>NW_022196906.1:60654258-60679814 GCF_008632895.1 Mastomys coucha | reverse complement strand
CCCCCCAAAAGGATACTCAAGATAAAAGTCTAACGAGAAAGTTCTGGATAAACAAACATAATAGTCTGGGGGATTGAGGTGTGGCCTGGCCCTCAGAGAGCACAGGTCACCAGGCTGCTCACATCCATTCTCAGCCTTCTGGGTGGAAAACAGGTACACATCTTCTCCGCTGAGGAGACAAACCTGCGTGTTTAACATTCCTGGCTTCCCTGGTGCTTATCCCTCTACCCATGTTTACATTATATAGATAGCTTTTCATTTGATTATTTTTTAAATCAAAGTCTCACTATATAGCTCTGACTCTCCTGAAACTCACAGAGATCTGCCTGCCTCTGCCTCCAGAACGCACTATCAAGCCATTTGATCTCTCCTCCTCTGTGTGTGTGTGTGTGTGTGTGTGTGTGTGTGTGTGTTCACATGTGGGTGGGCACACAATTGTTCTGGTGCCCACGCATGCATGTGCACAGAAGCCCAATGTTGACATCAGGTGCTTTCTTCAATATCTCTCCACTTTATTTATTGGAGCAGGCTCTCTCTCTTAAAAACCCAAAGTGTGATCATTTGACCAAGGCAGCCAGCCAGCTTGTTCTGGTTCTCCCCTGCCTTCCAAATGCTGGGATGACAGGCAGGCTGCTGCTACACCCACCCTGCTTCTGCTGAGATTATGAGTGTTGGTCACCAAGCCAGCTGGGCACAGAGGTGCTGGGCACCTAAACTAAAGTCCTTCTGTTGGCATAGCCAACATTTTATCCACTGAGTCATCCCTCCAGTGGGGGATAGGGATATATCCTTTTCTTAAAAAGATTCATTTATTTATTTTATGCATATGAGTACACACTGTAGCTGTATTGTAAGCCTATCCCTATCTCCCACTGGAGGGAGTATAGGGATAGTTAGGCTTAAAAACTGAAAATCTCAATAGAAAAGTAGACAAATAATATCCTTTGAGATACATATATTCCCCCAGTGGGATTTTTAAATATTTAATTTTATTTAAAAATTTTCAATAGAAAAAGAAAATTTTTTTTGTCCTTCACTGTCTTAGTTGGGGTTTTACTGCTGTGAACAGATACCATGACCAAGGCAAGTCTTATATAAAGGACATTTAATTGGGGCTGGCTTACAGGTTCATGGTTCAGTCCATTATCAGCAAGGTGGGAGCATGGCAACATCTAAGCAGGCATGGTGAAAGAGGAGCTGAGAGTTCTACATCTTCTTCTGAAACCTACTAGTGGAAGACAAATTAATAGTCATCCAGGCAGCTAGGATGAGGGTCATAAAGACCATGCCCACAGTGACACACCTATTCCAACAAGGTCACACCTCCAAAGAGTGCCACTCCCTGGGCCAGACAGATTCAAATCATGACATTGAGCTTGGGAATTTTTTTTTATAAGTAATAACTCCAATGTTAGTGCATAGCAGAGACACACAGACCGCATTCTTGGTACCTTAGGCATACAGCTCCTTCAGAATGATAGCAACATGTACCAGTGCTTTGGGAAGAATCGTGATCTCTCTGGAGAGATGGCCCAACAGTTAAGAGCAGTGGCTGCTCTTCTGAAGGGCTTGGGTCCTCCCAGCACCCACAGAGTGAATGCACGCAGTGTACAGACATACATACACACAGGCAAAACACCCGTATGCATAAAATTAAAAAAAAATAAAAGAATAATAACCTTTGACAAAGAAATTCTACGCCTAAGAAAGTCTCCAGTTATAGTCATCCCAGTCAGAACAAAGGAGCAAAGTGCAGAGCCCATAGCTTGGGGTCAGGGTCTAATCTGGTGTAGACCTGTGTAGAGACCTTTGAGACCTCGCTCCCAAGAATCGTGCTTTGCTGCCATCTAGTGTTCACATCTAGTAAGCGCGCCTAGCCAAGATAACCCAGTTGCTTCCTCATGCCTTAGCACCAAACCTCTCTGCTAATTTTTTGTTTGGTTTGGTTTGGTTTGGTTTTCCTTTTTTTTTTTTTTTTTTTTTTTTTTTTTTTTTTTTAAGATTTATTTATTTTATGCATATGAGTACACACTGTAGCTGTATTGTGAGCCTTCATCTGGTTGTTGGGAATTGACTTTAGGACCTCTGCTCGCTTCGGTCGGCCCCCCTTGCTCTGGTCAACCGTGCTCGCTCCGGCCCAAAGATTTATTTATTATTATAAATAAGTACACTGTAGCTGTCTTCAGACACACCAGAAGAGAGCGTCATATCTCTTTACGGGTGGTTGTGAGCCACCATGTGGTTGCTGGGATATGAACTCAGGATCTTCGGAAGAGCAGTCGGTGCTCTTACATGTTGAGCCATCTCACTAGCCCTGGTTTGGTTTTATAAGACAGGGTTTCTCTGTATAGCCCTGTCTGTCCTGGAACTTGCTCTGAAGACAAAGCTGGCCTTGAACTCAGAGATTCAGTAGCCACCCCACCCCCACCCCAAATGCCAGGATTAAAAGCAGTTGTCACCTGGCCTAGCTCCTCTCTTCTCCTTTTAACAAGGCATAGACTAGGTTTCCCATATAGAGCTCAGCATTCTTTCTTTTAATCCTCACACCAGCCTTATAACATAGGTAATGTTGCCGACATGTAGAAAAGGGGATGAAAAAATACACAGAGGTTAGGCAACTTACTCATGGTATCACACAACAAGCTCAGAGCCCAGGTGCTAGAACAAGGTGCAGTTTAACCTAGATCTGTGATCTTGGTCACCTGCTCTGTGAGGGTCAAGGGTCCATGTGGCACTGGCTGCACTAGAAGAGAGCCTCACATAGCAATGTCTCCAATCTTAGCATGACTGTCCTGAAGATCATCACACAGGGCCAGCCTGGAAACTATTAATACAGGAGGGAAATCTACTGGACTGTGGAAGCCCTGCTTTTGGTTTTTAAAGATTTATTTATTTATTTTATGTATATGAGTACACTGTAGCCGTACAGATGGTTGTGAACCTTCATGCCTTCATGTGGTTGTTGGGACCTGCTCACTCTCAGCTCCGCTCACTCCGGCCCAAAGATTGATTTATTATTATACATAAATACACCGTAGCTGTCTTTAGGCAAACCAGAAGAGGGCGGGTGGTTGTAAGCCACCATGTGGTTGCTGGGATTTGAATTCAGGACCTTCGGAAGAGCAGTCAGTGCTCTTACCCGCTGAGCCATCTCCCAAGCCCGCCCTGTGACTTTTGTAACAATCCTTCTGCCTCCTAACCTGCAGCCCTCTCCTACTGACAGGCCACTATATCCTGCTGGAAACATCCACCTCTGGGTCACAAAGTGCTTGCTTCACATGTGTTGAGAAGGCTTCTAACAAGGTGCGGATCTGGAGAGTTATCAGGGGACCAGCATGCTCAAATGCTTGACTCCATTATTTGTTTAGTTTCACTGATGTTGTCTTCGCTTTCTGAGCCTGTGGCCCTCTCTATAGTTGAGGCTGGCCTGAAATTTACAGTGTAACCGAGGTTGGTCTCAAACTCCTGGAGATCCTCCTGCCTCAGCCTCTTGAGTGTTTACAGGTATGAGCCTCCACTTCCAGCTTCAGCACTGTTATTTATAGCCCAAAGCTATTGACTTGGGGTCCACTGGCTTCAGATGTCTTGGAGTCAAGGTCACGTCTGTAAATTTCTTTTTTTTTCCCCCCTTGGGGGAAGGTCTACATTTTGACTGATTCTCAAATTGGTTTGAGACCTTCCAAAGGGGTCAAATGTAGTTCAGTACTTGTTTTTATATTATCTTCAAGGTAAGATAGGATTCATTGTTTTTAAGTAGTTGAGACTGGGGGAAGGGAGAGTTCAGAATGCATGAAAATCACATGAAATTAAATTTTACACCAAGTGCGATGACATGTGCTTGTAATCTCTGCATTTAGAAGTCAAAGACAGGCAAGTTGCTCTAAATTCGAGTCCAGCCAAGGCTAAATAATGTGGCTCTGCCTAAAATAAAACAAAAAGTATATTTATGAACATAATCTAACTCATCTCATTACTATTACTGTTATAGTTGTTATTGTTTGAAACAAGACCTCAAACTTACTACTCCGCAGCCTAATCCAACTTTTAACTTCTGGTTCTCTTCCTTCTCCTTCCTAAATGCTGGGATTACATTCCTGAGACTCCAAATCAATAGCTTTGGGCTATAAATAACAGTGCTAAAGTTTCAAGTGGAGACTCATACTCGTAAGTACTCAAGAGGCTGAGGCAGGAGGAATCCCCTGAGTTTGAGGCCAACCTGGGTTACATCGTAAGTTCCAGGCCACCTTGTAGGTTGTGCGGTGCTGGGGATAGAACCCAGGGCTTCATGTGCACCAGGCCAGCACTCTGCCAGCTGAGCCACATCTCCAGCCTCAATCCATAAATGTTACTGGAACTCCAGTACCCTTTGGTTTACCTGTTGTCCTGGTTACTGTTACTTTACAAGGGTGAAGTTATCAACAATTGTAACAGCATACAGTTTGAAAAGTCTCAAGCCTTCTCATGTGCTCTCTCTCTCTCTCTCTCTCTCTCTCTCTCTCTCTCGCTCTCTCGCTCTCTCGCTCTCTCTCATTTGTTGAGATGGGGTCTGTGATGGACAGTTTTATGTCAATTTGACAGTAGCTAAAGTCATCCAAGAGTAGGAGTCAATTAAGAAAATGCCTCCATCAGATCCGGCCATGCCCTAGACTGTAGGGCATTTTCTTCATTGACAAGGGAGGGCCCAGCCCATTGTAGGTGGTGCCACCCTTGGGCTGATAGTCCTGGGTTCTATAAAAAAGCAGGCTGAGCAAGCCAGTAAGCAGCCCCTCCACGGCCTCTGAATCAGGTATTCCAGGTTGCTGTCCTGTTTGCGTTCCTGCCCTGACTTCCTTTGATGATGGACTATGATGTAGAAGCCTGAGCCGGACAAACACTTTTCTCCCCAATTTGCTTTTAGTCATGGTATTTCATCACAGCAATAGAAACCCTGAGTAAGACAGGATCTGTGATTGTTTGAACAATGGACTCCAGAGGTTCATGTTTGAATGCTTGGTTCCAGTTAGTGGAACTGTTTGAGACTGATTAGGAGGTGTGGCCTTGTTGAAAGAGGTGTGTCACAAAGCCCAGTGTCTCTTTCTGCCTGAGGATCAGGGTGTAAGCGCTTAGTCCCATGCCTGCCTGCCTTCAGTCAAGCCCCCTGCTATGATGATAATGGACTAATCCCTCTGAAGCTATAAGCAAGCCCCCACTTAAGTGCTTACTTTTATGAGCATTGCCTTGGTCATTGTATCTCTTCACAGCAATATGACACTGACTAAGACAGAGTATTTTACATATGGCACGGGCTGGTCTGAATTCTTCTGGGTCAGTTTCTCAAGTACATATTCCTCTACCACTGGCACCTTTCCCACAGGATGGGGACTGTTTATGAGACAAATGCTCTACCACTAGACTTAGACCTAGACCCTTAGCTTCCCTAAAATGTTTCTTATCTCATCCCATTCCAAAGAAATTTCTCTGCTAGAGATGCATGGGAGAGTATGGGGTAATGCGTGCAGGGAAATAGCAGGGCCAACAAGTCTGTCTGTCCAGACTTCATGGATTCTCTGCAGTGGTCTTCCTTTCAGGGAGTGGGATAGGACCCTCTGAAGCGAGGATAGAGCAGTTTCCTGATGCTCAGCTCCTAAGCTGAAAGAGAGGCTATTCCAGGACCTGTCCTGGGGAAGAAAAATTCTGGATCCTATGATTTCAGGGGAGAGATGGACAGAGGCACGTGATACAGGAGGGCAGAGAAACTTTGCCTTTAAGGCGTTGTCTTAATTACTTTTGGGGCTAAGAAATAGTCTCACTCCTTAGCCTAGGTTGGTCTTGAACTCAAGGTGATCCCCCTGCCTTAGTCTCCAGAGCACTGGGATTATATGCATGAGGCATCACGTCTGACGTTGGTTTCCCTAGTTTACAGTACTCAGCCAAAACACATTTTGGGTATTGTTTTCTGGGCCCCAACATCACAAGTTCCAAAGATCCTCTCAGAGAATGGTTGTCCCATCTTCTAGAACTTTCTCAACTTTCCTAATTCTGCAATTCTTTAATACAGTTCCTTATGCTGTGCAGACCCATTCCTACACAATTATTTTATTTCTACTTCATAGATGTAATTCTGCTATGAATCATAATGTAAATATGCAGGATATCTGATATAAGACCCCTGTGAAAGGGTCATTTGACTTTCAAGGGGCGAGCCACAGATTGAGAATGGCTGTTCTAGAATTAAGCACTGGTCAAATGGCACATGCGGGCACACACGTGTGCATTAGGTGGGAGAGCACAGAGCAGAGCAAATATCCCTGGGCACCAGGCAGCATGTGTCCAGACACTCTCTGCTGAGGTTTCCTTGGCCCTGCTGAAAGCCTGTTGGCCAGTGTCAATTATGACACCACAGCAAGAGTCATGAATACTCAGGCGCTGTTTTGTCTTCAAAGTAGTTAGACGTGAGGCCAGAGAGACAAGTCAGTGGCTAAGGGCACTTGTTGTTCTTGTAGAACCCAAGGTTTGATTCCCAGCACCCACATGGCAGCTCACAACCATCTGTAACTCCAATTTCAGGGAATCTGATGCCCTTTACTGGCCTCCACAGGTACCAGGCATACATGTGTTACACAGACATACATGTGAAAGGCTGGAGAATCTTAGAATTTAAAATGAGGGCATTTAATACAAATGTATGGTGTATAACCTTTACCTAAAAGGACATGGAGGTCCACTGTAGCCAGCCAGAAATATAAAATAGCCAGTTCCAGGAACCCAGAGCCTCAGGGCTCTGGTTCCCGATACCTGCCCCTCCTGAATGATCCACAATGAGGGCGGAACTAAATGAA
This sequence comes from Mastomys coucha, assembly GCF_008632895.1. Lineage (NCBI taxonomy): Eukaryota > Metazoa > Chordata > Mammalia > Rodentia > Muridae > Mastomys > Mastomys coucha. The sequence continues at coordinate 60,672,996 of NW_022196906.1, read as the reverse complement.
GGTCTAGTGGTTTATGAGACTCTCCACCCTGTCAACCAGTAGATGAAGATTACATTCCTAGAATGAATGTGTTCCCCTCCCTAACTGAATACCTTGGGTCAGGTCCCTCTGAAATTTTCCACTGTTTTTGTGTTCTGTTTCCTTGGTAACTCTCTCCCCGCCCCCAGCTTCCCTTAAATACCCTACACTTCTTGTGTTCTGGGTCGAACTCTTCTGACTGGCAAGGTCATGAGATCGACCCCGGTACCAGTATCCCCAATAAACCTCATGTGATTGCAGCAGTCTCTCGTGAGTCATTGGGTGGTCACGTCATCCTGAGACTTGAGTAAGGATGTCCCCAGTTCTAGGGGTCTTTCACATGTACTTAAATTTATATATATATACATACATAGTATACATATATATGTATGTATGTATATACATATATATATGTATATATATATGTGTATATATATACACACATATATATATATATATTTATTTATTTATTTAAAGTAAGTCTAAATTTCCGAGGTCCCCAGCCTCTTGCTCTGTTCCATTTTGTTCCTTGGGCCCTAAGCACTGTCCTGAGTCTCTCTCATCCACAGACAGCACACTCTCTCAACTCTGAGATAACTTCTTAAAATTTCCCTCAACAGAATGCGAAGTGTGACATCCCCAGCCTTCTGCCAAAATGGGGTTGGCACCCAGCACTCTGTGACTTAGTGTTTCGTAACAAACTAACCCCTGCCCAAAAACTCTTAGTGAAATAAACAGTAAACATTTGGTCTCTAGCATAGCCCAGGTCTTTTATGAGACTCTTATCTACCTAACAGTGACCGTGGGTGGAAAATGGCTTCTACGGTGCTTCACGAAGATTGCAAATTAGTGTGTGGTGATTGTAGGAGACCATGGGGCCTCCTCTACTGGTGAAAATGTCCACAGGTGTGCTTGAGTTTTCTCTGGTTGTAGTGGCCAGATTCTGGCAGAGAGAGCAATCCAAAAGACCAAGACAGAAACGGCAATACTTATTCTAATCTACACTCAATAGTCACACTATGTCCCTCTGCCATTTCTTTGGGTCTGCCCACCAGCTGTGACTCAATGTGGAAGAGACTGTACAAGAGCACAAAAGCCAGGTAATGAGGACATTAGGCTCTGTTGCAAACTGCCTACCACACCCTTTCATACTCCAAATGTATACTTTTTTCCGTATCAAGCTGAGCCAAGTAAAAAGAAAGAGCAGAACATCTAGATTGACCCAGTAAAAACAAAATGAACAAAAACCTTTGCACAAGTACCTTATAGTAATTTTTTTTTAGGGGGGGGGGTGTCAAGACAGGGTTTCTCCGTGTTGACCTGGCTGTCCTGGAACTCACTCTGTAGACCAGGCTGGCCTCGAACTCAGAAATCTGACTGCCTCTGCCTCCCAAGTGCTGGGATTAAAGGCGTGCACTGCCTGGCTCTTGTAGTACTTTTTTAGGGTGGTAGTTTGAACCCAGGTACTTGACCTTGCAGAGCACACCACTTTCACTGTGCTAGATCCTCAGCTCTGCTTTGGGAGATTTTTTTTTTTAATTTTTTATTTATTTAGTGTATGAGTGCTCTATTGCATATATATCTGCCTGCCTGAAGAGGGCATCAGCTCCCCCTGTAGATGGTTGTGAGCCACCATGTGGTTGCTGGGAATTGAATTCATGACCTCTGGAAGAAGAGCCAGTGCTCTTAGTCACTGAGCCATCTTACCAGCCCAGGAGACTTCTTTAAACCTGTGTTAATATGAGGCTGGAGAGATAGATGGTTGTTGAGTGATTGGGAGCACCCACCTGCACTGCTCTTTCAAAGGGCCTAGGTTCGATCCCAGCACCTAAATGCCAGCTAACAACTGTCTGTAATTCAAGTCCCAGGGGATTTGATCCCTTCTCCTGAACTCCTTGGGCAAGCATGTGTGCATATACACACATACAGGCAAAACAATCATACACATGTTCACATACACACATACAGGCAAAGCAATCATACACATGTGCACATACATACATAGAGGCAAAACAATCATACACATAAAACAAATTATTTAAAACTATGGAAATCATCTGATCCTCTCCACATATGATCCTCAACTCTAAATGCATGCATCCAGGGTTCTCCAAAAAAGGAAACCAGTTCTCGCCTTTTCTTTTTTTCTTTTTTTTTTTCCAAGACAGGGTTTCTCTATATACCTCTGGCTGTCCTGGAACTCACTCAGTAGACCAGGCTGGCCTCAAACTCAGAAATCTGCCTGCCTCTGCCTCCCAAGTGCTGGGATTAAAGGTGTGCGCCACCACTGCCTGGCTTCGCCTATTCATTTTAAGGCTTCACTCTACATAATAATCAGAGAACACAGCTCTGGAGATGCCTGTTAACAGTTCACATTTACATGAGAATTTATAATTCAGAAAAAACCTAAGGTGAGCCATTATAAGAATCATCTGTCATATTTATTTTAGAATGATTTAAATCAAATACATTTGGGCACAGTAGATATTTTAACATGAAAAGCAGTTGTATCAGAATGGTCATCAGAAAAATAGTAACATTTTACACATAATAACTAGAAAATATTTTTCCGTCTGGTCACTTGAGTTAGAAATCCTGAGAATGTTACTCACTGAACAATTAGAATCTACCTCATAACTGAAATCTGCTCAGAAAGAATCATCTTAAAAAATGCTCTGTAGGCCAGCCAGTGGTGACGCACACCTTTAATCCCAGCATTTGGGAGGCAGAGCCAGGTGGATTTCTGAGTTCAAGGCCAGCCTGGTCAAGAGAACAAGTTCCAGGACAGCCAGAGCTACACAGAGAAACCCTGTCTTAAAAAAAAAAAACAAAAAAACAAAAAACAAAAAACAAAAAAAGCTTTGAGGTACAAATCATCTATATAGTCGACATGTGTCCTCTACATTTTACAAAGGATTTAAACAAGCAGATCCAGTGCTTCCAGGCCACTGGCTCTTAGGAAGGGGTCAGTCCGGCTCGAGGACACACTGTTCCACAATTTCCCGGAGGTTGGGGTTCTCCATTGCAGCTGCCACTCGCTCTTTGTCATTTATCTGCTTGTTGACTGCAAAACACAAGGACAAAAGTTAACAGAACTGCGTTGACAGAGCGGTCAGACAGCATTTGTCCAGCCTGCTAATACAAAGCATTTAACTCCTTGAGAACTTACAGCTAACTCATCATATCGTTTCTTGAGATTTTTTTTCCTCTTGTGCGCACACACACACACACACTGCTCACAAGTGCATATGGAGGCCAGAATAGGATCCTGGAACCCCTGAGTGACTGTGAGATGCCTGATGGACACTGAACCACAGTCCTCGGGAAGAGCAGCATGTGCTTTTAACTAATCCATCCTAAAGCAATGACTAAGGTCCTGAAAGCAGTCTCAAGAGAAAAATACTCTCTTATGCTCTACTCTACAACCAACTGAGATTTTGATTTCTTTCTGGGCATCATCAATACACACATTTTTATATAGTTACATTCAGAGTGAAATTCAAAACTGCTGCTTTTCCCACTTAATCCTGTTTTGTTTTGTTTTTTTACTATAGTGCTGTTTACATGGCAAAAATTCTAATGTCTGGCCAGGCATGGTGGTGCCTGCCTTTACCCAGGGGTCAAATGCAGAAGGAACTCTGAGTTTTAGACCAGCCTAGTCTACATAGGGAGACCAAGTTCATAGATAAACAAACAAACAAGCAAACAAACAAATAAAATGGACTTGGGATATAGCTCGGGGGTACAGCTCTTGCCTTGCACATTTGAAGCCTTGGGTTTAATCCCTAGCACTATAAAAAGTAAATAAAATAAATAAAGTGAGGGCTGGAAGGTGGCTCAGAAGTTAAGAGCACTGGCTGCTTTTCCAGGAGACCTAGCTTTGATTCCCAAAACTTATATGGCAGCTAATAACTATAATTCCAATTCCAGGGAATCTGATGTCCTCTTCTGGTCTCTGAAGGCACTGGTGGCATGAAAGTGATACACGGACACGCATGCAGGCAAAATGCACACAATAAGTAAATAAATAAAGTGAGAGATAAAACTCTTTAGTTGAGGGGGTTTGGAGCATTTATCCCCCAGGGAACTATAAAAACCAGGATGTGATTTTCGTTGTTCTCCTCCAGTACCTAACAGGCTTCTGAGACAGGCTGGCAGGCAGCCCTCTGAAATGGCCAGTGTCCTCTCTCGCCTCTCTCTTATTACAGTATACTTTTAGGGTTCACTCTGTTCCCTCTCATGTCACCCATCACCTCCCCATTTTCTCCTCCTTTGCTCTTCTCTACCTTTTCAATCTATTTAGTGATGCTAACACATAAGCACTTTTATTATTTACTTGAGATAGAGTCTCACTTTGACTGGCCTGGAAGTCACTCTGTAGACCGGGCTGGCATCACACTCAGATCTGCCTGCCCCTGCCTCCTGAGAGCTGGTACTGAAGGCATGTGCCATCATGCCTGGCAGGAAGCAAGCACTTCCAATGTTCTTCTTTTTACTTGTTGTCCATCATTTGTACAAAATTCTGTTTTCCATGTACCACATAACTAATGAAACATTTTGTCTTTTGCTGTTTTCAAATCCCACTTCTACAATTTTCAAGTGACTATTTGGTTGTCTTCTCTCTACAGAAGAGGAGTCACAAGCATTCCTGTCCCACCTCTGCCTCCAACCTCACACCTGCAGATTCCCTAACACATGACTTATGAGATCCTCGGTTTCAACTTTCCACACAGCTAAGGGACTGATGGAGAAGAGCCAAGCCTTTGTAACTCAAGGTCTCTAGAGCTGGACATATTTACAGATCTGTACATAGGCTGCGATCAGAACCAGCTAAGTTCACGGGCTCTAGCTTACAGGACGCAGTGAAAAATGGCTTCTTTTAAATCCCTGGGCGTCCCCACCTGTGAAGGAAGACATACCTGTGGTGCCCCCTCTTTTTTTGCAGGGTACCCCAGTATATCAGCTGGGGTAATTGGTTGACAACCTAGTACCCAAGACAAAAGTATTAGCTGAAGCCATTTTCACTTACTGTCGTCTTCTGTAGAGTGAGTTCCTTCAGAAATGTAGATTTCCAACTGGAGAGAAGAAAGACAGAAGCAAAATATCAGAGTCCAGGAGTGTGTAGGGCAGACCCAGGATGGGGGATGGTGTGTGTGTGTGTGTGTGTGTGTGTGTGTGTGTGTGTGTGCACACGCACGCGTGCGTGCATGCACGTGCGCGCAAACCATGCTGTTAACATCAGAGACCTAACAGGATGGAATCAAAACATTTCCACCAACTGACCTGCAGGGGGCGTGCCCCTGGATTTCTGTATGAAAACACACAGATCTCACCTCTTCCCAAATCTGTATCTGATCCACTCCCTGTCCCACCTCCCAGGGGCACCACATCAGCAACCCAGTGTACCTTCTTCTTCCTCACTTCTACACACACAAACACATTTTTTCTCTTATGTATATTTTATACACAAACACACACAAAGTTACTGCTTTATAAAAATGAGACAAATACATAGGTTTTTGCATACATGTGCATCCTCCTTTTCCTGCTATGTGCCTTAACTCATTCCCAAGTGTAATACCAGTAAAGCCGTCTTGTCTAGCCTTGTTAGCCCCATAAATTAGTCAACCCCTAAGCACAAGAGCTTTTGATACAACCACAAAACTGCTGCAAACCCTGTGGCTGAGGCAAGCCTGTGCAGAGGTCAGCACAGAATCGACCCAGAGATCAACAGTTTTCAAGAGGAAAACATTCAGAATGATTATAGCTAATAGGAACCTTAGAGACCATCTAATCTAGTTCAGTCTCTCTCTATCTCCCTCTCTCCATCCACCTCCCCCCCCCCCCCCCCCCCCCCGTGTGTGTGTGTGTGTGTGTGTCTGTCTGTCTCTATTTTTTAAGACAGGTTTCTCTGTGTAACAGCCCTGGGCACCCTGGAACCCACTTTGTAGTCCAGGCTATCCTCAAACTCAGAGATCCAATTGCTGGGATCAAAGGTGTGCACACCACGCCCCATTTAGTTCTGTTTCTTTTAAAACCACAAAACTCAGCTGGTGAGATGGCTCAGCATGTAGAAGTGCTCGCCATACAAGCCTGATGACTGAATTCAATACCCGAAACCCACAATGGACAGAGAGAACTGACTCCAAACGTGTTCCATGGCAAACATACTCTTCTCACTCACACACACACACACACACACAATTAAAAAGACCACTATCCAGATTCCTCCAGTAGCACAAAACTCCATGAAAAACAAATGTTTAACTTTGGTTAAAATTTACACATGACTCATTATTCTGAACTAGCCATAGCCTGGGCATAATGGCAGATGCCTTGTAATATTAGCACTTGGGAGGCAGCAGCAGGTGTCTCTCTGTGAGTTCGAGGTTAGCCTGATCTACATAGTGAGCTCCAGGACAGCTAGAGCTACATAGTAAGATCCTGTCTCAGGAGAAAAAAAAAAAAAAAAAAAAAGGCCAACAAACAGAGATGAAGAGTCAAGCATTTCCTCCCCTGTTCTTATGTAAATTATTAATTTACTGGTTACCTCAGTATAACCAAATAGTTAATAGTATAACTGTCATGATGGGACAAACTAAAACTATAGCCTCTTCATGCTATGTAGTGAAAACATATTTGTTCTGCTTTCTTACCAAAAATGAATAACTCCCGGGTGGTGGTGGCACACATCTTTAATCCCAGCACTTGGGAGGCAGAGGCAGGCGGATCTACAGGCCTGAGTTCGAGGCCAGCCTGGTCTACAGAGTGAGTTCCAGGACAACCAAGTTACACAGAGAAACCTTGTCTCGAAACCCTTCCCCCCCAAAAAATGAATAATAATCTAATCATGATACATCTGAAAACCCAATTTGAGAGAGAATCTGTAAAATGTCTACACTCTTCACAAGTGTCAAGATCTCTGCGTGTGCTGATGGATGCTTATAATGCCATCACTTGGAAAGCTAAGGCAGGAAGATAGCCTTGAACTCAGGCCAGCCTGGGCTACAATGATGAGATCCTGACTCAACAACAAATCAAAATCATGAAAGATAAGAGCAAGGAACTACTCCTGCCTAAATGAAGTCTAGACATAGCTAGTGAGAACCTGTGCTTGGGGAGGGGCAGGGAAGGGAGAGAACGCTACTACCATAAAGGATATTATTGGACAACTGGGAAAACAATTATATAAATTATTTATTTATATGATTATATATTTATATATATATGATTTATTTATTTTATGTGTATAAATGTTTTACCTGCATGTATGTATGTGTACCATGTGCCAATGGAAGTCAAAAGAAGAACTAAAGTTATAGATGGTTGGGAGCAACTATGTGGATACCAGGAATTGAACTCAGGTCCTCTGTAAGAGCAACCAGTGCTCTTAACCACAGGGCCATCTCCTCAGCCCCAAAATAGTATTTTTAACAAAAAGTGGGAACAACTCAAATGTCTAAAAACTGGTAAGAAAGTAAAATTAAACAAGGTCTCTCCATTTAATTGGAACATTATATGACACTACATAAGCATAAAACACACACTTTAAAGCATCAACACTAAAACATATTAAGTCAAGGAATCCACATGCTGTCTAATTTCATTAAAATGAAATATCCCAAGGCAAACTATGAAGACTGGAAATAGATGGTTGTTCTGTACAGAGAACGGTATGCAGTAAGCATAGAAAAACTGCTAATCAGTGTAGGCTGGCCTCCCTCCTTCCCTTCCCTTCCTTTCTGTCTCTCTCTCTCCACCTCCCCCTGCCCCCTCTCTCTTCTTTCCATTTTTGATACAGGATCTGGCTGTGTAGCCCAGGCCAGCATCTTCTCTTAACCTCGAAAGCACTGGCATTACTCATGTACTACCACACTTGACTGCATACAGGATTGCAGGGGATGCAAATGGTCTACTTCAGCCGTCTACTTCAGGTGGCTTATATGATGCGTGTATTACACCTTAATAGATGTTACAAAAGACAACCTGGAGTAGGACGGGGCTCAGTGACAGGTGCTGGCTGAGCTCATGTTGAGGCTCTGGGTTTCAGGCAGTAGCAAGCTTCTTACCTTGTGTTTGAATGGCAGACACCGCTGGAGCTTCACTCTTAAGCACAGTCCTATGATAGGGGAAAAAAAATCTTCCTTATCTTTGTATCCCTTCTTACTGGCTCTAGAAAGAACATAAAGCTCAAAGCACATCCACATACATGATAGATGAAAACCAGCTCCTCCCAGTGTGGGTCTCCTGTGCGCTTGGTACCATGAGGAAACTTAAAATAGAGTTTCATGGCTGCCCCAGTAAATCCGGGGAGCTGGGTCCATTCTGTACATGGTGAACTAAGGTCACAGTGTAAGGTGACTGTTGTAGATAGTACCCCAGCAGAGTGGGCACTGACCAGAACAAAGGAGCACCACAAAGGCCAGGCCTTTTCTGCTGGGCCAACAGGCACTCAAGCATAACGGACGAACCCACTAGGCTTTATGAGATGCCACTGGTAGAAGATAGACACAATGGTGCACACCTTTAATCTCAGCACTCGGGAGGCAGAGGCAGGCGGGTCTCTCATGAGTTTGAGGTCAGCTTGGTCTAGGACAGCCAGAACTTACAAAAAGAAACTCTTGTCTTGAACCCCACCCCTCAAAATAAGCCACTGGTGGGCCAAGATATGCAAAAATTTAAAACAAAGTGTATTGAAAGTCATTTATTTACTGCCATCAAGATGCCTCAGCAGGTCTCTGTTGGCACTGCATGCACATGGTGCCCAGACATACATGCAGAAAAAATACCCATGCACACAAAAATTAATTAAAAATTTAAAAAACATTCATATAGACACACACTGACCAAGAGAAAACAGAATGTGCATGCACCCACACATGCATACTCGCTTACCAATAAGCGTTGCCAAAGAGCAATGAGGTACTGTTGGTGTGAACTTGATGATAACCAAATAGTCATCTTCGTGTATTTCTTGAACCTCCACACAACTCTCTGTGACCACTTCCAGTTCTTCTAAAGTATTGGGCTTTTCTGGGTCCCGGATAGTTCGAATCAAATCTAGGGCATCAGACACAAGGTGTTAAATTAAAATATGAATATTGTAAGTGAAGATGATGATTCTTTTTTTGTTTTGTTTTACTTGTTTTTTTTGTTTGTTTGTTTTTTTCAAGACAGGGTTTCTCTGTGTAGCCCTGGCTGTCCTGGAACTCACTCTGTAGATCAGGCTGGCCTCGAACTCAGAAATCTTCCCGCCTCTGCCTCCCAAGTGCTGGGATTAAAGGCGTGTGCCACCACTACCCCGAGAAGATGATGATTCTCATCTCAGCTGAAGCACCGACTATTTTCAAAGATATATTTTGATTTTTTTTTTTTTTTTTTTTTTTTTTTTTTTTTTGGTTTTTCAGAGACAGGGTTTCTCTGTGTAGCCTTAGCTGTCCTGGAACTCACTCTGTAGATCAGGGTGGCCTCGAACTCAGAAATCTGCCTGCCTCTGCCTCCCAAGTGCTGGGATTAAAGGCATGCACCACCACTGCCCGGCAATATATTTTGATTTTATGTATATGTTCTGCCTCTGTATATGTCTGTGTGTTATGTGTATGTAGTGCCCATAGAAGCCAGTGAGGGCCTCAAGATCCTCTGGAACGACAGCTGTGAGTGGCTGTGTTCATAAGGAACTGAACACAGGTCCTCTGCAAGAATAGCCAATGCTGAGCCTTCTCTTCGGGCCTGATGGACCACCCTACCCTAACTTTCTTTTAATCAAATATTTCAGCAACTCCCAAGTATCTGAGAGAAATTTCTACTAACAGTTACCTTTGAGAAAACAATTTCCTTAGATCATTATTAGGCCATATCCAATTCAAAACCATGGGAACTATGAATGAGGAGAATGTGAAGGGAGCTCCAGAGGAGTATTGGTTGGAGAGAAGGTGGGATTAAACCTTTGAAAATGAACAGCTTGCCATTCAGCAGTAGTGCTCACCTTTAATCCCAGCACTTGGGAGGCAGAGGCAGGTGGATTTCTGAGTTTGAGGCCAGCCTGGTCTACAGAGTGAGTTCCAGGAAAGCCAGGGCTACACAGAGAAACCCTGTCTCGGAAAAAAAAAAGAAAAAGAAAGAGAAAAAAAATGAACAGCTTGTCAATAAATCACTTTTAGAATGAAGGAAAGAACCATCAGGCGCTTCCTTGGCTCGTTTCTAGGGAAAGAAAGAGCAGAAAAGAAGGGTGGGGCCCAGCCACCAGGGTTATTTCACAACTAGCCACAGGCAACAGGGATTCCTCAGGAGACTTAGACCAAGGAAGTGTGGAGGACAGTGGTGTACGGTCAACAGCTAATTTATTCACACTAGCTGCAAAACCCAGAACCAAAAGAAGAGCTAGAGACGGCCACTGAAAAATTCAGCTTAAAATTAGCACATGACAACAGGGACAGAGTCAGGACAAGCAACTAAATCATTTCACAGGAACTAACATGTGGCAACTCTTTGTATCTGGAAGACAAGCATAGAGAGAAAAGGGAGATGACTCAGATTTTAAGCTCAAGTATTTGGGAGACCAGTATTAAGATTAAAAAAATGGGTCATAGAGGCTAACTGGAGAAGACAAGCCTGAAGACCTGAGTTCCATCTCCCAGATGCACATGGTGGAAAGACTCATAGCAAATTAGCTCAATTTCATAGGCAGTGGTTTTGGAATGTTCTATGTAATGTTCTAGTAAATGGAATGGAATGTTCTAGTAAAGGTTGAACAGCTGTATAGTAGTACTAAGTGCACACCAATGCTAGAGTAGTTGTTGAACTCATAGAATCCATCAAGAAGCATTTGGCTGGATATTGCGGTTACTGTGAATGCCTTGAAACAAAAATGCTGTCTGGGCCCTGCGCTAGGCATTTTGATTTAACTGGTTTAAAGCATGGCCCGATCAGCTAGAGTTCTTAAAACTGCTCAGATTTTCTTAAAACTTTGTTGTTGTTGTCTTTATGTTTAAGAATGTTTTGCCTACATGTGTATGTGTACACCAGGTATATGCCTGGTGCCAACAGACATCTGAAAAAGGCTCCAGATTCCCTGGAACTGGAAGTTAGGATAGTTGTGAGCCACCAAGTTGGTGCTGAGAATCGAACCCTGGACCTCTGCAAAAGCAGCAAATGCTCTTAACTGTTGAGCTATATTATCTCTCCAGCACCCTCAGGTTATTCTTATATGCAGCCTAGTTTGAGATTCCTTGGTACAAAGGGAAGGAAATCCACAAGTAGATCCTTGAAAAGTTGACTGTGGTGGCACATGCCTATAATCCTGGCACTTGTGAGGCTGAATGTTGAAAATTTTGACTTCTAGGCCATCCTCGGCTACACGCTGAGACCCTATCTAAAAAGGAAAAGGACCAAAATGGAAAAGCAAAGGAGAATAGAGAAGGGAAAAAGAGAAGTCTTTAACCATAGCAAAAGCTACAGGAAGAAAACAAGTGGGAGAATTTGAACTCAAGGCTATCATGGGCTACATAGTAAGACTCTCAAAAAGAAAAATGGGCCAGCATGAAAAGAAGAGCAAAGAGAATCAGAAAAGGAAAGCCAGAGGTGGTCAACATTAAACACTACAGGACAACTCAGGCTAAAGTGGTCTCGGATTTGTTATTCAACAAGAAAGCAGTTGGGTTAAAGGAGTGAGGTGCAAAGCGGGGAGCCAACAGATCAGAGAATGCATCCCACGAGTCTTGGCAGGAGGGTGGGGCAGAGACTTTAGACGGAAGCTAGAATCTTGACAAAGATTAGGGACATCTGAGTTTGGTTTTTAGTTCAAATGGAAGGCTGATAGAAGGGAGATCAAACTGTGAATGGAGAAGCAGAAGAGAAGGGGATTAAGGCTGGACCTCGCGGCAGTGGCAAGAACACGAAGTCATCCTGCCTTAAGCCTATGGAAAAAAATAAAATAGAATAAAAAGGAGAGTGATAAACGGAGGGCAAGGGAGAGAAGCAGGTCTCAGGTGAGTGGGCCTGGTGTTCTCAGGAGCCTGGGGTCTGTTCTATTACTCATACCTTGCCCGGTGACCTCATAAGCAGCCAAGAAAAGAAATCCATCCAACTTTCCTTCCCTAGACTATCTTCTGGCCTTACCGATAAAATAGAAAATTTGAAACTACAGACAGGAAAGAGGATAAAATTCCCCTTCACTTAGCAGGTTATTATGGGATTTGGGAAAGCAGGGTTTCCCCTCTTCTATCCTAGGCTTCTCCTTCTAAACTTCATTTGTATTATGTTCTCTGTATTATGTTCTTTGACCATTACCAAACCCTGAAATTAAACCTTATCCCTTATTGAACACCTCGAGCTTTCTAGTGATTTGAGGTGTTTGATTTCTTTCAAAAGATATCAAGTTTGTTCTCACATTACTCTTCTAACCTCCCCTCATCCCCAAGTAAGTTTTCGTTGCTCTGTACTGACATGAAGGTCTGCTTTTCCAGAGGACTCAGTTCTCAGCACCCACAACTGGTAGTCCACAACCTCCTGTAAGTCCAGCTTCAGGGAGGTCCAACACTTCTGGCCTCCAGGGACTCACACAAACTTTAAAAAAAAAAAAAACTTTTTTAATATTTAAAAAGATGATTCTTTCATTTACATTTAAAAGTGTCAATGGGTGGTGGTGGTTGTGAGATGGCACAGTGGGTAAAGAGGCCTGCCACCAAACAAGCCTGACCTCCTGGGTTTCCATCCCCTTCCAGCCCCACCTGCTGGAAGGAAATCTGACTCCAGCAAGTTGTCCTCTGACCTCCATATCTGCACTGTGACTTGCATGTGTACGTGCAAACCTGCACAAAGTAACTAAGCATAATAAAAGTCACTTAAAACGTCAGTATTCAGTTCCAGTCTACTATCTAAAGAGACACCTCCACTTGCAGTCACTATCAGGTGCCTCATTCTGGACAGTTAATTCTGTCTCCTCACCTCCATATTTTACTCTAGTACTTCAGCTTATGCGACCTTTGACATATCCAGGTTCCAATTACTCTTCAAGGCCTGACCCAAGTCTAACATCTCACAGAGGTTTCCAGTCAATTTGTCTTTCCTCTGAGTGTCCGTATCTCCTACTTAAGCTCATGACCTCCGACTGCACGGTGTTCTTGCATATGTAGGTGTCATTCAATACAAATTTGAGGACTAGAATTATCTCTCTTGCACAGTGGTATTACCGGTCCCCGGAAGTTCCCAGACGCTATATACACAGAGGTAAAGGTAGGACAGGAGTGTCTTGTGGAGACAGCACACTAGTAATTATCTTTTGCCTGGGGTTAAGTCAGCCTTGCCCCCCTACCAAGAGATAAGGAAACCTGATTAGCTCCCCAGGTCATTCCATCTTTGGAATCATTCTTTCTGGCCTATAAAACTTACCTAAATTGTATCTGTATGACCATCTCTCTTAGTACTACATCTAGGCCTTTTCGTTTTCAAAAAATAGGGCTAGTGGTGGAGCACACTTAATTTGTATGAGACTCTGGATTTTCTCCCCAACCCTGATAAATACTACAAATGGTCAATGGAGAGAAGAGAGGGGCTGGGGCAGTAGGGTCAAGAGTAGAGAAGGAAAGAGCTGGAGAGAGAGCGAGCACAAAAACAGGCATTACATTTGCAATCACAAGATTGGTTTCTCTGTTCCTTACTGACAACGTGACCCCCTGGGTACTTGTTAAACCACCACCTCCCAATCTGTACAATGAAGACAGTCCCTCAAAGTGGAGAGTCTCTGAGAGAATTCACGCACACGCACACACTTAACTGTGTACGAAAAGTGTAAATTTAAAGCCTCCCGCTTAGATGCCTATCCCTACCTCTTCACTTCCTATTGATTCTGTCACAGAACAGAGTGGCTGTGACCTTGGGCCAGTCCCCAACTCGGCCATTACCAAACAGTGGCCTCAGTTATGGCGGGAGGAACGCGTGTCCAGTAGCAAAAGGAGGAAAGACTCTCGAGTAGTGAAATCTTAGGCATGCTTTGCTCCTTGACCACTGTAGGTTCATTCTGCTCACACCTCTTGACATAGTCCCTACAGCAGTAGGCAGTCCAGGGGAACGAAGCGTTTATGAGTTCCAGGCTCAATTTCGCTCCTGGTTTAGGAATAGCCCGACATTGGTGTGTGACTTAGGACCCGGAAGAACACGCTTCCCTCTAAGTCTGGTAAAAACACCAAGTGTCCACTCCAACACAAAGGTGAGGCCCTCCTCCACCCCCTCTCCAATGTCGCCTCTCAAAAAACGTCAAATAGTGCTCTGGGTAAATTACCATAAACTTCAAGCGCTTTCTCTTCCATGATCCGGGGCTGCCAGGCAGCTCCGTGCTCAGAAAAGCCTGAGAGCCATAGGACCCTGCTCAGCGTCCAGGAGAGCAGCCCAGACACTCGCTCCATCCTCACGTTCCGCCATCCCTGGCGACTGTCCCAACCGAGCCACCGTCTTTCCGCAGCCGACCTCGAGAGATAACTTCCTGGTCTTCAAATAAACCAAGACATGTGTAAAGGTTTAGGGGAGCAGAGAATAGGCGGGACTCAAAACAGCAACGCGAAGGACCTAGGGAAATTAACTGTAAAGACTACATGTCCCAAGATGCTTTGCTCGATTTAGCCGGCACAGAAAAATCCTTACGGCCCGTTAGGCGCATTGCATTCTGGGATGTCTATGGGGGAGGTAGCGGAGCGGCGGCGAAATGCAGATGGGGCTTGTAGTCTCAGCCAGAGGATCGTGTAACGGACTGTTATGCGTCACCAAGTGCCCCATTCAGTTCCTAGGAAGAACTAAAGATGAATCCTAAAGAGGTAGGGGGAAGGAGATCAAGGTTACTACTATTGGAAGATTTTCTGGAACGGAGACTCTTTACAGCCACTTCCAAACAAATTTTTCTCACTTTCTCATCAGGCCGGAAGTGTATTTCCTTTGCGGTGAAAGGGGTTATTTTGGGAGACCAATGTTGATTGACAAGCCCACGGACAAGGAACACTTGGTTTTCTTATCTCCTAGAGACTTAGTCTAGTTCAACTTCTCTCCATGGGGACTATTTCTACCAACCACCACCCAAATTATAGCGAGAGAACTTTCTCTGTGTTCACTATGTGGGGTAATAATAATGGAAATGACCATCCGACAAAAGCATTTAAGCGTTCTTGTGTTCATGGCTCTGATAAGTACCAGTTACAGAGTTGATTGTGTTTCCACCTCAAATATTTATTAGACACTTAATTTGCCATACACAATGTGTAAGCAGGAATGTAAGTTACAAACTAAGACACTCTCCGGACCCTCAACCAGTTTACAGTCTGTAAGGGAATCCGCCCCGATGTTAAGTTTGCACTTGCAAACAAACAGCCAACTTTGCTAGGCCTGATGGCTCGTGCCTGTAATTCCAGTTCTTGGGAGGAGCATCGCCACGAATTTGAGGCCAACTTTGAACACAGAATTTCAAGCCTGCCTAAGGTTGTTTCAACCAGAAAAGCAAACCATCTCTGTTGGTGTTAGTGGCAGGTTTCATCTCCGTGAAAGGAAAGGGTCATCTTTCAGAGTTAGCCTGTGATGATGTAACCTACGTTATCTTTAAATTCTAGTTGACTCCGACTCACCAACCTATGATTAAGTCCCAGGGACTTTTGATCCAGTCCCAACAATATCCCTGCCATTTCACCTCATAGCCATCGGAAGTATAACCCCAAATTCTTAACGACTGAATTTAATACACGGAGATCTCCCCTTTTGTGTGAAGCCTGGCTTTTCCCCAAAGAATCGATAACTTCTTTTATTGTTGCACACTGTAACACTGAGTGTGTTTAAATTGTTGACTTACAAGCCTGCTTCATTAAACTGTAAGCACTCATTAAACCGTGAGCCAGGAGCTTTTGTATTTGTATTTGAAACGCACAGTAAGGTGCCAAGCTCGCAGTGAATGCCTCTGTATATATTGAATTAATGTTGTACAGAAACTAAGTGGCAAAACTTCCTGCAGTCTTTTCAGCCCTCCATCAAAAATATTTATTAAATCTCTCGAAAGCACTGTGCTTGGCATGAGCAGGTGGCATGCAGAGGTTTTCAAACATTGTGAGTCACAGACTTACTTCTTTATTCAAACAAAACCTTAGAAGCGTGACAGATAGAGCCATGCAGGGCACAAAGACCCGGAGGAACTGGCAGCCTCTTAGCCCCTCCTCTGCCTGGTTGGCCCGCCCAAGTGCGGCCTTTCGGTTCCCGGCTTGGATTGGCTGAGCAGCAGCCCAGGCCCCGCCCCAAGTCCCTCCCCCAGGCTCCGCCCCGACGGTCCCTCAGGGTCCGTAACGGCCCTCGCGCACCTCACACAGCTGGAGCGCTTTGCTCGCGGCACTGTCTATAAAGTTGTTGTTGCTGCTTCCGCCACGGGTGGAGGAAGATGGCGTCAGGAGGTGGTGGCTGTAGCGCTTCGGAGCGACTCCCTCCGCCCTTCCCTGGCCTGGATCCGGAGTCCGAAGGGGCTACCGGGGGGTCAGAACCCGAGGCTGGGGACAGCGACACCGAGGGGGAGGATATTTTCACTGGCGCCGCGGCAGCCGTGAGTTCCCACCCTTGGGGCAGCAGACAGGAAAGAGCCCCCCAAAAGAGAATCCTTATCAAGGGTTCGAGGGCTTTGAGGATAGTGGGCCTGGTGGGAAGTCTTCAATCAACTCGGGGTCAGCAATTAAGACTCCAGGGCCCTGAGTAGGAAACGAGCCCTAGAGCCTGGCTGCCCAAGCTGGGGCGGGAAGAGAGGATGAGGGGTGTGGTGGCTTCACCACGGATCCTTAATAGCCAAGAGCAACCCTAGGCCGCCCCCTGGCCCTGAGGTGTGGTTACCCCAGGGATTCAGCGGGCAGTTCTGCTGGTTGTGTCCTGGGCAGACTGACTTAACATGACAAATAAGAAAATGAGGTGCAGACCCTCAGTTAGTTCCCGTGCCTTACAGCACCGAAAGTGGAAACGTGATCTAGGGTAGGGCCATGACCCGCCCACTGATCCTCCTGTTATGCCCAGCACTTCCTGGTCATTGCCAAAAGCCCATTCTGGATCCTAGTTTATTATGAAAGTTAGGTTGTGACTCCTTTGATCTCTCGAAGAATCGGGGCAAATGCTGGTTGAGAGAAGAGGCTGCCAGATAAATTACACATACCAGAAAGCTTTGTTTCTGTTGAAAGGATACATTAAAGCGCTTGGAAACAGATCTGTAAATGTGAAGGGGAAAGATGCCTTCCATAATAAATATCCAGGTTTCAAATGTGAGCTAGCTGCTGGCAAAACAAAACCTTGTCTTTCAGTGTGGAATGTCATGAGTTAACAGCACCAGGAGAGATGTTTTGGGCTGTTTTATGAGAACACTGACTCATACCACTTGGTACAGTTAGTTCCAGCTTAGAAACGTCTTCAGTACTGAGTCTATGCAGTTATCTTCCTTTCTTGGTTATTGTTTCTCTTCAGAGTAGCTAATCAATATCAGACTGAGTTAAATAACTTTAAATTCTGTATGTAGCATGTGTGTGAAAACTTGGAGGTGCTTCTTATGTCAAAAAAAGTTTAGATTTTGGAGACTTTATTTTTACATGGCCATAGTTAGAACTTTACTATGTTGAGAAATTGAAGGCTATCATCCCAGCTCATAGTGGTTGCTGTCGCTGATAACAGCAGATTGTCTGCAGGGTGGTGGTGGCGAACGCCTTTAATCCCAGCACTTGGGAGGCAGAGGCAGGCGGATTTCTGAGTTCAAGGCCAGTCTGGTCTACAGAGTGAGTTCCAGGACAGCCGAGGCTACACAGAGAAACCCTGTCTTGAAAATCAAAAGACTGTAGGAATCTCTTACCTTCTTCCCAAAAGTTGAGGGAGGGAAAGAATGACTTTGCTTTACCACAGAAAGCAGGTGCTGGCGTTAAATCCAGCTCTTTGGAAATGCTAGGTACACATTCTACCATTGAACTATGTCCTCAGTAGCAAGCTATCTTTAGATTTGACCCAGAATACTAATCTTCAAGAAACCAAGGCTTTGCTAAACAATTTTATTAAGCAACTATTAGTTACAAATTATATTTTAACAAATGCTTTAGTTGTGAGACAAAGAATATAGATTTTTGCAGCACTTCTTCACAGTTATAGTTAAAGAAAAACACTGAAAAATTAAGAAATTAAGTTGAGCCTATTGGCTCAAACCTGTAATCTCAGCTACTCTGTACCTGAGGCAGGGGGCTCTGTTGAAAGTTCAAGGTCAGCCTGGGTACAGGGAATGTTATAAAGAATGGGCTTTGAAGTCTGATGCTAATCTAGGCTGTTTTCTTGCTTATTTGAACTTTGGTTTTTGTTTTGTTATTATCATTTGAGATAGGTTCTCATGTAGCCAAAGTGGCTTGAACTCCTAATCAATCCTCCTGCCTCCACCTCTGAATGGTAGGAGAAGCATGCTCCACCAAGCTCGATTTTGCTAGCTTAACTTTGGACAAAGTATTCTGTTAGATACATTTCTTCATTTCCTGACAAAAAGAAGAGCTAAGTGCCTTGGTATGGTAAAACCCCAACACTTGAGAGACCGAGGCAGGAAGATCAAGAGGAGGCCATCTTTGACTTCATGGGACATTGTCTTAGGAAACTAACTAACTAACTAAATAAGGATTTGGGAATCCTAGTGAATGGGCAGAGTAAGAGCGATTCGGTAGAATCTCTCTCTCTCTCTCTCTCTCTCTCTCTCTCTCT
>NW_022196906.1:60633337-60654248 GCF_008632895.1 Mastomys coucha | reverse complement strand
CTCTCTCTCTCTCTTTCTCTCTCTCTCACACACACACACACTCCCATCAGCAGAGGGGTGCTGTATTTACTACTGGTTTTATAAAGGTTAAGCTAGGTTGTGAAATACTTGGAACAGTTGTTTCTACACAATAAACTGTTTTAGAGAGCTTGAACTGTTTTTGTTGATAAAGGTTTCAGCAGTCAAAACTCTGACAAAACTGAGTGAGTTAGAAAACAAAGCTAATAATAAGATTGATTTTATCAGCTAAAAGTCATCTGAGTAGGCAGTTGATGACTTCAGTGGCTTCCTATTGTTTTAAGTTGGTGTGTGTGTGTGTGAGATAGGGGGTGGGGGGGCAGAGAGGGGCTTGAACCAGGCATCTGGAGCATTTTATTTAAACATTCTACCATTGAGCTACATCCCAGCCCAAATTAACCTTTCTATTGTGATTTTTTAATATTTTAGAAGCAAAGAAATAGGCATTAAAGTATTGGGAAGCTGAGGCATGTAGCATTTAAAACTAATTCATGGTATGCATGTAATGTTCTGGACAGCTGCTGCTGTTAATCATCCCATCTGCTCTTTTGTACAGCCAAGAAGCCATGTCACTACAGAATAAAAATGGGATTTGTAATCAAAAGATAGGCCCATGAGGTACATCTCAAAATACATATGCCATTCAGTTGACTAGGAGATCCTGAAATCAAAAGAATTCTAAAACAAATCAGAAGTCATTAATAAAAAGTCTGAATCCAAATCTTTGATATGGGCTTGAATCCTGATATTTAGTTGAAGCTTTCTTCTAGAGTAGGATTGTTTTCTCAGTAAAACAAGGGACTGAATTAGAGCCATTGACATTTTAAATTCTTGATGTTATGTTCAAAAGATGGAAAATTGCATGCAGGTTTTTATTCCACACATGACTTCGCTGGTCTGCTTACTATAAGTAAAGGGCTCACAACAGAAGCAGATCCCTTTGTCCTCCAAAGCCCAGAGTCTTATCTGCTCATCTCTTCAGCAGCCTGCCAGGACCACAGTAGATCTCTCTTTCAAATAAAAAGAGAGAAACTATGGTGGTTTTTCTTATGCTGAGAGAAAGGAAAAAAATATAGAGAAATGAAGTCATTGGCTTAGATTTTGGCCAAACGTCAAACGTCAGTGTCTTTGGTTTTATGTCAAGCCAATTAGGATTTTTTTTCTCATTACTCTGTTGTGAACTATTGACTAGAGAAAGGTCTGGGAAAATAACATGGGATAAAGAAGGAATGGCAAGGGACTAGAAAAGTCATGCTGAACAATTTGTCTTTGATTAGTCTAATATTACAGAGCCATGTGCAAATACTGAATGCCTATAGTCCCCAGCCCTTGGGAGGCTGAGGCAAAAGGTCACAAGTTCAAGGCCAGATTGTTCCATAGCAGACCCTGTCTTAAAACAAAAGCAACAAAAGACTTATTTATATATGCCTTCTGGTATTTAAAATTAACAAGAGAGTATGATATGCTGTTATAAATTTAAATGTTTAAAAGTCTTAGGTCGTAGACCAGTAAGATAAAGGTGCTTGCCAATGACCCTGACAACCTGGGTTTGGTTCTAGCCACCCAAGAGAGAATTTGATCCTGAAAGTTACCCTCTACATATGTGCTACAATGCACACACATACACTAATATAATTTAAAATTTTAATTAAAAAAAAAAAAGCCAACCCTTGGATAGCAGTGCCTCCATGAACAGAACTAACATTTAAACAGGAAAGGACGTGGACTCGTTAGAACCTAACCCTAAATCTGTGATTAGTACAGAATGTATCTTGGGGTTAGGGTATATGCAGTTTTAACAAAGTTGTGATAAAAGCTAATAAAGTTAATGATATTTGTAATTTGTGTTAAGTATATTCACGTAGCTGCAGAACAGATGTTCAGTGTTTTCATTGGACAAGTCTGAAACTCTGTACCCATCAACAATACCCATTCACCTTTTCATTTTTGTCTTGTTTCTGTGAGTATCATTCCAACCCAAGTTTTATGAACTTTTCCTTTGAGCCAGGTTCTTACTGCATTACCCAGGCCAGTCTCAAATGTGTAGGCTCATCTTACCAGGCTGATCCTTCTGCCTCAGCCTTCTCTATAACCGGGACTACAGTCATGTGAATTCATTGTTACTTTTTATTTATTTATTTCTGAGACAACGTCTTATGTAGCCCAGTCTAACCTTTCATTCTACAGCTGAGGATGACCTTGAACTTCTGATCCTTCTGCCCCTACCTCTGTGACCATTGTAGATACCTCATACAAGTGTAATCCTAGAAGTTTGGTTTGGTTTTTGTTTGTTTTGTTTTTGAGATAGGATCTATGAAGATCGGGGTACCCTAAGTCACACATTTTCCTGCCGTAACCTGAGTGCTGGGATTACAGGCATGGAACATATACTGTCAACAGCATATGTCCTTTTGTGCAGGGTTATTTTGCTAAGGATAATATCCTCAAGGTTCATCCTTGTGGCGTGTGGTGTGTATCAGTACTTTATTTAGGACAGATAATATCCCATCTCATATCTTATCTTTTTATCTATTCATATGCCATTAGACACTGGGTTACATTCTGGCTATTATGAAATGTGCTTCTGAACAAGAGTGTGCAAACATAAAATTCCTCTTCCACTTCTTTGAGATCTATTCCTAGTAGTGGGGTTGCTGGATCATATGGTGACACTATTTTTAATCTTTTTTTGAAGAACCTCTATATTTATATCATTTTACAATCCCAACTCAGCTCTTTTTCAACCTTGAGTGCATATGGAATAACTTTCAATCTGGACAGAATTTGGAAAATTTATTTTACAAAAAAAAAAGAAAACATGAAAAGAGTGAAAAGAATGACAGTTTCCCTGTCAGTGTTGTAATTCTGTATTCTGTAAAGCATGCACATGGGTGTCCCCCATGTTGAGCCTATCTTCAATAAATTTGTAAGTATATGTGTATAAGTTCATGTGGGAGGGGTGAGCTTGTATGCATGCATGTGTGTGTTCGTGTATGTGTGCATGTGTGTCCAGAGGTCAAGATCATGCATTGTTCCTCAGCCATCCACCTTGTGTTTTGAAACAGTTTCTCACTGGGACCTGGAACTTGCTGACTAGACTAGACTGATTTAGCCAGTAGCTCCATGGATCTACCTGCCTCTGCTTTCCCAGCACTAGGAAGGCCAGTGTGCCACTATGTCCAGCTTTTTAGGTGGGAACTGAGGATAAAACTCAGGCCCTTATGCTTACATGGTAGGCATCTTACTGGTTCACCCATCTCCTTAGCCCTCTTCAGTAAATTTCTTTTTTTCTTTAAAGGGAGGGTTTTTTTAATTAATTAATTTATTTATTTTATGTATATGAGTACATTGTAGCTGTGCAGATGGTCGTGAGCCACCATGTGGTTGCTGGGATTTGAACTCAGGACCTTCAGAAGAGCAGTCAGTGCTCTTAACCGCTGAGCCATCTCTCTAGCCCTAAAGGGAGTTATTTATTTTCCACATGTGTACATGTCTTGGAGGGTACACTTATGTGTGTAGTGGGAGGTTCATGTCATGCCTGGCTTTTATGTGGGTGCTGGAGATTGAACTCAGGACCTCATGTTTGAGTGGTAGGCACTTTACCAGCTGTAGCCCCCCTACAGTAAATTTCTTGACACAAACCCTACTTTGGCCTTTTTTAAAAATGATGGTGATGCATAGGGGCAGTTGTCAGATGACAACTTTCAAGTCAGTTTACTTCTACTACATGATTCAGGGGATCAGACTTAGGTCTGTCAGCTTTGTGTGGCAAGTACTTTCATTTGCTGAACTATACGTCAACCCTCTTGTCTAGTTTTAACAGGATTTCTGATACTGAATCCTTTTATTTTTTTAGACAAGATCCTGGCTCTGCCACTTGCTCGCAAAACAGGCTAACTTCTAATTCACAGAGATCTGCATGTCTGGCATTCTTGTGCTGAGATTAAAGCACTGCCACACCCTGCAATGGGTATTCCTAGATAGGTGTATTGTTTTGTTTCGTTAATAGTTTAACCACTTAGAACTCACAATAGTAAATAGTTACAGGTAGGTTTCTTTGTAAAGCTGGGTGTTGTATTACTCTAAGGGTGGAGACAGAAGGATTGGAAGCTTAAGGCCAGCAGGCTATGCAGGACTCTGTCTCCCAAGGCAAAAGAAAGCTTTCTTGTGTGTCTCCGCTTCTTGTGGGAACACACAGCTTCAAAACATAGTTAAATCTGCTTTGAAGTTCCACAAGTTGGAGGTAGGACGTACATGGTCTTTTAGTTCTAGCACTCAGGAGGCAGAAGCAGGAGGATCTCTTAAATTCAAGGCCAGTTTGGTTCTGTCTTACTAATTCTTCAGTCTTTTTAATACAGTTCCTCATGTTATGGTGATCCCCAAACATAAAATTATTTTCATTGCTACTTCATAACTGTAATTTTGCTACTGTTATGAATCATAATATAAATATCTGATATGCAGGATATCTGATATGTGACCCCATGAAAGGGTCATTAAAACCCCAAAAGGGTCACAACCCATAGGTTGAGAACCAATGGTCTACAGAGTGACCAGGAAAGCCAGGGCTACATAAAGAGAACCTGTCAATAATAATAATAATAATAAAGTTCAGAAGCTAAAATTCCACATTCTGATAAAAAATTAGTTGATGGCAGCAATGTGCAATACTGTCAAAGATTTGTTTTAGTAATCAGCACAAATAATGAACAATCATATTTTTCTGAAGTATAAAGACTTCATAGGTTGCTGGGCATGGCTATGCACCTTTAATCGCAGCACTCAGGAGGCAGAGGCAGATGGGATCTCTGTGAATTCAAGTCCAGCCTGGTTTACAGAGTGAGCTCTAGGAGAGCCAGCGCTGTTCCACAGAGGAAACCCAGTCTTTAAAAATAGATAGGATAGATAGGAGCTGGGCGGTGGTGGTGCACACCTTTAATCCCAGCACTTGGGAGGCAGAGGCAGGCGGATTTCTGAGTTTGAGGCCAGCCTGGTCTACAGAGTGAGTTCCAGGACAGCTAAGGCTACACAGAGAAACCCTATCTCGACAAAACAAACAAAAAAAGATAGATAGATAGATAGATAGATAGATAGATAGATAGATAGATAGATATTATCATATATATGTCATTAAATTGTTCTGGTATTTTACTTTTTTAAAAAATTTTTCAGCATTATAGAGGAAGTAGTTAGAAAGTACTTGTAGGAGAAGAGAGACTTTTCCAGATGACTAATAAGAATCCAACCTAAATTTTATTTAAAATTGGCGTATGGAGCATGTGAGAAATAACAAAGGCTGCGGCCAGACCTCTAGTCTCCGAGGGGCTTCAGCCTTCCTGCTTCCTAGGTGTCGGGCCGGCTCCCGTGACTTGGCTGTTGGCAGCTGGTAAGGCTGGGAGCAGCGAGGAGGAAAAAGAACACTAATTCCCCTCCCTGGTCCTCAAAGCTTCTCAGCGCTTTAAAGTAACTTTTGGCATGAATAAATCATGGTAGCTGCTGCAGAGAGTAGCCACAAGTACCTCATCTCCAGGAAAAAGCCTGTTGCTCAGCTGTTTGTGGCTCAGGCTTTGCTTAGTCAGATGGCCAGCTGGGCCTTCTTCACTCACTTGAGGACAGATCTGATCTGGGTTTGCCTTTTCCATGGAGAAGCTAATCCACCCTTTAGTGTCTGATCCTCCTGTAGTCCTGACCCAGAAGTGGTTGGTTTGAAGTGAGGAAAAGGAATTACAGCAGGAGTGGAGCCAAGTGTTTCCAGCTCTATTTCAGCTGACCGACCAACCACAGCAGTCTTTGTACTCTGAGATCTCCAGTGGCCCTGGTTATGATCTTCCTTGTCTAGCAAAATGGCCAACTTCAGGCTCCTTCTCCACCCATCCAGCAGATCTCCTTTGTTCTGCTCTCTACTCCAGAAGGCCTTCTCCTTTGTGTGTGTGTTTGGGGCTCACTGTGTAGACCCATTCTCAAAACAAAATACTTTAACTTATAAAATACATAAGCTCACAAAGGAAACCATTTATATTAGTAACGTGTTTCTTTGTGTTTTGAAACAGGATCTCACTATACAGCTCTAGGTGGCCTTGAACTTAGGACAGTCCTCCTCCCTCAGCCTCTCAAATACTGAGCTGGTAAGCATGAAACTCCATACCTAGCTTAGATATCGATTTTGATTATTTAAATAATAAAATCTAGAAGTCTAGTTAGTTACCACAATTTTTAAATAAATACAAGCACAAATGATACTTCAGTATCTGTAGCAGTTATACAAAAATACCTGCTGTTGGATTGAGGGTTGTGGCTCACTGGTGGAGTGCTTGTCCAATATAGGTAAGATTCTAAGTTCTACTCCTAGCACTTCAAAACAAAACAAAAACCATTTAGTGTGTCTCAGTTACCATTGTTGCAGTTATGCTTTTCTTTATGAGCAAAGAAAATGGTACATTTTGGCCAGAGGTTAGGGAAAATAAAATTGTGATTTTTATTCCTATCCAAGTTCAGATACCACTGCCCTTGGAATTCTGTAGCTTGTGAGGCCCAATTCTGGGGGTGGGGGAGGGGGGCATGCAAAAGCTATGAGAGAAACATTTAAATTAACTGTTTAGTTATTTACCTAGTTTGTAGATGCACCAAGATGCCAATGGACACAAAATGTTCATTTTCCCAAGTACAGGTGTTAGCCACTGTTAAACATGGTTCTGGGAGAGAGGAGTCATTACAGGTATTTGCCCCTAACACCTTCAGAAAAGAAGGCAGCCCCATTGGCATTTTGATTTTTGCCTGGTACTCCCTATATGGACTCTGATAAAAAAATGATGAATTTGCACTGTTTTTTTTGTTTTGGTTTGTTTTGGTTTGGTTTTTGTTTTTTCCAAGACAAGGTTTCTCTGTGTAGCCTTGGCGGTCCTGCACTGTTAAACTGTTGAATTTATGATAGTTTGTTGCTACTAGTAATAATACACTGATAGCACCTCATTTATTTTTTCATAGTAAAGTTGGCAAGGGGAGCAGCGTTTCATGGTAATGACGACTCCACAGGCTGTTATGTGGCTGTGGCCCCTGGCATTGGCATACTCCTGGCTTTTCTTGCTATGTTAGAGCAGAGTGAAGGCACAGCTCCTTAGCTCCTTAGCCTTACCCAATTACATTCATTTTGTCTTTAAAAAAACAAGTACTCTAGCTCCATGGGTAGTGTTACCTTAGCAGTGAATTGGGTTGGGTCTATAAGTACAATTGGGGATTGTCTTTTTATGCAGTGACCTAAATTTATCATATTTATTTATGTGTGTGTGCATGTACATGCATATGCATTTCCACTGCCCACGTGTGGACATGTCAGGAGTCAAGCCTCTCTCTCCACCATGTAAATTTCAGGGATTCAACTCATGTCCTCAGGCTTAGTGGTAGACACCTTCATCTGCTGAGCCATCTTTGCAGCCCGGGTTGGGAGTTTTTGACACAGGCTTTTAAGGTCTCTTAAATGTAATGCATAGGTCCTATGCAGAGCAAAGAGAAGTTAAGCAACAAGAGGAAGAATCACAACTGCTGACCTCACGGGAAGTTGCCTGGAATCCTAGCAGTGGTTTTCAGTCCAGACTGGCCACGTCAGCTCTGAGGTGCCCACACCCACTTTGTAAGCTAAGGAAAGCATGCTCATGGCCTGGGCCTGAGAGTTTGAGGCTGATACTTGTTAAGAAATACCCATTTTCTCTAAACAAAAGTGTCCTCTTCTGCAAGATCTTTCTAATACCTCTCCAAGATTAGCATCGGCCCATTTCTCTGCTCTTATTTTAATAAGCAGGAGCTTTTAGACAGGCTTATCAGTAGAACCCCTGCTAGCAGCCAAAAGGGGTAAGCAGGTATTGGATACCCTAGCTAGGAACTCTATCTGCTGACAAAAGAGAACATTGCTTTCATAGGGAGATAGCAGGATAGAGTTTCCTTGGCTTTATTTACTACAACTACTACCTCACTGGTTCCTCTTCTGAAGGGATGGGTAGCTGTAACTTACTATCAAGGAGCTAGAATGTTTCTGAAACAGGATCTTTCCAAGTAGTTGAGTCTAGGCTTGAACTTGCTATCCTCCTGCCTTAGCCCTCTGAGTGCTGCAGTTACAGTGGCAGCAGCTCTCAGCTTGTGAGTCACCACCCCTTTGGGAATCAGACAACCTTTTCACAGGAGTTACATATCAGGTATTTACAATTCATAACAGAAAAACTACAGTTATGAAGTAACAAGAGTAGAAAATAGTTTTATGGTTGGGGGTCACCACAACATGAGGAACTGTATTAAAGGCTCAAAAGCATACTAAAGTCTTAAGAGGATGATTTATAAATATAAAGCATTAGTATTGTGCTATTCAGTATAATGTGTGTCTTTCCCTTCTCCAAAAATAAGTCATCCTAGAATTTTACCTGTCCAAAACTAGCTTTCTTAAAACAAAGTTTTACGCAAATTAAAAGTTAGCTTTGTAGGCTGGTAGGATAGCTCACAGATTAAGAGCAGATTTTGCTCTTGCAGAGGACTTGAATTTGGTTCCTGGAATCCTTGTGGGCAATTCCAGCTCCAGGGACTCTGGTGCCTCTGGCCTCCACAGAAACTATACAAGCACATACCAACTTACAGATACACACAATACACAAAATTAAAAATAAAAAAATCTTTAAAAAATCTTAAAATTTTTTAATTACCTTGCATATAACATATGGAAACTGTTGCGATGCCTGGGCAGGTTCTATTTTGAAGGCAAGCGATTATAGACCTCTCTCACCTTGTCTCCTCCACCAGCATACTGTGGAGATACCATGCACATGTATGTCCTCCTTCTTTCCTTAAAAATGGTTCTGGCTCAGTTTGGGAGCATGCACATTTAACCTTAAAACTTGGGAGATGGTAGCCGGGTGCTGTGAGTTTGAGGACTGGCAGCCTGGGCTACTTAGTAAGATCCAAAGGTTTGTTGTTTTCTTTTTTCTTTTCTTTTTTTTTTTAAGTGACTTTGTTCCGTTTGCTCAGTTTTTTTGTTCTTGGTTGTAAGTTAAACTTGAGAGCATTGTTACGCCATGAAGACAACCTTAACAATAGGCTTTCCTCATTCTGTGTATGTGAGGTGTGCGTGGGGGGGGGGGGGGGGAGATTGACTAGACCGGCTGGCCAGTAAGCTCCCAGGATCCTCCTGTCTCTGCTTGATCCTCCCTGTCCTTAGCTTTTTAAGTGTGTGTTGAGAATCTGAAGCTGAGCCCTCATGCCTGTGTGATCAGCACTTTACCCACTGACCCATCTCCCCAGCCCTGAAAAAGATGTGTTTATAAATGTACTATAAATGGCATCTTTGTTCAGTTGTCCTGAGCTCAGCCAGAGTGTTGCGTGTGGGCCCTAGGGAACCTGTGAGAGCATTTCTCTAGCCTTGAGGGTACTTGTTACCTAGCTCACTAATAGCACAGATCTTGTTTCAATCACAGTTTCCATCAAGCTTAGGTCTGGGCTTGCCATGGATGGGCAGAGGGAGAGGGGCAGGTGGCGGATCTCTGATTGTCTCTCAGCTTTTTCATCTGGATCCGGGCTTGATTAGCAGAGCGATGACAAACTGCTGTTCTAATGCTGCTTCATAGAACAGTCTTAATCTGGAGCCTTCCCAGATCAGGTGGTAGATCAGAAATGGGGAGCTGGATTTATTCATCTGCATATCACAGGCATAGATTCTTTTGGATTTTTAAAAAGGAAATTGTAACAGGGCCTTTCATATTGCTTTGGTTTCCCCTGTAGTCCCCTTGTTCTGGTGCCCACTGAGTTTAAGCTCCCTGAGTTTTCCCTCTGAAGAGGGCTGGTACCAGTGGGAAAGAAGTTAAAGAGCTCAGGTGGCTTCTGAGCTCACCTTGAGTGAGAGTGAAGGAAGGAATCAGTCAGTCAGTCAGTGGGTTGTGTAGGAAGGAGGCCAGTGGTTGGAGGCAGGAAATGCTAGTTTTGTTTTCATTCTGTTTCTTTGTCTTTTGGTAAGTCTCTTTTGTTCTTTACAGTTGGGAGCAGCTACGGGAGAGGCCACCTTCTCTGACAGATTAGTATAATGTCTGACCTCTACCACTGAACTTCATTAGCACAAACAGCCCAGGAAGGCTGATTTGCTAATACAAAGCAAATGGAGCTAAAATTTTCTTTCCTTGAAAAGAGAGGCCCAATATGGTGAAGAAGCTGTTTGCATGAGAAACTCAGAGAGTATCCCAAAAGATCTGTCATTTCACTTTCTTCTGGATCCAAAAAGGCCTGTTCAAGGAACAGATACCCTCAGACTTGTTAAGGGCATGTTTTAGGAAAAGTTCCTTAAATCAGGTCTTTTAACTGCCTTCGCCTTAGGGTCTGACTTCAAAGCCCTGCAGTAGCATAAACTGGCTTTCTGTAGATGCATGTGGCACAATCCAGCTTTGTTCACTCTGGTACCGGCCTGGGGAGCTTCCCTACTCTTGTTTGTGACTCTGCGCTGAGCTTTTAATAAAGGCCAAGGGCTGACTGCTTTTTCACTATGTGCCTATTAGACCAAGCGTGACTGGGCTTATTCTCCGGCCTGCCATTAGAGTGTGGCTAAAATTTTTGTCCATGTAAGTTGCAGATGAAAACCAACGGTACTCATCAGCAGCATTAGACAGAAAGTGTTATGTCTCCCTGTGTCTGTCAGGTGAGTTAGGACATCTAAGCTTCAGTTAGTAGTTTAGCCAACACGGCAGAGGAGCCTGGGATCAGAGTGTGAATTCTGAACTCCAATGTGATGTCACTAGACTATGCTCTGTCAGCACTTGAAATAAAAAAGTCATCAGGCTAGGCATTCCCAGCACTAGAGAGGCAGAAGCAGGTGGATGGATCCCTAAGTTCAAGGCCAGCCTGATCTGGCTAGACAGAAAAACCCTGTCTTGAAACACCCACACCGCCCTTAAAAAAGGGGGGCGGGGGAAAGAAAGGTCATCAGAACAGAATGGCAGAATATTTTAGAAATTATCTGTGTGTGCCTGCACCTATGTTGTTCCAGCAAGATGCTGATTATGCAAATTAACCTGAGACTGTGAACTTAGCCCTCTGGTCACCTGAGCAGCAATATTCTCATTTCTAGCAAAGATTTGCCGCTTGCTGAGCCAGCTAACTAGTGAGCCTGTCTTCTAAACACCTGTGGCAGCAAAGGGACACCATGGACCCTTTCTAGGTAGGCTGAGTTTGTTTTTACTGGTTCCATTTTGTTCAAAGTATCTTTTTGTTTTCAGACTAAGCCCCAGTCTCCAAAGAAAACCACATCCCTTTTTCCTATCAAAAATGGTTCCAAAGAAAATGGGATCCATGAGGAACAAGACCAAGAGCCACAAGATCTCTTTGCAGGCAAGTAGAGACTCGAAATTTAGGCACCTTCTATTCATCTTTATTAAGTTATAAGTTATTAAATTAAAAACCACCATACATATGCATAAGTTAGAACGTTGAGGCCTGGCACAATAGAGTCTATGTCTATGATACTAGCACTTGGGAGGTAAAGACAGGAAGACCAGGAGTCTAAGGTCATCATCCTTCGCTACCTAGCACAAGCTAAATTAGACCTTGTCTCCAAAAAAAAAAAAAAAAAACTAAAGAAACGAACAAAAATCTAAATTTTATAATATGAGTAAAATATTGACCATTGCAATACCTCTAGTCTTTTATTTGAAATGTGTAGTTTTTCTGTGTAACTTGGCCTAGAGTTCACAATCCTCCTGCATCAGCTTCTAAAATAGTTGGGATTGCAGGTACATCCTATCACTTTGAGCCTTATTTAGTTAATTTGAGATACTATTTTACTGTGTATCATTCGCCAACCTGGACTTTTCTGCGTGAACTAGGCTGATCTCAGACTTGTGACCATGTCTCTGCCTCCTAAGTGCTAGAATTTAGACATGGGTCCTCAGGCCCAGTCGTTAGAACCATGAGAGATAGAGACAGAGAGACTAGAGGAGGTGGAATATATATATGAATCTTATATGAATCTGAGTTTAGAAGAAAAATTGAAAGTTTAGTTAGATCTTGATATTTTAAATTTGAATATAAAGAAAAATGCCCAGGTGGTGTGAACATGAAAGGAACAAAGAGGCTTGAAGAATATAAAGATTTGGAAGATTTTCTACTTCATTTGGTCTCTGAAACCTTAACAAGCAAAACACACTATGCATTCTGGTAGTTAGTGGTTTTTGGAGGGAGAGGAATGGACAAAAGAAAAATAATAAAATACAAATAATGAATTGTCTTTACCTAGCACATTGAGAAGAAGGGACGCTTTCTGTGTTTGAGCCTTTGAAATGTATGTGTTCTTTCCTTACACAATGTGGAATCTTATTGCCACAGTAACCCCCATGATTGGCTTTCTCTATGAATATGTCGATCTTACAGACTTTCTCAGCACAGTCATTGTGGTTTATGTCATCTGCTGCCAGTGCCACAGGCAGAGGAACAGAGGACTCCTGTAGAGAGGAGTGTTTACTGGGAATCTTGATGTGTTCCTAGGTGTTTCCAGTCAGCTAATATTGAGTGGAAATTTAAAGCTCAGATTTATTTTCTACAAGGTTACCATACTGCTGATTGGTCTTTCTAGATCCCAAAGGCTTGTCAGACGTATTCTTGTTAGGAATGCAGAGGAAAGAAGCTTGTATTTCATCCTTAGGCATACTTTACATACTTTGACATCTCAAAGTAATTTCTATAGGAAATGCCCAGCTTTTCAAAAAGCTTTTATTGTTCATCTAGCAAACCATCAATATTCTAGCTTTACTTTTCATTCTGAAGATTGAATCTGGGGCCTACGAACAGACCTAAGTAAGCACTCTATCTGCCACAGAGTCACGCATTCTCCCTCTGCTTTGCTTTGAGGTGAGAGTCTGCTGTCTAGCCCAGGCTGGCCTAGCTCCAGCTTTGGTGTTTTGTGGTTTGGGTTTTTTTTTTTTTTTTTTTTTTTTTTTTTTTTTTTTTTGAGTTTTTTGTTTTTGTTGTTGTTGTTGTTTTTGGTTTTCGGTTTTTCTGCTTATTTGTTTGTTTGGTTTTGGTGGGGTTGTTTGTTTGTTGAGATAGTGTCTTTGGCGCTCAAGAGTTCTCTCTCTGTGTCTCTCTCTCCCTCCCCCCTCTTCTTTGCCCTCATTACTCTGTGGCCCAGGCTAGCTTCAAAATCACAGCAGTCCTTCTGCCTCAGTCTCCCAAGTCTGAAATATAAGTGTGAAGCTTGGATTACACCATGCCCAGATGAGACAGGGTCCTTTTATGTAGCCCAGGACGGCCTCAAACTCCCTATTATTCCTTTATCCACCTTCTTTATCCAACTTCAACTTCTTAGGAATGTTTTTTTGTTTGTTTTGTTTTGTTTTATGGTACAGGGGATTGATCTTGTTCCTCACATACATTAGGCAAGTTTCCTTTTACAGAATAAGATCTCCAGCTATCTTACTTAGGATTTCTATTGCTATGATGAAACACTCTATTGCTATGAGGAAAGGATTTATTTTGATTACACTTCTGTACCACAGTCCATCATCAAAAAAGGCAGGAATCTCGATGCAGGAGCTGATGAAGAGCCCATAAACTGGTGTTGCTTACTGGCTTGCTTCTTATGGCTTGCTCATCCTGCTTTCTTATAGAGCCCAGGACCACCCGCACAGAGGTATCCCTACGCACAGTGGATTTGGCTCACATCAATCACTAGTTAAGGAAATACCCTACAGGCCTGCCTACACCCCAATCTTATGAGGCATTTTTCAGTTAGGCACCTTCCTATTAGATGACTGCGCTTGTGTCAGGTTGCCATAAAAAGTAGCCAGGACATCATCATCATCATCATCATCATTATTATCATCATTATTATTATACAAGGTTTTACTAGATTGCTCAGGTAGACCTTGAATTATCAATCCTCTTGCCTTAAGGCCTCTGAGTAGCTAGGGTTAGGTCTGTGCTCTGGGCCTGGCAGGAATGCTGGGATTGCAGTTCCTTGCCCTCACACCCAGTGTCACCCAAAGGATAGTTTTAATGAGTAGTACATGTTTCGTTACTAACTTGGTCTGTTATGTTGGACCTGCATAAAGTGAATCCACAAACTTGAGCTGGCTCCTTGTTTCGAAGACCTCACAACCTAACATATGTGTTCTGTGTGCCCTCACGGCAGCATCTTTTGCAGAAATGATTCACACTTGGTGGTCAGCATAGTAATCTAAAACTGTCTCTAGGTTCTGTTGGCCCCCAGTGAAAGTCTAGAAAGAAAAGGAAGCAGCTTTCTCTGTGGTCCCCAAGCCTGACCTGACTATTTAACAGTCAGACCAAAACCCATAAGTGAATACTTACATTTTTCTTTACTAAAAAGAAAGAAACAGAGAACCGTCTAGGGTTAGACCTTCTAGCTTTACTGCTCCACATTGGAAGTACATTTGCATAAGAAATTTTAATGTCTAAAAATGGTACAAAATGCTATTTTAGAAGTCATCTCTCTGGAACACACAGAGAACGAGTTGTTCTGCTCACCTGCATCTTTTCCAGATAGAGGCAGTTCTTAAAGTGTGGGCCAGGTCTTCTCTTCAAAGTCAGGAAGTCTTTCCGGGTCTGCTGCTCCCTCTCCCCATTCTCGTGGCATTTACAAATGAGAGCTTACTCTGTCAGGATATAGCTAAACTGTCACTGTGACTAGTCAAGTGTACCAAACCCCACTTTCCAAGTTTTGCTGTGTGTTTTCTGGTTGATATTTTTCCTGAGGCTTCCTCTGATGTGTATTTGCCTGATCTGTCATGCTGTGTATAAGGTGTTCTCCTATACAAACAAGAATAAATGAGGTTCATGTAAGGTTTTGAGAGACCACTCCTGTGATGGTTTGTATATGCTTGGCCCAGGAAGTGGCACTATTTGGAGGTGTGGCCTTGTTGGAGTAGGTGTGTCACTGTGGGCATGGGCTTTAAGACGCTCATCCTAGCTGCACAGAAGTATTCTGCTAGCAGCCTTCAGATGAAGATATAGAACTCTCACCTCCTCTTGCACCTTGCCTGCCTGGATGCTGGCATGTTCCTGCCTTGATAATGGACTGAACCTCTGAACCTGTAAGCCAGCTGCAATTAAATGTTGTCCTTAGAAGAGTTGCCTTGGTCATGGTGTCTGTTCACAGCAGTAAAACCCTGACTTAAGACAACTCTAAGTTTTATTTATTTTATGTATATGAGTACGCTGTAGCTGTCTTCAGACACCCCAGAAGAGGGCATCAGATCCCTCCATGTGGTTGCTGGGAATTGAACTCAGGACCTCTGGAAGAGAAGTCAGTGCTCTTAACCACTGAGCCATTTCTCCGGCCTCTGTAAGACAACTCTAAAGAGTAAAATTATTTGACATGTTTATTTTTGCTAGGTTCCTGGTTCTCTGGCCTAGGGTAGCCCAACAGTTGTATCTGAAATGAAAGGGAAAGCCAAACCTGTGCTCAGTGTCTTTTCCTTTGATTAATGTAAAAACTGCCTCTTGTTTTTCTTGTATTAGGTGCTTGCCATTTTTCTTGTGGGCCTCACCCTGTAGGACTGACATTCAGCCTTCAAAACCCACTATTGACACTCATTTTAAACTATCAACTGTTTTAGATGCCACAGTGGAGCTATCCCTGGACAGCACACAGAATAACCAGAAGACAATGCCAGGCAAAACACTTATTTCTCATCCTCCACAAGAAGCCACAAATTCTCCTAAGCCACAACCAAGCTATGAGGAGGTGAGAGTATATGCTGTTGGTCTTCTTGCTTTTGCATCTCTGGGACTATATGCTGCCAGTCTGGAGTTCTGTTGGGTTTGAACCTTGAGAAAACATTTACAGCTCCTGAAGGAGACATATGGTTAATGCCCAACCAGAATCCAAATGAGAATTCCTTGTTAGTGTTTGTTCCCCCCACGCCCCCCGCTCCCCAACCCCCAGGCCAGCATAAAGTCTTTCATTGGTCACCGATGACGCTGTTTACTGGAGCTCCCATGTGCAGGAATACAGCCTCTCCCTATTCCCTATTTAGTCCAAAGGAGGCCAAGTCAACTAAATTTCTCTAATTACCCATTATTGTGAAAATAGGGGTGTGAGGAAATGAACATGAAATAACTGTGAACTGGTTCAGGACTTAAACTTGTAGGCATTGGCTCACTGGTGTAACAGACGTGAGCACTGAGAGGAACATCTTGACTTTATTATATTCACAGGTATTGAATTTTGTAATGTCTAGCCTTCTTTGTAGCAACTCTCCTGGTTTTTCTTTTTAAAGCTGGAAGAAGAAGAACAGGAGGATCAGTTTGATTTGACAGTTGGTATCACTGATCCTGAGAAGATCGGTAAGTGTCCTTGAACTCTTGTGATGTCCATGAGCCCTGACCAGCTAGTTTAGGAGCGGCTCTCAACAAAGCTGGGCTAGAAAATGTGAAGTGCTTCATCAGTTTCTTCCCTGGAGCCACACTTCTGAGGCCAGAGTTCTCAAGCACATTACTTAGATTTTTTTTTTTTTTTTAATGTTTAGGAAGAAAATCCAGAGACTTGAACTATAATCTTTAGGAACTCAACTGGGGTTCAAACGATTACTGAGGGTACCTGCAGCCAAGCTTCACGTCCTGCAGCTCAAGTCTGAGTTCATTCCCCAGAACCCACATGTTGGAGGATAGAACCCACGCTGAAAGTTGTTTTCTGACCACCACATGAGTATCATGACATGGTGGTGCCCACATACATAGAAATGCAAAATTAATTAATAATAATAAAAAAGCCACAAACAGGAGCAGGAGAGATGAGTCAGCAGTTAAGAGCACCCACTGCTCTTGCAGAGGACCCCGGGCATGCCTACAGTGGAGGGCTCCTAAGTTCTGGCTACACTAGCAGGGTGTTTATGGACATCTTATTCAGTTCCTTCACCTATCAGTAGAGGAAAGTGAGGACCAAGGAAAGCAGCACCTGTTAAGGCAGCGTGTGGTTCATGGTAAAAGTAGGACGGAGCCTTGGGTGACATACCTAGGAGTCTCTTGCCTATGACTATTCCTTAACACCTCAGTTTTAAGCTTAGCTGCCTACATCCTTAGTAGAATAATACAAATTACAAATCTTACTAATTGTTTGAATATTTACTGCTGTGATTTAGAGCCGGGAGAGGGAGTTATCTAAAGCTGGTAGCTACCTAGAGCTGCTGTAGGAAAGAAACACAAACTTAAGACTTAAGACAATAGAAGTAAGCCAGGGATGTGAGTTATACCTGTCCTTCTTGCTCTTGAATGCTGAGGCAGGAGGAGTGCCATGAGTTTGAGGTTAACCTGGCTACAGAATAAAAACCTATCTCAAAAACAAAAATTAGAGCTTTTTCTCACAGTTCTGAATCGGAAAGCCTGAAATGATGATGTGGACATGGCCATGTTCCTTTGACATTGGAAGGGAAGGAAGGCCCTTGCCTGTCTTCTGCTTTGTAGTCGTCTCAGGTGTGCCATGGCCTGAAGATGCATCAGTATCTTGTCACCACTGTCCCATGTTCTAAGTCTCCATATCATCATCCCTCCAGGAATAACTGTCTGAGTTGCCCTATTATTTTATTTATTTATTTATTTATTTTAAGAACACAGTCATGTTGTACTTGATCCACCCTGTCTTAGTCGGGGTTTCTATTCCTGCACAAACATCATGACCAAGAAGCAAGTTGGGAAGGAAAGGGTTTATTCAGCTTACACTTCCACATTGCTGTTGATCACCAAAGGAAGTCAGGACTGAAATTCAAGCAGGTCAGTAAGCAGGAGCTGATACAGAGGCCATGGAGGGATGTTCCTTACTGGCTTGCTTCCCCTGGCTTGCTCAGCTTCTTGATTATAGAACCCAGGACTTCCAGCCCAGCGATGGCACCACCCACAGTGGGCCTTCCCATTCTTGATCACTGAGAAAATGCCTTACAGCTGGATCTCATGGAGGCATTTCCTCAAGGGAGGCTCTTTTCTCTGTGATAACTCCAGCTTGTGTCAAGTTGACACACAAACCCAGCCAGTACACACCCTAATATCTTCATTTTATCTGTGAAAACAATGTGTTCAAGTAAAGTCAAGTAAAGTTATCTAGAGGGGCATAGCTGACCCTATGTACAGAGCAATTTAAACAGCTCACAAATTAGATTTGAACACAAATTACTCTAAATGCTAAGCTTTCATCCCCTTGTTCTATATTCTTAGTCACATTGATTCCAAGAAGCCAGCTAATTAAAACATTTTTTCTAATCAGGACCTGATCTTTGTAACAGTATATTCTGTTTGTGTGGGCTGTTTAGTCAACACGTGTGTCTCATTCCAGCACACACCTAAATAAATTAGAACTGCAATTTTACCAGGGTGTTCTTTTAGAATCTTGGCAATTTGCATATGCCATCTCCAACTTGGAGGTTATGCAGGAAGTCTGTGTGCATTTCAGATTGCTTTGTGACCAGGCTGCTTTCAGGGCTTCCACACCTGTCTTTGCACACACGCCTTAGCCAAAACAGTGTCTGGAGGCCCTGCTTGGCTATTGTGCTCAGTGGACATGAACACTTAGGCTCTTCTTCCTTTGGCTACTAAATTATGTTTCTAACCCTGACTATTCTATGGTGAGAGAAATGTCCATTGTATTAAAAAAATTGTTTTTAATGCATGGATAACAAATTCTTAGTATTGGGCAATGTGTTTCAGAGTATTATAAAGGTGATAGTCAATAAAAGGTAATTTTTTTAGACTAGCTTGTAGTTCCTGTTTTGCAGCACCCTTTTTGGTAGGTGTTGGTGAGATGGGTATACCTCCTATTTCTGTATAATTTCTAGCTTTATTTTGTGTGTGCACTTACAAATAAAAACAAGCATTTCCACCCATCCCAGTGAAGTGATGTTGCAGAGTATGACCCTGCTGACCCACTTGCCCTTCTCCCTGCCCCCTCATTCCAGAATCAGATCAGAAGCAAAGACAACTGGGAATTGTTGGCCTAGGCTTTCCTGTTTCATGAGAGGAGAAACCAGGGAAAGGGGTGGGGAAACCAACCCTAAACCCCATGGTCCAGCACTAGGGCTTTGTCTGGGTTCCAGTATATGTCTTTTCAAGGCTCAGGAAGTCAATAGGGCCTTTATCTCCCTAAGTGGTCTAGGTCAGGACACTACCACAGAGAAAAACAGTTGCTTGAATCCCAGATTATTTAACAGTCAATGGCTTTTTCATAAAAATTATTCCTCCAGGAAAGGGAGATGTTGTGACATCAGGCAGCCCAAGTGTCTTCCTGCCAGGCCCTTTGCTCTGGGTGAGCATGCAGGATCAGAGAGGACAGTGTCGGCCAGCACCAGTGCTGGGACCTCTGAAAGAGCAGACCAAGCCTGGAGCTAGCCTCGGGTAGAACTACTTGTTTCCTTTTACATCAGTCGCTTCCTTCTCCTGCTTTATACAGCAAGAGAATTGTTTGGTTTTGGACAGATGTGTGTAACCAGCCCAAATATTGGCGTGGTAACAAGTGATGAATTGTCAGTATCCAGTGCTGCTCTGTGAGGGTATAAATGGAGCCTGGCTTTGGAACAGGGGACTGACTCTCTTGTCTAACTCAAACTGGTGCCCAGCCAGCATTCGTAAGGGCATGTGTGTCACACAACCCCTGAGGCACAGGAAGAAAGTGGATTTTAGGATTACATATAAAGCCTGGAAATTCAACAAGCCCTTCTAATATAGGGCTTCCGCAGCTTATGGTCTCTAGTTAAATGTTATTGGATTAGCTTTCCTTTCTTTGGTTGGAAGAATAATTCCCTCCTGTTTCTTATTCTCCCACAGGGGATGGTATGAATGCCTACGTAGCCTACAAAGTCACCACACAGGTGAGGCCTAGAGACACTACCCATGCCCTCCCCTCAGTAGTCCTGCCTGCTTACACCAAGGTTAACAGCTAGAGTATTTCTGGATTTCTTTTTGTTTCTTTCCCAATAACCTCCTATTTATCAAGCTATAGCAAGTCTACATTGCCTTGTTAATCTTTTCTTATTTTATTTTATGTTTTGCCTTCATGTATACCCTGTGTACCGTGTGCATGCCAAGTGACCACAGAGGCCAAAAGAGGGTGCCAAAACCACTTGGAACCTGCCATTTGGGTGCTGAGAACTGAACCCAATCCAGTTCCCTTGGAAGAGCATTCGGTGCTTTTATCCTCTGAGCTTTTATCTCTCTGGACCCCCTGCCTTTGTAGTCTTAACTAGGTACACCAGCCTAGGCCTCCCAGTATTCTTCCAGAAAGCTGGTAGTTTAGTGTGTAACTGTGCAAGTTTAAGATGTGCATCGTATCTGAGTTTTACCCTATCCCTCTTAGGAAGTATGTGACTGGAGCTAGCATAATGGATTGCCTCAAATGAAAAGTAATTATCAGTTTGTAGCTTTTCAGTTTTGGACCAGACAAGGTGGCCTTCATCTGTAAACCCAGCACTACAGAGGCAGAAACAGGAGGATTAGGAGTTGGAGAACAGCCTGGGATACTTAGTTGAGACCCTCTTTCAAAGAAGCAAAAACTATGTACATGCACCCTCAGAACAGAAGGATTTGAGGTTGGTTGGTGTTAGAGACAGGGTCTCCCTATGTAGCCCACACTGGTCTCAAGCTCATGATATGCTCACCTGAGCCTCTTGAGCACTGGAATTACAAGTGTGTGTACAGCACCACACCTGACACAAAGCCAGACTGTCTGCCTCAGTCTCCCACTCTTTTTTTCTCCTTTAATTTTTTTATTTTTATTTATTTATTTTTTTAGATTTATTTATTTGTTATATGTAAATATATTGTAGCTGTCTTCAGACACTTCAGAAGAGGGAGTCAGATCTCATTACGGATGGTTGTGAGACACCTTTGGTTGGACCTTCGGAAAAGCAGTCAGTGCTCTTAACTACTGAGCCATCTC
>NW_022196906.1:60617815-60633093 GCF_008632895.1 Mastomys coucha | reverse complement strand
CAGAAATCCGCCTGCCTCTGCCTCCCAAGTGCTGGGATTAAAGGTGTGTGCCACCACCACTGCCCAGCCAATCTGGCCCTTTTTTATTAGATACTATATTGTCACTCTAGTAAAAGAGAGAGCCCTGGACCTCTGGGTACTACCGTGAGCAATGGTTGCATCAGCTTGGCCTTCCTGGTTGTCATAGCCACATCTTCATACCTCACAGGCACTTGTTCCCTGTCTTACTGACTTAGACAGGGGCTCTCACTGGACCTAAAGCTTGCCTTTTTGGCAAAACTAGTTGGTTAGAAGGCACTGAGCATCTACCTGTCTGTCTCCATCTCCACCTCCCCAGTCATGCACAGCCTTGTACAGCATTTTTTGTTTGGTTTGGTTTGGTTTGGTTTTTGTTTTGGTTTGTTTTAGTTTTGGTTTTTTCAAGACAGAATCTCTCTGTGTGGCCCTGGCTGTCCTGGAACTTGGCTCTGTAGACCAGGCTGGCCTTAAACTCAGAGATCTGACTGTCTCTTCTTCCTAAGTGCTGGGATTTAAGGTGTACATCACCACCAACCCTACCCTGCTTTTTCTGTGCATCCTGAAGGTTTAAACTGGCCCTGATGCTTACAGGGCAAGTCTTCTTACCCACTGAGCCATCCCTCCAGTCACATAGTCCTATTGTTTTTATACACTGAAAACTATTACTCTAAGTAGGATTTCTTAGATTCCCAGGCTGCCAAAAAGAAAAGCCTCTGTTTTGGACAAAGTTATTTACCAGGTGTCTAAAGGGTGAGGTAATCTGTTTCCTTTGATGTCAGCAGGATAGATACTCATCCTGGATTTGGAATTAAATTGCCTTATGTTTTCCATCCCCAGACGAGCTTACCGATGTTCAGAAGTAGGCAGTTTGCAGTCAAAAGAAGATTCAGTGATTTTCTGGGTCTTTATGAGAAGCTTTCAGAGAAGCACTCCCAGAATGGTTTCATTGTCCCTCCTCCACCTGAGAAGAGCCTAATAGGTAAGCCTGTGGTCTCTAATAACACTCGGGGCACTAGACAAGTAGTGTCTATTTTTACATCTTCTCTTTCTGCCTCAGACTCAAGAGTGCTAGAATTACAGGCATGCAGCACAACCTGGGAAAGATAAAGTACTGTTGGGGAGGGGAGCTGGGGGGAGGGTGTATGTGTGAGTGTGGTTGTGTGTGTGTGTGTGATAATTAAATACAATGCCTCATACATACGAGGTAGACACTACTACTGAGCGATACCCTCAGTCTCAGGACTCTTAATGATTGCTCATCCTTCCAGATTGAAGTCGCGCTGGGAATCGGGAGGAACCTCAGAATCTCAGAGCATTTTTAACTTTGTATGTATGTGTACATGCTTACATGTTTGTGTGCCACATGTGTGCAGGGTGCCTGAGGAGGACAGAAGAGGCTGCCAAATCCCTTAGAACTAGAGTTGTCAATCCCGTGTGGGTGCTAGAAATAGGACCTGTATGCTCTGAAAGAGCAGCTAGTACTCATAACCACTGAGCAAACACTCCATACACCCCTTGTTTTTGAAATAGGATCTCACTGAGTACCTCTAGATGACTGGAACTCACTATGTAGAACAAGCTGACCTTGAATTCACAGAGATCTCCTTGCTTGTGCCACCACACCCAGTGTGGTTTTTTTAAAGACAATATACATTCTAAGTCCCATAGTTTACAGCCCCCAGCATGTCCGCTCATAAGGACTTAGTCCACCCCTGCTCACGACTTTAGATTATGCTGTGTAGAGCTGACCTTATTTCAGATGACTCTCTATAAAACTTAGATGTATCCTTTTTACTATCTCTGTTTATTTTGTTTCT
Organism: Mastomys coucha; assembly: GCF_008632895.1. Classification (NCBI taxonomy): domain Eukaryota; kingdom Metazoa; phylum Chordata; class Mammalia; order Rodentia; family Muridae; genus Mastomys; species Mastomys coucha. Next base: position 60,631,258 of record NW_022196906.1, on the reverse strand, counting down.
TAAATTCTACTCTAGGAATGACAAAGGTGAAGGTTGGGAAGGAAGATTCTTCTTCTGCAGAATTTCTTGAGAAACGGAGGGCTGCTTTGGAAAGGTAGGCGCCTGGCAGCTGTTCTTGATCACGTTAGTCAGGGAGAAGCTGCCGCTTTGCTTCTCTGCTGGGGATGAGCTGAGGTGAATTACAGCCACACCTGCCTTTATATCTCTTCCCTTCCCACCTCGGTCACAAGCCCTCTTTCTCCTCTCATCGTTACTGAACCGTCATATTTCCTTGCATAATGTAGTGGATGATTCTGGGGTCTCTTTCTGATGAGTCAGTTAGTTGTCTTTTGGAAATGTGAAGAACATGAAATTTTAAATACTTACAGAGATTTGCTTAAGTGCCTTATTGGAGGCCATTTTCCATTATAAAAGACATGAGTCCCTGCTAGCACTGGGCAGAACCCCAAACCTTCATAGTCCTAACCAGAGCTGGGCAGTAATGGTGCACCCCTTTAATCTCAGCACTTGGGAGGCAAACTCTGGCGGATCTCTGGGTTCAAGGCCAGCTTGGTCTACAGAGTGAGTTCCAGGACAGCCAGGGCTACACAGAGAAACCCTTGTCTTGAAATAAAACAAACCAAACCAGGGAAACAGCCTGATGATCTTTAACCAGTTGATGATTTTTACCCTTTAGGTACCTTCAAAGAATTGTGAATCATCCTACCATGTTACAGGACCCAGATGTCAGGGAGTTTTTGGAAAAAGAAGAGGTTAGTATTTCACATGGCTCAACTTCATCATCTCTCACTACCCTGAGTGAAGTGAAACTGGTTCATTTGGCAAATACTCAAATGCTATAGCCAGTGAGTTTGTGTGACCCCCCAAGAAGGACAGTATTTCCACCGCTCCAAGTGAAAGCAGCTCTGTGTGGTCACATAGTGACCTGCTGGTGTCTTGTTGGAGCAGAGTGTCTGTTTGACAGGGTTTTGGCATGCCTTTCATAAGTTACCAGTTGGTTCAGACTGAATGTGTATTTTGTGCTAGGAAGCTGAGGGGCATTAGTTAAAGCCCACAGACCCACCATATAGCAAAAGGGTTGATTGAAGTGGACTTCTTTTTTTTTTATAGACTATGCATAGGCTATTCATGATTGTGAAAAATTGAAGACACCCCAATTGCTAGTAACTGAAGAACTAAATACAATATATCCACACAACAAACACCTTATGTTGGCCATTCACACAAAGTATAAAGAAATACGGGTATAAGAAGCATCAAATAGAAAGTATTCCCTGAAGCAGAGTGGAGAAAACTTGAGTGAAGTCAGTCGTGTGGCGAGACTGTGGTTAACGTTTTTGTTACTATAATGAAAATGGGATTCTTGTAATGAGATTTTTTTTTTTCCTCCAAATTTTTTAACTGAAAATGGTCAAGGCCTTAAGTCCTTTTATTCTACTTCTGGATATTTCTAATCTATCCTTCCTCACTCTGTGACCCTAAAGCGGGGCTTGTTTTTGGAGATACTTTGGGCTGGGTAATCCTTTCTGTGGGGGCTGTGTTGTACTGAAAGATGTTTGGCTCTGCCCACCAGATGCCAGCAGCTCTCCCTCTCTAGACGGGACTACTCATATTATCTCTAGATATTGTCATATTGTCACATGTCCCTTTGGAGGGCATGTGACATTCTGAAAACTTAAGTCCCTTAAGATAGCTCCTATGCTTAAGACATTCAGTCACTGGGGAGACTCTCAAAGCTGTGGGTCCCCTTCTGACTTTTTTTTTCTTTTCTTTTCTTTTTTCTTTTCTTTTTTTTGACATTTGGCCTCTCTACCTAGTGTGTGTGTGGGGGGGGGTGTTAAAAGTGTTTGCTACCACACCCTGCAGGAGCCTTTAATTTTAACAAAGGAATGCAGTCCTCTGTGTGTGTGTTGGGAGGGTGTGTGTGGGGGGCTCCTTGCTCTGAATTCCTGATGACTGAGCTAGATGTAAAACTACCTTGTGAAGGTAGAAGGAGAGAGCTGCCTCCACAGAGTTGACCTCTGACCTGTGTGTGTGTGCTGTGGCACATGCATACACACAAAATAATTTTAATGTCAAAAAAATGTAAAGAAATGCTTGGTACTTAAGTAGGTCACACCTGGGTAGACATATAGTCTTGACATGGGGCCACCTGGCCACATAACACTCTCAGTATCAAAAGCTAAAAGTGTGATTGAGTCTTACTGCCATGGTGCTTCGGTTTGCTTCTCATTTACGAGTCTTAGATTCCTGTAACTGCCTTAGAATGCAGCAGCCTACAGTCAAGTAACTTGTTGACAAGCTTTGGGCATGCATGATGGATACTAATTCTCCTGAACCTAAAGGGGCAGCAGATAACGTGCTTCCCTGCCTTGGTCTTGTAGCTGCCTCGAGCTGTGGGCACGCAGGCTTTGAGTGGTGCTGGTCTCCTTAAGATGTTCAACAAAGCTACAGACGCAGTCAGCAAAATGACCATCAAGATGAATGAATCAGACATTGTGAGTAGCCTGTGTCTCTCAGATGCCCAGAGAAGTCCTGCAATTTCTGAAACTACTTTCTTTTCAACTAAAACAAACCAAAAACCAGCCCTTGGTAATGGCTGCTAAAGAAAGGCAGCTCCCTGCACTTGGTTGAACGTTTTCAAGCCAGCTATGGGCTCTGTGTGTTTCCAGTGGTTCGAGGAGAAGCTCCAGGAGGTAGAGTGTGAGGAGCAGCGCCTACGGAAGCTGCATGCTGTGGTGGAGACCCTAGTCAACCATAGGAAAGGTAACCTAACCACTTGCCTGATCAGACACACACCTGCACTGGGCGAAATGGGTGTCCTCAGTGAGCTGGAGAGGAGAAGCTTGCTGTTCTCAGCCATCCAAGTGGAAATTGTCAGCCCACCTGTTGCATGATGTTCTGATAAGCAAGATATGCCCCACTCTCCTGGCCAGAACCATGGCTTAACTCACTGTGGGCAGTGGGTGGAGGGCCTGCCTGGGCACAGGCTGCTTCTCTTGATGGGAGTCGGAGGCTTACATAACATTGATACTTTTTGTTACATGGTCATACTAGCAAGGTATGGATGGATGCAGGGAAGCCTGTGTCTTCTTTCCTCCCCCTCCTTTATAGCAAGCTTTGCTTAATTGGGAACTTGTGCAATTTTCCAAATGTGAATGCTTTCCTTCTGTGTCTTAAACATACTGCTAGCAAGAAATCTAAAAGGCCATTAGCATGAAGCCAGTGTAAGGGCTGGCAAGCTATGACATGGCTGAAAGGACAGATTTGGCTTTGGACCCTGTTGCTATGAGAAGAGTATGCTGCAGAGACAATGTGTGGCCGGCAGAGCCCAAGGTACTGACTGGCCCTGTTGAGAAAGTTTGCTCTGCTGTAGAAAGTGGGAGCGCCTGTGTGTGGTGTCTGTGTGTCTCTGTGTATGACATATAGGTGACAGTTCATGAGCTCCAGCATAAATAAATACCAGAGCCACTCCTTCACTTGGCCTGGTGACATGAGCAAGCAGCTGACTCTCCAAAATGCTGGGCCTTCTTCCTTCAGGCAGCCAGACTTAGTCATCTGTAGACAGCAAGAGCTCTTCCCTCCCAATCCTGTGACCAGCTGAGGCCATTTCCCTTCATTTTGAGTTTGGAGACTGGGTTGCAGAGCCCTTAGTTATCATATATGTAGGGGCCAGAATCACCAGGCTACGCTATGCATGGACAAGCGCCTTTCCCCTTTCCCAAGAGATCAGAAGCCCCTGCTGTCTTTGCCTCCTTCTAGAGCTAGCGCTGAACACGGCCCTGTTTGCTAAGAGTCTAGCCATGCTTGGGAGCTCCGAGGACAACACAGCACTGTCTAGAGCACTCTCCCAACTGGCTGAGGTGGAAGAAAAGATTGAGCAGCTCCACCAGGAACAGGCCAACAATGACTTCTTCCTCCTTGCGGAGCTCCTGAGTGACTACATTCGCCTCCTGGCCATTGTGCGAGTAAGCCGCCTTCCCTCTCCCCAGCTGTCTTCTGCTCTCCACTCCCTAAGAAACTTCACCTCCTTTTAGCTTAGGAGTGCTTGCACGGGGACCTGTAGGCCCAGCAACCCACTTAAACTAGCCAGTTACTTCTAGTTATTCTGAGGCCCACAGCAGCCCACTCTTGGATGTCCAAGTTGGCTCATTATTGTTGAGGACAGACAGTATTCTCTATGCACCTTTCTCCAAGCAAGGCTTATTACAGACTGCTGCTTGGCCCCTGGAGCAGTGACTCTGCAGTCCTTTGGTCTTTGCCCTGATAAGAGCTCTTGCTGGCTTCCACTTGTCTTTCCAGTGTGAGTAGTCAGGTAATGACACAGAACTGGCTTGGTGTTGCATGGAGGAGTGTGCTGAGAGAGCTTTCACCAGGGCCCTCCCTCCTTGTGCTGTGCTAACCACACTGGTAGCAACACTGCACGCTGCCCCTCAGATCAAATACCTCACATCTCCTGGGGACCAGGGTGGTCTGTTTTCAGAGCTCTCTTACCAGTTAAAGAAGCTTTACTGGGCAGTATTATTAGCTCTTGCATGACCTCCTTGATAAAGGGAGAAACCAAGAGGAACCTGGCACTTGCACTGTAAGGACCTGATTCTGCACGGTATCAGGATGCATGAGCCTCCTCCTACTCCTCATCCTCAGAGAGTCTCCCACTGTGGAGCTTTAGTGCTGGGTCAAGAGCTGAGCTGCCCCCTGGGTTCTCACTTCCATGCAGTTACAGCTCTTAAATGTAGCCTGAGAGCTGTTCCTTGTCCTGCTAATTCCAGAGAGATAAGAAAGTGAGCCTGCTGAGGGGGTTCTTAGAACCAGTTAGACTTCTCAGGCTAGAAAGCCATAGGGAAGGGCTCGGTCTGGGGAAAGCTTTCTGCGAAGAGCATTGTTTTGGGGGACAGGGGTTCCCTAGAGAGCACAGCTTTTGGAAATGATGTAGGCCGGGTGAGCCTTTGTGAATGGGGCTAAGCCTTGTTCTCCACGGGCTGGAGCAGCAACCTGAGAACAGAGCAACCTATGAGCAGGTCTCTTCACAGAAAACCCATGTGGCCGTCCTCAAGTCATGAGCGAGCAGTGGGAATGGAGAAATGAGCAAAGGTTTCTTCTGTGTCCTTCCCTGAAGCCCTGTTAGCCCAGTGGGAGAGGTTTAAGCCTTTTTAGATGTGGAGTCACCCTGTACCTGAACTTTTGACATTAAGGTGCTAAAGAATGGAAACACACGCCTGTAATCCCAGCAGCCGAGAGGCTATGGCAAGAGGATCATGGTCAGCCTATGCTACATAGTGGGTTCATTGGATACATAGTGACACCTGCCTTGAGAAACCAGCAGGGCTAGGGGAAGCAGCTTCAGCGGCCCTGCACTCTCCTCCACTAGAGGCTGTGCTGAGTAAGCCTAGCACACATCCAGGGAACCTTTGCAGGGAATGGGGAGCAAATAAACAGGGCCAGGAGGCTGGCCCTCGGTACTGCTCCTTGCTGGTCTGCCTTTGAAGCTTGTAGAGTGCAGGAGGCATGGCCAGCGACAGTGCTGCTCCTGTTCCAAGACTAGAAACAAGAAGCCAATAATGACCTTTGGAGAACCTAGAGCAGCCTTGGTAGCCTAGAGCAGGTGAGTAAGTGTATGGGTGAGGTGAAGGCAGAAAGTAGGTTGTGGCCATTTTAAGTGTTTATGTAAAGTCTCCTTAAGCTGCCAGCATGGTGACTCGTGCCAGTAATGCCAGCACTTGAGAGACTGGGGCAAGAGGTTCAGGAGTTCAAGGTCATCCTCAGCTATACAGTAAGATCAGGCCTGCCTGGCCTACCTGAGACCTTGTCTCAAAAGGAAAAAAAAATGTGTTACCAAGCCTGTTGTTTGTATCAGTTTGAAAGGCTGCTTCCTTGCTGTAGACTTAGAGCTGCAGAGCTGAGCAAGGTTGGTTAAGTTTTGGCACCTGCTTGTTTTCCCAGTACTCTGCATTATGTGTAAATGTCTACTGTAATTGCTAATACAATGATGGCTTTCCCGGAGATAAGTTCCTTGAGAGTGGGACCATGTGCTCCACTCCCACGGTATTCATAGCTCCTCACATATGGCAGACTCAGGGAAGCATGTACACTCTTGGTCTGATTTGGTTGAGGTAGGCAGTCTGGAAAACTTATTAGTGTCAGGTTTTGGCATCAGGCCACCCTCTGTGCTCCAGTCACCCAGCCCCGGCCTGGAGTAGCATGGCGCTGGCCCACTGGAAGCTTGAAGAGGGCCTGACCCAAGCTTGTGCTTTTAGACATTAAATGCCTCAGCTAACAGTGGCTGCAGAAGCTGCCCTTGCTCGGTGCTTCCCTGCCATAGCTGCTGGGGGACCCTCCTCCTAAGGCAGAGCCAGCCAGGAGTACTGAAGAGCTAGCTGTGCTCCTCCCAACTGCCCTCCCCCATAGGCTGCCTTCGACCAGCGCATGAAGACATGGCAGCGCTGGCAGGATGCTCAAGCCACGCTGCAGAAGAAGCGGGAGTCTGAGGCTCGGCTGCTGTGGGCCAACAAGCCTGACAAACTGCAGCAGGCTAAGGAGGAGATCACAGAGGTGAGGCCCCGCCCAAGCTACCACCCAAGCTAGCCCAGTGCGTATACTGCTGGTTCCTCGGTGAACACTGCTCCCATCTGACCATGACCAGGACCCCAGAATAGGCAAGACAGCTAATTAAAGGGCCAGAGCTCCTGGGCAGGCCTGTGGGAATGACTTCAGGGCAGCCTTGAGGCCTGGCTCTCCACCAGTCTTTTTAAATTATTTTATTTTCATGTTTATGGATGTTTTGGCCTGCATGTCTGTCTGTGCACCGTGTGCGTGTCTGGCACCTGAGAAGACCAGAGAGGGTATTGAATACCTAGAAACTTGTAAGGCACCATGTTGGGGCTGGGATTTGAACCTGGATCCTTAGGAAGAGTAGCTAGTGCTCTTAATCCCTGGGGTGACTAACTCTAGCTCCTTGCATGAAATCTTCGAGAAGCTGCCTAGGTGGTTCAGACACGCCTCTTCAGGAAAGACCTAAAGTAAGTTTTGGTTTGGTTTGGTTTGTCTGTGTGGTTTGTGATGTGTTTCTGAGTTCCTGAATCAGAGGCTGTTCTGGTGCTAGAGTTTTCTCAAAGGCTAGACTTGGCCAGAGAGACATGGCCATCTTTTCCTTTTGCCTGCTGGGCTGTGATATACAATGTGAATCCCTTAGATATCTCATCCTTCCCAAAGGGCCAGAACGATGTAAGGATCCATTGAGGTCTCCTATAGAATTGCACCATGATATTAAATGACACAGCCCACCTCACATGCCTTTTTAATTTATGGTGCTGGAACTCAAAGCCAGTCTCTCACACATACTCAGGCACTGTGCTGCTGAGCTCCATCCCAGACCTTACGCAAAGCCTCTCTTTCCTCTCCTAGTGGGAATCTCGGGTGACTCAGTATGAAAGAGACTTTGAAAGGATTTCAACAGTTGTCCGAAAGGAAGTGACCCGATTTGAGGTGAGCTAGAACCCATGCGTTCTGTGTGTACCTGAGTGTCTGCACTCTGAGGCATGGTGGCTATCTTACAGTTACTGCTAGACCGATGCAATTAGACACAAAGCAAAGCCAGGAGCTGCCATGTGTCCTTTTTCTCCACCACCCTCTCCTTGCCTGCTAAGAGAGCTTGTAGAGCTTTGGCAGAGGCTGTTTGGCTGGAAGCTGTAGCTGTAAAAACTACTGGCTCTACTTTCCAAGGCTCTGTTTGACCTTGGTCAGCAGTAAACACCACCATCCCAAAATGGGAAGGAACACCTGACTGGTCAAGTAGAATCTACTCGTCAGTGTAGAATCCTGTCTCCTATAGAAAGAGAAATCCAAGGATTTCAAAAACCACGTGATCAAGTACCTGGAGACACTCCTACATTCCCAGCAACAGGTATGTAATTATGCATAGCTCTAGCCCCTCATTTCCTGCCCCAAATGACAGCTGTCTATTTGGGACTTGGGTGACTAGATTTGGGGGTCCTGGTTCTGAGGGAGGAGGCTCTGCTGCAGTTGATAATTGAAAACAGGCCTTTTGTGCTCTGTCTCAGTCAGGGGAACTCTGCGGCCCTCTTTACCCACTGAGCCATCTCTCCTCCCACTGCTGCCCTCAGTCTACAGTTTATTTTCAGGGACCTTCATCTTCTTTCACTGCTAATGGAATGCCTTATCCACCCTATGTTACTGTCTGCCCCTCTGGTTTCTGAGGTTCTAACCAATCTATGGAACAATGGTACCATTGTGAGGTGCAAACAGAGACTGCCTTTGAACTTGGGACAGAAACTGATGCCTCCTTAAGTCTAGAGGGAGGAGGAAGAGTGTGGCTTCTGCATCTGCCCCACACGCCTTCCTCTCTGGTGGCTGTGGTGCATGGGGTATGCTGTGACACTGCACTTGCCTCCCTCCTAGGCTAGCTCGGGCTCTGCTCTGCCACTAGGTGGGGCACTTGCTTACTGTCTCCCCATTTGTTTGCAGCTGGCCAAATACTGGGAAGCCTTCCTTCCTGAGGCAAAGGCCATCTCCTGAGGGACCAAGGATACCAGAGCCTATCTTCGTGACGCTGCCTTTTTATACACTGTCCCTCTCCCTTGATGGACCCCAACTGATGCCCCTGCCTTGGCTGGACTTAGCCCTTCCACTCTGCCCCACAGACAAACTGTTCCCAGTTACTCTAACCAACATTTCATTTAGCTTCCACGTATATTTTCTTACCTAAGAGAATAGTTTCCTGCTTTAAGCAAAAGACCTACAATAGGTGGTGGAATTAGAGGTTAGGGGTGGAGTGTTGATATAAATATATAAATACAAATGTATATTTTTCAGGATGTGGTTTAGGAACTGGGAATAACGTTTTCTGTTACTCCTGATGGTGCCATGAGAGATTATGTAATAAAATATTTGAAAATCAGGTCACAAGACTCAGCATGGTAGCACTTTTTGGTCTCTGCTGGAAAGTAGTTGGGAAGGTCTAGAGTACCCTAACCAAGAGGTTGCTGGCTCTAGTAGGTTTGCCTCCATAGGCACTGAAGGCCTGAGGCTGCCTTCCTGTGCAACTGGAGTTCCTTCTCTACCTGCCTCAGCTCTCTGCTCAGAGCGTCTCTTAGTCTGTTTGAGTCTTGTTCCTACTTCTATAGGAAGGAGCTTCAGGACAGACTTAGGACTCTGCAGCCTGTTCTATAAAGGAGGCTGGCTTGGCCTTCTGCCCCTGCTTCCCTAGGCCTGAAGAGCTCTCTGGCTTATTCTGTGTTCCAGTTCTCCTTTTCTTCCTATCAAAACAGGTACTCAGGCTGGAAGGAGAGGGTATTCATTAGCATCTGGGCATGTGCTTGCTTAGCATGTGAGGGATGTGGGTCCAGTCCTCAAGACCACACAAAGGGAAGGCACCTCATCTGAAGAGCTGTTCCTGTTGCTGTGGAAGGCCAGGCTGCTTTATCCCTCCAGATGGTAATCACAGAGCACCTAAGCCTTTCAAAGTTCAGAAAGAGAGTGTGTCCCCTAGTGCCCCAAGCACATGCGCACAAGCCAGCAGTGTTTAGACCAGCCAGAGTCTAGCCAGGGAAGGTTGGAGTCTCAAACCAGCCATTGCTGGGCTTGCCCTCAGCAACACCTACAGCCCCAGTGGCACAAGCTAGAGAGTAGGGGGCTCCTCAGAGAGAGAAAAAAACAGAATGCTACTGTGGGGATCCTGCTCTCCAGCCCCCAATCTCCAGAGATGCCCCACATAGAAGCTCCTGGGCTTCCTACTTCCTGGTGGGTGCTGCTTGGGAACAGCACTGACTCCTCGGACTCACACTGGCACGGGAGCAGGTGCTAATGCTGAGCTGCAGCTGCAGCTACCGTGTCAACAGGTTAATGACAGTTAATGTCAGCCCTCAGCTGCCTCCCTAGACCGTTAGACCTGTGATTTCATCTCTCAGTCCTTTCTACATGCTAACTTTTACATAGTTAAAATTACACAACAGGTCTGACTCTGTTTTGATCGTTCAACATTATGTACGTCAAAAGCATTTTTCCCTCCACGTCTTTTGTAACCGTGTCATTTTTTTAAAAAAGATTTATTTATTATTTTATGTATATGAGCACACTGTAGCTGTACAGATGGTTGTGAACCTTCATGTGGTTGTTGGGAATTGAATTTAGGACCTCTGCTTGCTCTGGTCAATCCCGCTCGCTCCAGCCCAAAGATTTATTTATTATAAATAAGTACACTGTAGCTGTTTTCAGAAGCACCAGAAGAGGGCATCAGGTCTCATTACAGGTGGTTGTGAGCCACCATGTGGTTACTGAGGACCTTCAGAAGAGCAGTCAGTGATCTCAACTGCTGAGCCATCTCACCAGCCCCCAACCATGTCAATTTTAAGGCTTCTGTGACTGGGCATAGAAAAGAACACATTTAACCCTAGTACTCTCTGAGTTCAAAACCAGCCTACTCTACATAGTAAGGCTCTGTCTCAAACAAAAGCCAACAGGCAGGCTTCCGTGGAGTACCATAGTGAGCTTCCTCACTTGCTGCTGGATCCTTGGCTGAGGGTCAGACAACTGTCGCTATAGTTTCACAAACAACTTGTATTTTTTATGAAAATCTCCGGTGTTGAGATTTTACCCCACTTGCTGGTTTGTTTGTTTGCTTGCTTTTGAGTCAGAATCTCGGGTAGCCCACACTGGTTTTGAATTTGCTATGTGGTCAAGCCTGGCCTTGAACTCTTCATCCTCCTGCCTAAGTGTCCCAAGTGCTGGGATACATGTGTGCACCAACATTACCTAACACACTTTATCTGTAGTATTTTCATGTATTTTCTGAATTATTTGAGAGTAAGTTGCAGACATTACCAATTACCCCAAATTTCAGTATGCAGTTCCATAAGGACAAGAATATGCTGTCATAATTTAAATAAAGTTGTTAAAACCAAGAAGTTGAGAGCTAGGGAAATGACTCAGTGGTTAAGAACACTGCTCCAGCAGAAGACCCAAGTTCAGTTCCAAGCACCCATGTTGGACAGCCCACAATTGCCAGTGATTCCAGCTCCAGGGATCCAACTCTTCTCTGACCCCCAGGTACCTGCTCACACGTGCACACACACCTACCTACACACACACACTTTTTTAAAAGGTTTAACAATATAATAGTTATTTAACATATAGCTCATACTTAAATTTGTCCATTGCCTAAAGAATGTCCTTGTAGCCATTCTTTTCCTTTGTACAGATCATTAGTTATACAAAGACTGCCATATGATTGCATGCGGGGTGGAGTACATGAGTCTGTTAATAGGGGAGACTTGCTCTACCTGCCTTTGTCTTTCATTACCATGGCATTTCTGATGAAGGCCCTCTTCTGGCCTCTGTGGACATATATACACATAAAAATAAACTTAAGTGAAGCAGCCAGGCATGGTAACACAAGCCTCTGAACCCAGCACTCAGGTAAGAGAAGCCAGAGGATCTCGTTGGCTCCAGACTACCCTGGTCATTGCATGGAATTTTAGGCCAGCCAGGGCTGCATAGTGAGACCCAGTCTCAAACAAAAGATAGTGGTGGGGCCATCACTTGTTCACTGTGGAAACGCTGAGAAAGCAAGCTTTGAGGAGAGAGGCTACTTCATGCTGCTCTCATGGAGGGCCATCCTTTTAAGAGTCTCATACTTTACCAAATGAGCTAGCTGGGCACATTTGAGACTTTTAGATAAAAGATATGGAGAGAAATCTGCATTTACTCTGGCATGGCATCTCCGCCTGCCCACGCTCCCATCCCCATACGCACACTAAATCTCTTGATGTCATCTGGAGATTAGAGCCTGGTTTTTAATATAAGTATTTAGTGACAGAGTAACTCAGGAGCTAAGGTAGATGCCACATGTCAAAGTTGTTTTTCTTTTCTTTTGTTTTTGGGGGTTGGTTTGGTTTTTGGTTTTTCAAGACAGTTTCTCTTTGTAGCCCTAATGTCTTGGAACTCACTCTGTAGACCAGGCCAACCTCAAACTCACAGATCCACCTGCCTGTCCCTCCCAATTGGTGAGATTAAAGGTGTACACCACCATGCCCGGCAACTTTGGGCTCTTCATAGAATTTCAGACTGTAGCTGGGAAGCCTAAATGAATGAACAATGCCTTCTAGAAAGGATGTGCTGCTGGAGATGTACTTGGGATGGAGTCGAGACCTGGCAGAGCAGAGAAAGGTCCCTGCCGAGCAAGCTCTGAATACACAGGAGCTTTCACACAAGATGCTGAGATTTTCTCCACCAGCATTTGGAAGGGAAGGAGAGGGAAGACAATGGGTCTCCTGGAGCAGAGAAGGACTTATCCTTGCTGCAGTTGGCTTTCATGTGAACCTCAGCCTCGGTCTCTGGAGACAATGGCGAAGCCTCACCATGTTTGGGCAGGTCAGGCCAGGGCTGAGTGTTGGATGTGGATGAGGACAAGCTGGCCCATCCTCTGAACCTGGGGACATGTCGCCTGCCAGTGCCCTGCCCTGACAGTTGTGTGGCTATATGTTGGCACTGTCTACAAAACCATAAACTCCAAGGTCCCTGGAAATAGCTTAGGCTAAAAACAGGTGCCAAATGTGCAGGCTATGTCACAGTTACTGTGACATAGGGTGCTGCGAAGACCCTAGCTCATCCTGCCCTGTTTATCGCCCAGTCCTTCACAATGGTGGTAATACCTCTTGGAAAGTAATTCCAAATCTGCCCTTCCCATCCTCGTTTCTGTTCGCTCTGGGCTTTGTGCCTGTAACATCCCCTATTTCTCAGCTACCATTCCTTTTTTTTTTTTAGTGCATGTATATGTGTTCCTAAATGTACACACACACACACACACACACACACACACACACATATATATATATATATATATATATGTACACCATGACCCATGGAGGTCAGAAGGCAGAGTTGGGTCCCCTGGAAATGGAATTATAGGTGGTTGTAAGCTGCCAGTGGGCACTAGGAATTGAACCCAGGTCCTCTCCAAGAGGACTCTGCAGCCCCTCCATGTCCATCTTTGTCTTTGGTCTGTATCACACTTTCCTGAAACAGTCATTTCCAACACTCTGGATGGGTATGGACAGGTGTGGATAGGTGTGTGAGAGTCGTCCACTGAAGATCCTCATGAAAACTTCTAGAAAGTAGGTACTAAAGACAAGTACTCAAATATGTCCTTCATAGCATTGTGGACAGCTGGAAACACTGGAAACAACCTGCATGTTTATTGGGAAGGGATTAGATGACGTATGGTACTATAACCCAATTAGATATCACAGAGACATTAACAGTGGCAGCAAGCAGTATTCATCCACAAGGAAAATATTTTCTGAGTGAAAAAAGCAGGCCATAAAACAGGGCAGTGGTGGCGCACGCCTTTAATCCTAGCACTTGGGAGGCAGAGGAAGGAGGATTTCTGAGTTCAGTCGGGACTACAGAGAAACTCTGTCTTGAAAA
>NW_022196906.1:60597717-60617805 GCF_008632895.1 Mastomys coucha | reverse complement strand
AAAAAAAAAAAAAGCAGGCCATAGAATTGCACAAACAACATGATCAGCATTTAATAAAAATATGATTGGGGGTCTGGTGAGATGGCTCAGCAGTTAAGAGCACTGACTGCTCTTCCAAAGGTCCTGAGTTCAAATCCCAGCAACCACATGGTGGCTCACACCCTCTTCTGGTGTGTCTGAAGACAGCTACAGTGTACTTACATATAATAAATAAATAAATCTTTAAAAAAATGTATGATTGGGAAGGGCATTGATTGAATTGTTAAGTACACATAACTCTAGAAATGGAAATTTTCATTACTTTTTCATGTCATTTTTATATTGTTTAAATTTTCTATATTTATAATCAGAAAAATCAAATAAAGCAATATTTCACTATGGAAGAAGAGTTCCACACACCCTTTAACATATGTAAACTTTCTGATCAGAATGGGAATCTCACCTCTGCGCATCTCTTATGTGGTGCACACGTGTCCTCTTGGGCATTGGTCCCTTCTGCCTTGTGTCCTGTTACTTCAAGATGACCTCATCAGCCTCCTGAATGTCACCTGAAGACCATGGACTGCTCCAAATTATTGCCTGTAGGTCCACCAAGGCCACTCCTCCCAGCCCCCAACAGGGTTTCTCTGTGTAGCCCTGGCTGTCCTGATACTTGATCTCTAGACCAGGCTGGCCTCAATCTCAGAGATCCGCCTACCTCTGCCTCCTGAATGCTGAGATTAAAGCTGCTCACCAAGGCCACTTTTCAAGAGTTTCAGATATCTGGGCTAATTTAAGGTTTAATGGGCCCCATTGTGGTGGTAAGACTGTGGTGGTTTGGCAACGTAGGCTGAGCGTGCAGGGTACTGGACAGTAGCTACCTATCCCATAAGATTTGCCTTCTACAAACCTCATCCCTCTAACCCTGATTAGCTTTGGAAATTGCCTTGTTGCTGTGAAGACCAGAGCTCCTAGACAGAAAGCTCCACCCACCTAGGTAGCTGGGCCGCAGCTCAGAGGCAGCCAGCAGCTTGGCTTCCAAAAGATATACTTTGGGTCCAGAAAGAAAAAACCACAGAAAAACCCTACTCAGTCTGAGACAGGACCTTTCCCTAAAGAGATTTGACAACTGTTTCCAAATGACTATTTCCCCCTGAGCTTCAAAGCCCTCAGCTTCCCCTTGCATTATGAGTAGCTGCAGTCAAGACCACAGGGGCCCAACCAGGAAAACACGATTAAGCACGAGGAACATGTGCAATGCAGGGAGCAGAGTGTCCCCAACAGCCGCTGCTACTGTGGAGTCTAATTATTAACTACAATAAGAACTGTCATCTGAACACTGTGATATGCCAGGCACTGAGTAGTAAGACCTCACTCTGCCGGGTGGGCATCACCTACCATAAGAGCTGTATCAAATAGTTTACTCAAGGAGATCCCCCAGAACTAATGCTGAAAACCAAATTCCCAACTCAGGCTTCTCTGCCCCGTTACGCCTCACACAAGGTAGACAGAGGCTGTCAAGAGGAATCCACACAAGAGGAATCAGCTTAGACTATTAAGCTATTTTATCTGTTTGCCTTTTGAGATGGTTTCATAAAACTCAGGCTGGCCCCTAATGCACTCTATAGCAAAGGCTGACCTTGAACTCCTGATCCTCTGGCCTCAGCCTCCCAGGTACTGCAAGCCATCATACCTGGCTAATTTGTTTTTTTAAAGACCTGAAGAAAATTATGGGTCTGGAGAGATGGCTCAACGGTTAAGAGCACTGACTGCTCTTCTGAAGGTCCTGAGTTCAAATCCCAGCAACCACATGGTAGTTCACAACCACCTGTAATGAGATCTGACGGCTTCTTCTGGTGCTTCTGAAGACAGCAACAGCGTACCTATTTATAATAATAAATACATCTTTGGGCCAGAGTGAGCAGGGACAGAGCGAGCAGGGACTTAGCAAGTGGGGTCTACCAGAGCAAATGGGGCCAACTGGAGTGAGCAGAGTTCCTAAAACTCATTTGCCAACAACCAGATGAAGGCTCACAACTATCTGTTCAGCTAGTGTGTACTCATATACATAAATCTTTAAAAAAATAAAGTTATGAACAAGTCTCATTTTGGTACCAATTTGTCCTTATATTTGAGGATCTGAAGCAGTCTCCCTGAGAGCCTTGCCATGATGTCTTGTCCTGCTGGTATTAGGAGCAGCCACTAGACAACTTTTTCATTTTGTTTTGTTTTGAAGGCAGGGTTTTTCTTTGTAGATCTGGCTGTACTGGAACTTGTTCTGTAGACCAGGTTGGTTTCAAACTCACAGAGATCTGCCAGCATCTGCTTTCCAAGTGCTGGGATTTAAAGGTGTGCACTACAACATCTGGCTTAAAAACTACTCTTGTTGAGTCTTGTGAGAGTCCCCACCACATGGGAGGCTGAGGCAGGAGAATCATTTGATCGTAAGACATGGGGGAAGGGAGGAGCTGAGACTAGCTTAGTGGTAGAACATGTGACTAGTACCCAAGGTCCTTGCCTTGATCCCATTCAGTGCAAAATAACTCCACTTTTTGAGAAGCCACAGATAACCCCCTGTGGAATGCTAGGGTGTAAAGTAGGGGCAACTCCATTCCAGACCTATAGATCTGCAGCAGGCACAGCCCCTCCTGAATTCTACCTGTTGACCTCAGTTCTTGTTCAAGAGCTCTCTTCATAAACTACCAATTACATGGGTTTTCCTATGTTTTGTTAACCCAATGGTGAGTACCGAGACGAGAGAAAGAGCTGACTGGAAAGTCTATGTGGTGGAAAGTGCTGTTAGCATCCCTGAGTCCTATCTCAAGCACCTGAGTCCCCCCATCATAACTGGGCAGAGACTAAGTGGCCCTTAGTAGTGGCACTGTGGGCTCATGTCGTAGGTTTTGTTCACATAGGACATGCTCACCAAAGGTGCCTTCTTACCCCTACCCTTTCTAAATCCCACTCCCTTCCTCAAGGCCTGTCCTCCCTTTATAAAAATGGAGTTTAGACTACCTCTGTAATTTTAAATGTCTTAGCAAGGTGCAGGAGAGATGTCTCAGAGGTTAGGAGCACTGACTGCTCTTCCAGAGTTCAATTCCCAGCAACCACATGGTGGCTCACAACCATCTGTAATAAGATCCAATGATCTTTTCTGGTGCGTCTAAAGACAGCTACAATGTACTCATATAAAATAAAATCTTTTTTAAAAAAATGTCTTAGCAGAACCTTTTTTTTTAAAGGTTACTATAAAGTCCAACATTCACACATAAAAATTGTTCATTATTTATTTATTTTGAGACAGGGTTTCTCTGTGCAACATTGGCTATCCTAAATTAATTAATTTTGTAGACCAGGCTAGCCTTGAACTCACAGAGATCTGTCTATCTCTGACTCCTGAGTGCAATTAAAGGTGTGTATACTGGTATGTGTGTGTGCATGCTCTCTCTCTCTCTCTTTCTCTCTCTCTCTTATACTCTCATATACACACATACCCAGCAGAGTAATTTTTTAAAAATCAAGCTTGGGATTTACGTGGTTTTTATTTGGTTGATATATTTTTGTCTCCAGAGTTTTACTGCCTCTGTCTACTAACCTAGGCCTAGTCCTGATTAGGGAGGCTTCTAGCCTCTATACAATCTAATCTAATCTAATCTAATCTAGGCTTAGTGTTGCCACCCAGCAGCAATTTAGGAAAGGGTTATTCTGGAATATGGAGTCAGGAAAAGTTAGGCTAGCTATGATTAATCTTACCCACGTGGGAGTATCTCAAAAATTAGACAACGGGAGCTGTGGTCACCCAGTCATCTTCCATTTAATGCCCTGTTTGTAACAAGCCAACAGATAGAAAGGGTGAGGTAAACCCCTCCCACAGGTTCGTCAGCATGCCAGCCCAATCAGCGACTTCTTTTTGTCTCTGTGGAGGTGGGACTTCCGATGTAACTGCAACCAGGAACGAGGCGTGGCAAATAGCAGGAGGTGGGCAGAGAGGTGTGGTTATGAGAGGCAGGCAGGGTCAAGCAGGAGGGTTACAGCTTAAACTGTTTTCAGTCTCTGAAACTTACATCTGAATAAGCTCATCCTTTTTAGCTCTTTCTGAACTCTGGCTGGCTGGTCAACTCAGCTGATCTGGCTGATTCAAACTGGCATCTTTCAGCTTCTGACTGAATTGCATTGTTTGGCCTCAAACTAACTTTGGCAATGTGTTCTAATCTGGCTCCTTCTCATTCTCTGGCTCATACTGTCTTCATGTGTGTCTAGGTTGTTCTTTCTCTGCAAGCTGTCTCTGTATAACTGTTCTAGTAAAGCTTTCTCTAGTAAAACTGCCCTCCATTTCTCTCTCTTTGTGTCTTTTCTCTTAAGTGGCCTCTCTTTTCTCTCTGTTCTCAGGAGAGTTGAACATATCCTATTCTGTCAAATCTTTCCCTGATTCATTCACTTTGTCTGCCTTTCAATTAGACACCACTTTCACACATGGGTGCTTCCTTCTACAAACTAACTTTTTGTTCATTGTTGGGGATTAAAGGTATATATTAAGGGTGTGTCTATATTCCAGCCTGAGTAGCTAGCGTGTTGCTGGATTAAATCCCTCTACAGATCATTTGGTAGAGTGCTTGCTGAGCACACACAGAGTCTTGGGCTTGATCCCAAGCATTGCCTATACCTAGATAACAAGATGGCATACATGCCAGCATTTCCCAGGAAGTAGACTCAGGAGGATCAAAAGTCAAAGGATGGCTACACAGCTAGTTGGAGGCCAAACAGGAGAGCTTGTTTGTTTGTTTGTCTTAAATTAAATAAAGTAAAAATTATTAAATGTCTTTTAGCCAAGCATGGTGGCACATGGCTTTAATCATAGGACAAGGGAAAAGGCATGTGGAAGCCAACCTGATCTACAGAGTGAATTCCAGAACAGACAGTACTACATAGAAAGACACTGTCTCAAAAAGAAAGAGTTTATAAATTTATACTCATACACACATATCTATATCTGTATATCTTTATATTAGAGGCAATCAGTAGGAACCATGCAGATGAATAAGACAGGCTGGTTCACACCGATCTCTGTCTCCAACATTCTGTACTAAGGAATCCTGATCCTGAAATAGTTGTATCACAATATATTGAAAGAAATAAAATATATTAGGATGAACCATATGTAGTTGCCAGTATTCCACTGGTTTAAGAAGTATAAAAATAGTAATTTTGTATAAACAGAAAAATTAATATTTATTCACTGTGTGGGAGACCCAAGCTAAACACTTCAGAAGCATGATGTTGTTTAACCCATGTACAGGTCTCCTGCAGATAAGGATTTGGGTTGGGGGTGGGAGTCAAAAATTACACAGACAAGCAAAATGGGGATCTGCTGTAGCAGGCTAGACCCACCCTTGCTCCAGTAATCCTGTTGAAGCCCTCTGGGCCAGCGTGCCTGCCTGCCCCAGAGAAGAATCCGGCCTCTGTGCCCAGTGGCTCCCGCCAGCTGCAACCAGGAGCTGTTTGTTTTCTTAACGGGGGTTATCCAAACCTCCTGAGCGCCTCTCAGCTGCAGAAGCCCTGCCGGAGAAAAGGAGCTTTGTGTGATGGTGGTGAAGTGCGAGGTTCCTAGCCAAGGCTGGAGCTGAGCCAGCTCAAGCCCCAGCATGGGGTGCTCCCCGAAGGAACCAAAGCCACCGCAGGGAGACATCATCATCCCCAGCTCCTCCTGCCCATTGCTTAGGCCATGATCCTGCCTAGGAGCTGTAAGCTGTGGACTCCATGTCTGCATCGTGTAACCAGTGTGGAGTGGTCCCAGGAAGCTGGTGTGAGAATCAAGAAACAGGCAAGTGCCTGTCGTTTGTGTCCCTATCAACATGATCTGGAACTTACTGTAAATGCTAGCGTCAGGCTCCTCCAACATCTAAGCAGTCAGAAAAAAATGAAAGTGGAGTACTTGCTCTATAGTCTATTAATGGAGTATAAGATCCTAATGTAATCAAGAAAAAGAGAACTCCTGAGATGGCTCAGCAGTGAAGGCACTTGCCACTAAGTGGCAACACCGGATGACCTTAGTGTGATTCCCCGGGGCTCCCTTGGTGGAAGGAGGGCATTGACCCTTACACTTGAGGGTGCGTGTGCATATGTTAACAAAACAAAAAAAAAAGTCACAAAAACTTTCAGAAGCAGCCAAGTACTTTTAAGCAACTGTCACTCCGCATCTTGGAAATGAAGTCTACATGCTAGATAGTAATGGAAAAAAGGCAACATCTGCCCTTAAAACAGCCCTTTCTAGCCTAGCCTTGGTGTTGTGCTTTTAATCCCAGCACCCTGTGAGTTTGAGACCAGACTGGTCTACAGAGCAAATTCTAGGACAGCCAGGGCTACACAAAGAAATCCTGCCTGAAAAACAAAACAAACAAAACACAAAATATGAACAAACAAAATAGATAGAAATCACTTTCAGGTTTACATAATGCATCGTCTAAGTCTGGGACAGAGGAACAGTTCACTTGCAGTAACTGCTTTGGTGTTGATATCAGGGTATATATATATATATATATATATATTTTTTTTTTTTTTTGGAAGAAAATAATTCACATAACTTGCAGTGTCTCTCCCAAAAAATTGTAAGTAATACCTATGGGTCAAGGAGATTTAGGGGTGGGGTGGAGGGATGATGTTGCTGATTGAGACAGGGTCTCATGTAGCCAAGGCTGGCTTGAAACTCACCTTGTAATCAAGGATAACTCCTGCCTGTACCACCCAAGTGCTGGGACTGTAGATTTGTGCCACCACACCCACCTTAAGCCTCTTGCTGTTTGACTGCACTCTTGATCTGGGGAGCCCTGGGGACCCAGGAGCAGGAAGGTTACTACAGGTTTTTATACCTCAGCTGCATTCACTCTTATCCTGTAACTAGTGAGGAAAACACACTGATTTGAAAAAATACCTGGCAAATTTGTTTAGTGGGTAAAGATACTTGCTGCCAAGCCTGGTGATCTGAGTTCAATTCCTGGGTCCTGTATCTCTATATCCCTGTATACCTGTAAACACCTGCATGGGATGACACCTTTCCCCCCACAGCAAACCAATAAAACACTTTTTAAAAAGAGAAAGAATGGAGCTGGAGAGACAGCTCAGCGGTTAAGAGCACTGACTGCTCTTCCAGAGGTCCTGAGTTCAAATCCCAGCAACCACATGGTGGCTCACGACCATCAGTAATGGGATCTGATGCCCTCTTCTGGTGTGTCTGAAGACAGCTATAGTGTACTTGTGTACATAAAATAAATAAATAAATCTTTTTAAAAAGAGAGAAAAAAGTCTGTGGGGGGCAGAGGGAAAGACTGAAGTGAAGGTAGAATGCACAAACACATGCACACATGCATATATACACCACAGATGCACACGCACGCACACACACATGAAAATTAAACACCACAAACAACCCAAGCAGTGCATGGGGTGGACATCTGTACCTGTGTTATCAGTGAAATCAAAGCCAGCCTAGGTTCCTCACCCCTCAGCTAGCCGTCAAATCTAGAGAAGTCATTCTCCACAGGCCCATCCAGAAATGACAGTCTTAACTCTGCTCAAGTTGGACTCTAGGAGGAATGTTTAGGAAAGCCTAGGTCAGCATTTCTCACAGACCAGAGAAAACTGGTTTCTGCCTGCCAGAAAGGGCCAATTCCTTTGGCATATACCTATAGTTACATATCAAAGCTCAGGCTGGCCTCTCCACTCCTCAGTCCCTGTCCACAGGTACTTGTTATACATTTCAAAGTCCATGCTAGCTCCTAGGCTTGCCCTCCTCCAAGACACCCCTTCATTTTCTACATAGGGGCATGGTTTCCTTCTGCTCCCCAAATCTCTCGCCTGCTGCCCATGCTTCTCTTGCAGACAGCCCTGTCCACATTCAGTCTGCTTCCTTCCCTCTCTGCTCTGAACTCTTCCTGATGCCTCTGGATGTTCTGTCTGTCTCTCTGTTTCTGTCTGTCTGTCTGTCTGTCTGTCTGTCTCTCTCTCTCTCTCCTCTCTCTCTCTCTCTCTCTCTCTTTTCTCTCTCTCTCTCTCTCTCTCTCTCTCTCTCTCTCACACACACACACACACACACACACACACACACACATTTACAATAAAAACCTTTCCCCTAACCATGGAACAGCCATTTTCTTTACTGCACCCTCGATTATAATTCTCTCCCTACTCCCTGGAAGACACTCATTCCAGAGTGTCCTGCCCCACACCAGGAAAGGAGGGAGGCACGTTATACCTACAGAGGAATCTGAGCAGACAGGCCTCACTGGGTTCCTTCCTTTATCTACTAGAGTTACACAGCCTTTAGTCAAATCTCATCTTCACACAGCTGTCTATTCCTCATGGCACCTGAGCATGCAAACAAGTGGCTTTTCTTTGCTTTGTAGTTCTGGAGAATGAATCCAGGGTCTCATGCATGCTATGCCCCTAAGCTATAGTCCCGGGCTTCCCACGCTCAAACTGTTTTCCCAGGATCTTTGGATCACTTTCACATCTAAAGTAGTCCATGTCATGTAAAAGAGGTCTTCAAACCCTCTGGAGTGTAAAAGTAACTTTTATTCTCCTGTCATAATTGTTATCTCGGAGGCTTACTGCTGCCAACTTAGGCCTAGGCCTGGAAGCTTCTAGCCTCCGTACGATCTTCTCTAGGCCTAAAATGTTTTCAGCCTCTGAGACTTACTGCTGAATAAGCTCACTCTTTCAGAAAGAAAGGGTTTCTTTCTGAGCTCTGCCTAGCTGGTTTGACTCAGCTGTTCTGGCTCAAACTCCTCTTCATGCTGACTGATTCTTATTGGCTTCTTTTAGCTTCTGACTGAATTGCTCTGCTTGGCCTCAACCTGTCACTCTTCTGGCCCCTTCTCATTTGCTTGCTCGCTCTGTCTTTACCTGTGTCTAGCTTGTTCTCTCTTCAATCTGTCTCTGTAAAACCCTCCCAGTAAAACTGCCTCCTTCTCTCTCTCTCTCTCTCTCTCTCTCTCTCTCTCTCTCTCTCTCTCTCTCTCCTCTCTCTCTCTCTCTCTCTCTCTCTGCTGCTCCATTCTCCCTCTCAACAAGACTCTTACAGGGTTACATACCCAAAAGCATTTCCACCTCTCTGTCATCCTCTAAGGAAGTCAGGGCAGAAGCTAATGGAGAGGCCATGGAGAAGAGCTGCTTCTGGGCTTGCTCCTATGGCCTGTTCTGCCTGCTTTGTTATAGAACCCAGAACCACCTATGGGTGGCCCCACCCACAATGAGCTGTGCCCTCCCACATCAACCACTAATTGGGAAGATGCCTTACAGGTTTGCCTATAGCCTGCTTTGTTTGTTTGTTGTTTTGGTTTGGTTTTTCTGAGACAGTGTTTCTCTGTGCACATCCGGCTGTCCTGGAACTTTCTCTGTAGACCAGACTGGCTTCAAACTCAGAGACCTGCCAGTCTCTTCCTCTCGAATGCTGGGATTAAAGGCATGCAACACCATTGCCTGGCTAGTATAGCCTAATGTTTTGGTTTTGAGACAAGAATTTCTCTATATAGCCTTGGCTGTCTTGTAACTTTGTAGACCAGGCTGGTTTTGAGCACAGAGATCCACCTGACTCTGCCTTATAGCCTGATCTTATGAAGGCTTTTTCTTAATTTATGCTCACTCCTCTCCTATGAGTCAAGTTTGTGTTAAGTTGACATAAAAACTAACCCAAACAGTTGGTGAGGGGAAGTGTCTCCCCTCCCCTCTCTCCTATACTGGAGACACACCGCCATTCCAGACTGGACTAAGTGCCTGCAGTGATGAAGAAGGAGTCCTCTTTGAGGAGGGCGCAGTAAGCTCGCCAGTGGAGGGGTCAAGAGAAAGTGTGTTCCAGGTAAGAAAGGAAGGGGGAAGGTTAAAAAATCTGGAAGATTCCTGTGGCCAGAGCATGGTACCCGACAGGAGGATAGGTGAGGGGGTTGGGCTGAAGTCACCTTCAACTGGCAGGGAGAATGGGTCCCAGTTCCAAGCAGGAAGCAGGTGCTCTGATAGCAGTTTATATTGTAAAAGAGAGAATGGGCCTTAGACCCAGAGAGAGACAAGGAAATGGAGGCCAAGAGACAGAGGCCATTAGGATGATGCTCAGAACACTGGGGTTGCTGCTCTGTGGGTAAAAGAGACCTAATGCCCCTTTGTTCAATTCAGATACCAACATCCCAAAGAGGAAATGAAAACCCAGCACTTCTCCTTGGTATGGGTCATTTCCCTTCCAGAGACCACACCTCCACCTCTACCTGGGAAGTTTCAGCTTCCTGGTTCCCTGGCGTTGGTACACTGAATTTGGAGAAGGAGAATGTAAGAGTCAGTGCTGGTGAGGATGTCCTCTGCTGAGCAGCACGTCTGTACTAGCCAGAGAGACGTGTCTCAGAGCCTCAGCCCTTAAGACAGACGCTCTGTTTTTGGCCCTGCCCCAATCCCTCCTTCCAGGTATGAGCCTAATAAAGCAAAACTGCTCATCTTATTCCATGGGCCTCCCACTGTGTGAAGTTAGTGTGGAATTCCTTACTCTACACAATAATTTTACCATAACTAAAGACGCAGGCATTTGCATGGTAGTGGGGCAAATGTACTGCTCACTTCTGCAGAAAAAAATAAAATCTCCCTGGATATTTGATGGTGCAGGACATAGAGCATCATCACCACTTATCAGAGTTGGTGGGCACTTAGAGTTTAAAATCATCAATAGTGCCAGGTGGGGGTAGTACACACCTTTAATCCCAGCACTCAGGAGGCAGAGACAGGCAGACCTCTGAGTTTGAGATCAGCCTGGTCTACAGAGTGAGTTCCAAGACAGCTAGGGCTACACAGAGAAACTTTGTCTCAAAAAACCAACCAACCAACCAAACTACCAACGAAACAAAAGTAACAACACAAGAAAACTGAACGTGGAGAGTTAAGTTTGGTGGCTGAGAGTGCTGGCTGTTCTCCCAAAGAGTCTAGGTTCAATTCTCACACTCATGGCTACTCACAGCTGTCTGTGGTCTAACTCTAGAGGATCTGAGACGTACATGCAGGCAAACACCCATACACATAAACAAAGGAAATTTTATAAAAAGTCAACGTTGTGAACATCATCTCACATAAATACATAGTACCAAGTGGCAGAAGTGTGTTTAGAGACATCTCAGAAGTTGTTGGAAATTCTGTCCTAATCCCAAACCAAAATGAATTAATTTAGTTTCTCTTTTTGAGACAAGGTTTCATTAACTAACACTAGCTGGGCATATACACCAGGTTGACCCATGTGAGAGAAAATATCTTCCATCACAGGTAGCTAAATCTGCTGAGGGCCAATAATCTATAAACCTCCCCAACTTTAAAACTTTTACACAAACTTTTGTTTGTTTGTTTGTTTTTGAGAAAGGGCCTCTTTATGTAGCCCTGGCTGGCTTGGAACTTCTTATCTAGACTAGGCTGGCTTCATACTTGCAAAGACCCTTGCTGTCAAAAGGGTCTGTCTGTGTAGACCTGGCTACTATGTAGACCAAGCTCGCCTTGAACTCACAGAGTTTTACCTGCCTCTGCCTCCCAAATACTGGGATTAAAGGTGTATGCTATTATGTCTGGCTATCTGCCTGGTGTTTTGGTTTTGTTGTTTTGTTTGTTAGTTTTTAAGATTTATTTGATTTATTCTATGTGTATGAGTACACTGTAGCTGTACAGATGGCCATGAGCCATCATGTGTGTGGCTGCTGGGAATTGGACTCAGGAGGCTCACTCCAGCCTGCTCACTCCGGCCCGTAATTCACTGTAGCTGTCTTCACACAGCACTACAAGAGGGCGTCTCATTACGGGAGGTTGTGAGCCACCATGTAGTTGCTGGGATCCGAACTCAGGACCTTTGGAAGAGCAGTCAGTGCTCTTACCCTCTGAGCCATCTCACCAGCCTTGTTTTGTTTGTTTTTAT
Source organism: Mastomys coucha (assembly GCF_008632895.1). Classification (NCBI taxonomy): domain Eukaryota; kingdom Metazoa; phylum Chordata; class Mammalia; order Rodentia; family Muridae; genus Mastomys; species Mastomys coucha. The sequence continues at coordinate 60,605,903 of NW_022196906.1, read as the reverse complement.
TCTGTCCGCCCCGTGACTGCTGGTCCAGGGGTGGCACCATCCAGAGTGGGCTGGGCCTTCCTGCATCAATCAGTAGTCAAGAAAATGCAGACAGGAACTCTGTTGGCAGCCATTTTTCAACTAGGGTTCCTCTTCCCAGATGATTCTAGCTGTGTGAAGTTGACAAAGAGCAAGCAGGGCACAAACCTATATGCTGCCACACGAGTGGCATAGGAAAATGCTGTCTTTGTTGTTTTGAAATCAAACCACTGTGTTTTTATAAGAGCAGAAAACTTTGTATATTAAAAACACAGCAATTTGCCAGATGATGGTGGCCTTCAGTTTCAGTACTTGGGAGGCAGAGGCAGGTGGATCTATGAGTTAGAGACAAGCTTAGACTACAGAGAGTGTTCAAAGATAGCCAGGGTTACACAGAGAAATCCTGTCTAAAACAACAAACAAAGCAACCAAAAAAAAAAAAAAAAAAAAAAAAAAAAAAAAAAAAAAAAAAAAAAAAAACAAACAAACAAACTCCACAGCAATTCATTCATAAACAATAACCTCAAATTACAGCTGAGGCGTTTCAGGTAATGCTAATTGGCAGTGCATGCTGTGACCGTATGCACAGTACAAAGCATGCTTGTTGTATACTCACAGCTAAGGCCGGAGTGACACTTCAGAGCACGTGGGCAAAATGCACACAATCAAGGGCTGCCAGACAACACCTTAGATTCATTACATGTTGGACTTTAAATTAATTTTTAGTTGTTACGTATTCAGAAGCTTTCTATCCTTGCTAAATTTTTAAGACACCCACATTCAGTTACATAAATATATTAGTCAGGGAGCTAGAACCATTAAGCACCCTCTCTCTATCCCCTCTCCCCCCTACCATGTATGTGTGTGTGTGTGTGTGTGTGTGTGTGTGTGTGTGTGTGTGTCTGTATGTCTGTCTGTCTCTGTCTTTCTCTGTGGAGGGGGGTATTTATTAGACTGGCTTATAGGCTGTGGCTCAGTTAGCCAACAATGGCTGTCTACTAACAGAAAGTCTAAGGATCCAGTAGTTGAAGGGTCCACGAGGCTGGATGTCTCAACTGTTCTTTAGTGTGTGTTTTGATCCCAAAGTAGACGCTAACAGCAGGATCTGACCCTGACAGTGAGTGAAGGCAAGCAGGCAAGAAGCAAAAACTTCTTTCTTCCATGTGCTTTACACAGGTGGCCACGAGAAGGTGTGGCCCAGATTTAGGGTGGGTTTGCCTACCTCAAATGATCCTGTTAACCAAAAATCCCTCACAATTCTGCCCAGCTGCTTGTTTTTGCTTTTGTTTTTGTTTTTGTTTTTGTTTTAAGTTAACTCCACCTGTAGCCATGTTGACAAACTAGGAATAGCGTCACACACGACCCAGTTTGAGAACAGAACATTTGGCCACTGAGCTACTGAATGGTCGCACCTCACCTAGAGCTGAGTGAGGAGTGTAGGGCTGAGGTAGAAATGGAAGCCATTTCTGTTTTTATACATAAAGTCATCGTTCTGTATTGAAATCTTACTATAGCTGGGCAGGCATACGCCTTTAATCCCAGCACTTGGGAGGCAGAGGCAGGTGGATTTCTGAGTTTGAGGCCAGCCTGGTCTACAGAGTGAGTTCCAGGACAGCTGAGGCTATACAGAGAAACCCTGTCTCGAAAAATAAATCCTGTTACATTCTAAAGAAGACAAGCAGGTACCACTGCCATGACCTCCCACAGTTCCTCTTCTCTACATACTCTGTACCTACTTTTATTATATGTCTGCCACCACCCATCCAGCCCAGCTGAACAAGCCCATAAGGAGGCTACTATTGTGTCCTGGCTGAGTTGCTCAAGCTGACTTTGAACTCCTGGTTTCAAACAATTCTCTTGCCTCAGCCTCATAATTCAGTGGAACCTAGGCCAGTGCCCTCCAGCTTCACTCAGTGTTTATACTTAACTGCTACTGGTTTTACAGCTGTACAGAAAGGCTACCCAGTTCTTGATATCCAGGCCATGAGACTTTCAGTGCCCAGCCTGGGTTTTTAAACTGCCTCTTCCCCATACACTAGCTTGAAGCAAATTAGGCATGATAAGGTAGGGAGGATGGATGGGTGGACCGGTGGATGGAATAAATGAATGGTCTGTAGGTGCTTATCAAAGCTAGAAGGGATCCCAGCCTCACCCCGGCACAGCCTCAGTTGGAGTCTTCAGGTGGTGCTACCAGAGAACACATGAAAGAGGGAAGGTTAGGGTGGCCAGGTTCTCTGAGAACTACTAGGGTGGTCCTAAGGGGAAGCCCAGGACTGGACCCCGCTGTGCCTTCATCTGGCACCTTAGCATCCAGGGCACTCAACAAAGACCAAGTGAAATTTTAGAAAGACCAGGTAAAAATTTAGCTTGGCTGCCTACCTGGCAGGCAGTGGATGCTAGGAAAATGTTTGACAAATGGGTGACCCTGCCTGGCAACTCCCTGTATTATCTTCTCGCCTCAGGACTTTAATGCTCCTGGGAACACCCTGGGCGTGGCGAGGGCGGGGTTCTGAATGAGAGGGTGGAGTCTGGAGCAGAAAATCCAGAGTGGGGCGGGGCCTGTGGCCTGAGGGGCAGGGCCTGGAGCCCGAGGGCGGGTCAGCCTCTTAGGGTTGCTTGGCTGCTCCAGGGAGTTCGGGTGCCTTGGTGCTCGATCCCGGAGAGACTGTGGCTGAGGCGGGGTGCGGATGCTGGAAGTTCACATCCCCTCGGTGGGGCCCGAGGCCGAAGGGCCCAGGCAGAGTCCAGAGAAAGGCCACATGGTGAGCAAATGGATGAAGAGTGTGTGCGGGGGATCTACTGAATATACTCGCGACCAGCGCAAAAGGGACCCAGAATTCAGGGCTAGGATATTCGTCGCAAAGGTTCGGGGTTACTTGGCTTTGCGCCGGTCCCTTGGACAATGGTCTGGGCTCTTGAGGGGTCGCGTGGAGCAGAGGGGAGGGCCCTTCACCCTTTTCTTTCAGGTATGTGTGGGGTTCAGAAGGGGTTTCCCTGATGGTGGCACGCCAAGTCGGCTTTGTGCCTTTCAAACACCAGAAATTGGGCGCGTCTCGCGGCGCGGGTCCTACTGCATCCTTCGGACCCGCCGCCCGCGCTCCTCCGCCCGCCAGGTGTTCCAAGTGGAGGTGCTGTACAGCGGACGCAGACACACCGTGCCGCGGCGCTACAGCGAGTTCCACGCTCTACACAAGCGGGTGAGATGTCGCGGACTACCCCTCTCCCCCCGATCTGGCTCCAGGCTAGGCCCCTCGGTGGCATGAAAAAGAGCTCTGATTCCAGCTTCTGGCTCTCCCCAGTCCCGGGGAGGGTGCAGATAATAGGCGACTACCCCAGGGCTGCAGGGCCCCTCACGGGGAGGACGCAATGGCTAGAGCCCAGCTCAGACTGACCTTGTCCGTGTGCGTCCTTTCCACTCTGGCTTGTCACTTCTGTCCCAACCACCTCTTGCCAGCTGTCCCAGGTTGAAGCTTAAAGACATATAGAGCGGACTGGAGAAAGTCCTCAGCTAGGTGCAATGGGCTTCAGTGCCCTGCTAGGATCTCACCTCGGTAACTGATGTACAGATCAAGAAACGCTACAAAGTGCCCGACTTTCCCTCAAAACGCCTGCCCAACTGGAGGACCAGAGGATTGGAACAGCGCCGGCAGGGCTTGGAGACCTATATCCAGGTGTGCACGGGACACACTTGGCTGCCCCTAAGCCTGAGGGACCCGGGGGGGGGGGAGACCCAGTTATAGATGTGGGAGTGTGGGCGGGGAGCCCACAATTTGGGGTTGTTACTCAGTATCTCAAGCTCTGTTTTTCCAAATGAGTACAAACTTTTCTATCTGGGTTATTGAAAGTTTTGAATAATCCAACAAGTAGATTCTTCATCCCTGGAGTGTTTATGTTTTTTTCATGAGGTGTGTGTGTGGACTCATTGCTTTAACAGTGATAACTGTTATTTGACTAGCCTGCCCACATTGTGAGGCCAGTCTTTGCAGTCCATTCCTTAGAATGGCCCCGAGTTTGGTCAAATAATACTTGTTTTCACTGCCTTAAACTTCTTAATTATTTTGGAACAAATGTCCTGAAAATTTTTGCACCGAGTTGTGCAGCTGGATCTGATTGCAGACTTCGTCTTCTTCTCTAGGGCATCCTGTACCTGAATCAGGATGTGCCCAAGGAGTTACTGGAATTCTTGAGACTTAGACATTTTCCTACAGACGCTAAGGCCAGCAGCTGGAGGTAAGGGTAGTCCTGCTCCGGGTGGCAAGGGCCCGCAGCCGCAAAGGGAACCTGGCCTGGTCCTGATACATGGCTTCCATCATCCCCTTTCTTGACTTGGAACAGGAGCTGGGTTTTGGTTGATGGCTTTGGTTACTCTTAACTGCCTCGCCTCCACCTCCGGAACTAGGCTTGTTACAAAATAGAAGCAACTGTTCCCTGGGCTATTGTGTTTCCACCCCCTCCTCACCTCCCCTGGGTATCCTCAAGCAACTTAAGTGTTTCTCTTCTTTTCAGCACCCTGGGGGAATTCCTGCCTAGTGACACCAGGCAAGTCAAAGTCCTGCCCTAAAGGCCTGCTGACCCCTGGTGGTTACGTGCTAGGAGGCAGGCCAGCAGCCTGTTTGCTGGTGCCTTCCTTTAACTTTGCTGGTCCCTGCTGACTTTGGTCCTCAGTATCCATCCCATGAGTCTTTGCGCTGCCACCTCTCCACTCTCACCATTCACAACTCTTCTTTCTCACACAGCTCACAGCTGCACCACCGGCCGGTCTTTGGCTTCTGTATGGATCCCTACATTTACACCCCTTCCCCAGGTGAGACTGGATCTAAGTTCCCATCAGCACCTCCCTCCTGTCCTCTGGGGGTTACCACCTGCTGCTCCTGTGACTGGCAACTTGCTTTGTAACTTCATAGAAACTAGTGCAATACAGCTGGTTCACCAGGTCTCTGTTCCCCTGGGGCCTGTCTTCAAAAGTTAATATGAATAGACGTGGAAGAGGGAAAGCCAACAGTGCCTTACTCTGGGTAGATACCCGAGCCTTTGGGCAGTTGAGAGTGCTGCAAGCTCAAGGCCAGGCATAGCAAACATTCTCTAGCTCCTTCTTCACTTTCTCCCCCACAGAACCTCTCCCAGAAGTGGTGGTGGACGGTGTGCTCCAGGCTCTCTATGGCTTCAGCACCAGCCCAGCCAGAGGCTGTCATACTGCTCCATCACTAATGCCCTGACTAGCCCAGGCTTTGGGCCATCTTTCAGGACAGCTATGTGCCTCAGTCCTAGGACTTCCATATAGGAAACTAGGTCTTCCCTTGGACTAGACTCAGAGTAACTGGCTGAGGCTCAGTTGTGCCCATCCCCACTCAAAGCTCTGAACTTGGTTTGTACTGACAGCTGTAGCTGGTAGAACTCAAGACTCTTGAAAGCCCAAGGGTCATGGCAAAGTTAAGATAAAAGTGTGAGGTAATTTCAGGGATAGGCTGAGAAGATTCCAGTGTATTTTCTAGCCCAGCCTGATACGTGAAGTGAAAGCAGCTTAGGATGAGGTACAGGAGCTAGCTAGAAAGTCTCTGCCTTTCTAGTTAGTGGGTAGATTACACAAGTACAGGCTTGGGGGGGCGGGGACGGGACCTAGGGAAAGAGCATGCATCCATCAGCACAGAAGATTCCCACACTGGGACACACACTCAGGACAGGTGCTATATACACCCCCAAACATAGCCCACATTCAACTTATTAAAAAAAAACCCACTTTATTGATCAGCATTGGTAGGAGTTTTCTATAAAAATCAGGCCTGTGGAATGTGAGGGGTGTGGTCACCCCATCAGATGGAAGCACTGGGGCCAGGGTGGCACAGAACCTTGTGACTGGCTACCTTCACCTGTGTGGGTATCAACAGGACCCGCACAGACAGCTGCAGAGAGGGATGAGGTCCCTGAGGCTCTCTACTCCTTGGCAATGGCGAAGGGTTTCTCCACTTCAATCTTGCCACAGTCTGCAATGATCACATCCTTCAGTGGCTTGTCCCGGCTGTCTGTCTTGGTGCTCTCCACCTTCCGTACCACATCCTAGAGAAGAAAGGCAGGAGAGGAGAGGTTGAGTATGGGTCAAGAGGCACACGGCTGGGAGCCCCAGTGAGTGGCTTAGGAGTATTGAGCCATGGGATGAACACAAACCAAAGGAGACAAAAGCTCAGGAACTGATAGTCACATGGACACTCTCAAATGCGGTCTCAGGTTGTCCAGCCTAGCCTTTGACTCCTGAGTTCAAGTGATCCTCTTGCCTCAGCCTCCTGAAAGCCAGGACTGTAGGCATGTGCAAGGCACCCCCAGTCAGGCTGTTACATTCTTGACACACCCCCACCTCTATGCCAGGTTAGAAGGAGCCAGTGCTGGTCTGTCTGTACTTGTGGTTTAGGTGCCTTTGGGCAAGGGATTTCCTACTTGAAGCCCCTGCCTGTTCCAGCTGGAACCTTGGTAAGGACTACTGAGGCTTAACCTCCACTTTCTAAACTTACCATGCCCTCTAGAACTTTGCCGAAAACCACATGCTTGCCGTCCAGCCAGGAGGTCTTGACTGTGGTTATGAAGAACTGCGAGCCATTGGTGTCTTTGCCTGCATTGGCCATGCTCACCCACCCAGGCCCGTAGTGCTTCAGCTTGAAGTTCTCATCTGGGAAGCGCTCACCATAGATGCTCTTCCCTGGGAAAAGATGGAGCAGGTCAGGGAGGTGGACTGACCCAAAACAGGCAGTTGCTTGTGCGAGGATCTGTCCCTCTTAGGCTAGGCTTGAGTGGCAAACAAAGGCATGAGAACAGCCTTCCTATCTTCTACCCAAGAGATGCGTGCAGGATGATGGGGGCATGGGTGTGTGGGTATAGAATCCTTCAAAAAAGGGCTGCTGTAGCCAAGCATATTGCCTTCCCAGGGTTACTTACAAGATAGGCGCAGCTGCAGTGGGGGCTTGGTTGGGGGGAACAAAAATATGAAATAGGGCTCCTGTTTGTTTTTTAAGAGGCAAGAGCCTCTTACCAAGGAACATAAAATAAAAGATGCTCACAAACGTTTGTCATGGTGTGGGGTACGGGCCTAGGGCCATGACAGTGAGCACAGAGCCTCACGTCCTTTCCAAGATCCAGGTTGCAAAGTTGTTTTCCCCATTACCCACTAACAGACTACTGGGCCTGAGGAGGCTAACACAGAAGCAGCCATCCTCTTGGGCTGGCGAGAAGGCCTGGCATGCATGGCAACCTGCTGCCAGGCAAGGAACCCACAGCGTGGAAGAGGAAAACTGATTCCTGTAAGCTGACCTCTGACTCTAACACACACACGTAGTAGTATGAGCTAGCCAGCCTCATACACGCTTATAGGTGGCCAGGAGTGCCAGGGAAGGACAGCAGCCCAGCGCTCAGGAGTTCCAGGCCAGTGACACATGGTGACTAACTTCCTTTGCTCTCAGCTCACCAGTGCTCATCCCATAACTCATCAGGATGCCTCAGGTCAGGGACTGCCCTGGCCGGAGACTGACCAGGGTGAGGTGGTTGACTGTGTAGCCTTTGGGGAGGCAGAGAAGCAAGATTAGACAAGTTGGGGTGAGGTGGCCTATTTCCTGCAATGGCTCCTGGCTGGATACTGACTGCTAAGACTTCTTGTTTTTGACTTCTATCCTTGGAAATCTCAGTCAATCATGGGGCTGCAATTGCCCCTGTCCAAAAAATCCGGTCTATATCCTTAGTTTCATTCTCACCCTCAAAACACAAGGAACTCCAAGCAAAAATAAAAAATAAAAAAATTAAATTTCTATTTTAACCTTTATGGTAGTAAACATAAATCACAATCTAGCACAGAACTTCCACTCATCTGCAAATGGTTAAGCTTCATGCTTACCAATTTTTTTTTGTTTAATTTTTTTTCTGAGATAGTTTCTGTTTAGCCCTGGCTATCCTGGAACTCACTTTGTAGACCAGGCTGGGCTCGTCCATCTCTGCCACTGCATGTGCTACCACACTGGCTTTTTTGTTTTGTTTTGTTTTTCGAGACAGGGCTTCTCTGTATAGCCCTGGCTGTCCAGGAACTCACTTTCTAGACCAGGCTGGCCTCAAACTCAGAAATCCACATGCCTCTGCCTTCCAAGTGCAAGGATTAAAGGCATGTACCACCACCGCTTGGCAGGCTTTTTTTT
>NW_022196906.1:60587919-60597707 GCF_008632895.1 Mastomys coucha | reverse complement strand
TTAAGTGTATGGGTGTTTTACATACATGTATATTTGTCTATCACACATATGCCTGAGGAGACCAAAAGAGGGTGTCAGATACCCTGGAACTGGAATTACAAACAGTTGTAAGCCAACACGTGGGAATGGAGCCCAGGACCCCTGGCCCCTGCAAGTACTCTCTACTAGAGTCTTTTCTCTAGCCTCTGGTGTGCTAAAATTGACCAGGCTGGCCTTGAAGTTACCCTGGAACCTCCTGTCTTAACCTGAGCACAGAGGTTACAGGCACACACCACTACACTTGCTATGAGTTCTCTACCTTTACTTATTTCTAGTTTGTGTGTGTGTGCAAATGTGTATGGGTGCACGTGATGATGCCACAGGGAACAGGTATCGGTCAGAGAATGCTGCAGAAGTCAGTTCTCTGTTTCCAATGTTTGAGACGCAGGAAACAAAGTCAGGACATCAGCCTTGGCATCGAGTACCCTTACCCACCTCTCTGGCCCTTTAAATTTACGTGTATGTGTAGAGCACAAGCAACAGATTATGTGGTGCAAGCTGTAGACTGTTAATTGCACTGGGTTCCCCTTTCAAAGACGGGTACAGCTAATCTCAATGCAGGAGAGAAGTCGGCTTCTAGAGCAGGTGAGAGAAGCTGCCTGGCCACCCCACCTCGGACACTGTCAAGACTCTTCTGTCAGAGGACCTGAAGTTACCTCCTGTGCCATCTCCCCTGGTGAAGTCTCCACCCTGGATCATGAAGTCCTTGATGACACGATGGAACTTGCTGTTTTTGTAGCCAAATCCTTTCTGGAGAGAGGGAAGACAGGAAGAGAGAATGAGGCAATAAGCAGATGTCAAACAGGCCTTTAGGATCTCACCCACAGCTCTTTCTGGTATAGATGCAGCATTTGACGTTCTGAGGGATCAGCCACTGCAGGTCAACACAAAACATACAAATCTAGGGGCGGGGAGAGCAGATCTCCAGCCTCTGCCCTTGTACAGTTCCTGAAATGATAAAACCCAGGCCATGAAATGCCCTTTCCCCCATGTTCTCGTAAGAACAAACACGAGGATTTGAGGTCTGGGGATATATCTCAGCGGGCAGTGTTTGTCCTAGCAGGAACACAGTCCTGGGTCCTACTCTTAGCACTGTGTAAGCTGAGCATGGTGGTGTGTGCCCCCCAGTACTCAGGAGTAGAAGCAGGATAGTCAGAAGCTCAAGATCAACCCTGGCTACAATCAGGCTAAAGGTCAGCCAGGGGCTACAGAGAACTCAGGAAAAATAGACAAGTTAAAATACAAACTTCATTAGACAGAACATATGTCTCCTTAAAATTCCTTGCCATATTCTTGGATCAAGTCCCTTGGACCCTTTTTTTCTTTTTAAAAAACTGATAACTCAGCTATTTGTGTAGTGGCGCAAGCCTTTAATCCCAGCAATTAGGAGTCAGGCAGGTGCTACGCTAGCCTGGTCTAACAGAGAGAGTTCCAGGATGAACAGAGTTAACCAGCCCCCTACCTACCCCATCCCCGGCCCCAAAAGCTCTTATTCCAAAACTAGTCATATCACATGGCCTAAGGACATTCAAATATGAACTCAAATAAAAGATGTTAAAGATTACTCTTTCAACATTCCAGCCACACAGTCCCATGTTTGTCTATGTTCTCTCCGACAACCACATTAACAGTTCAGCAGCCACCACACCATTTGGCACAGATAACTAACTGTGAAGCTGCCAGTTTTAGCAACTGTGGACTATTAACTGTATTAGGACTAGCTGCAGGAAGCAGCAGGGGAAGAACTGGCCCAATCTCTGGGTTGTGTCAAACTGTGGGCAACGGAGCCCCTGAGTAAATCATTGCAGGCCAGGGCCTTCTCCAAAATTAAAAACTGGACCCCTTTATTTCCTACTTAATATACAAAAATATCTGATCCTCAGGGAAGCCAGCTAGTGAAGTCTGGCTATCGAGACAAATGGGCCACACTCCAAAGTCCCAGCTGCTCCCATCCCTACTGAGTGGGGTTGCTCACCTTAGTACCAGCCACTTACCTCTCCTGTAGCCAAGGCTACAAAATTATCCACTGTTTTTGGAACGGTCTTTCCAAAGAGTCCAAAGACCACTCGTCCTACAGATTCATCTCCAATTTGTAAATCAAAGTATACCTAAGGAAAGTGAACAGTCCAAACTTAGCCTTACAGGGGCCTGGGTAGAGAAGGGCAGCCTGAGAAATTACCCCAGGAGGGAGAACAAAGCCTAAAGCTCTGGCTGAGTCTGATTTTGATGGAGGCAAAACCCTTGTACAAATAAGATGAGCAGGCTGGAGAGATGGCTCAGCTCTTAAGAGCATCTGCTTTGCCAGACCATTCTGTTTTCAGCACCTAAATGGTGGCTAGAACCATCTGTACACTCAGGAAAGAAAGCTCTAGACGTCTCCAACCCCAGGACTAGGGGGTGATGAAATGGCAGGCTACTGCAGGCAAGTGGTCCACCACTTCTCTAATAGCCCCAGTAATTAGTCTTGCTAAATTGTGATCTCCCCCAAGTAGCTGGGAGCTTGTATGCCACCGCACTTGGATTGCTGCATTACCTTCCACCCCAAGAAATGATTACAAACTGGCCTTAGGGCTTAGGGGAAAATTCGGTTGCGGCCAAGCCTGAAGACCTAAGACCAACACGATGGAAGTAGAGAATCGACTCCTGCAAATTATCCTTGACCTCTATAGTTGCACTGTGGTACCTGAGTCCCTCTCCCTGCTAAGTAAATAATGTAACATTTTAAAAAAGTTTCCGTTCTCAAGACTACAGAATAGCAATCTGTGCTCTTTCAATGACTCTGGATTATAGACACAGATATTAAAAGGGGGAAATACAGAAGGAAATCACAGTGCTTGCAAGTTTTCTATATTTACTGTGTACACTAAATATACACTAAACTGGAATGACCATAGTAAAAGAAGATTCGGCAATCCTGATCCGTCACCATTTCCCAGCAAAGCAGGATATGTGCAAAGGGAGGGTCCTGATGGTGTCCGTGCTGGTCGAAGCTGGGCATCCTGGGTCAGGGCGGGGGGAGGGGGACCTGGGGGAGTCTGGGTTATTCTCTAGTTTTGAGTAGGTAGGGCGAGTCTGGCTTCAAGAGGTCAAAGTCGACCCAAGGAAGAGCTGAACAAGAACAAGGACGCTCAGGTCGGAACTACTGGGCCAGACCCGCTCCGGCTTGAGCCGGACCGAAGGCGGCGGAAGGCAGGCCTCGCCGGTAAGAGGAGCCCAGACCTTGACTGTGACTTTAGGTCCCTTCTTCTTATCGTTGGCCACGGAGGGTCCCGGCAGCAAAAGGAAGACGACGGAGCCCACGATGAGGGCGGCGGCGAAGAGCACCTTCATATTGCGCTCCGAAAGGCGCAGCATCCACCGGCAGCAGCAAGAGCGGTCGGGGCAGCCCGGACCGGAAAAGGGTGTGGACGCGCAGCGTGCGCGTGGCCGCCCGGGCGTGGGGTGGACCTGGGGCCGCGGGCGGTCTCGCAGCGCCAGGAGCGCGCCACGTTCTCCCTGCGCAGCTACGCCGAGTGGTAGCCGCGGGCGGGGCTGCGGGTGGCTGCCACGTTACAGCCCTCTGATTGGGCATGTCAAGGCGGTGCGCGGAAGGCGGCGTTGCGATTGGTCCCAGAAAGAAAGACTACGCACCCCAGCATGCCTTGCGACCCCCGACCTACCCACCCAGCTTTCAGATTTTGGTCACGGTTTGTAAAGGCCAGTTGCTACCAAATTTAGAGGTGGTCTTCAAAGCACTGGACACACTTAACCTTAGCGCTAGGGGTTGAGTTTAGCGGTTGAGCGTTACAGCATAGCCTTCTATATTTTCTATAATACTTAACCTTGCTTGGGGACTTGGAGCAGTGGCTCACACCTGTCATCCCAGCACTGAGCAGGGTGAAGTAGGAGACCAGCCTGGGCTACAGAGTGACTACTAGTTCTTCTTTGGCTAGAGCGAGACCTTGTCTTAAAAACAAGCACCATCGGTTATGGTAGTACGTCTCTTTAACCCCAGCACCTTGGAGGAAGAAGCAAAAAGATTTCTGTGAGTTTAAGGCCCCTTCTATGTAGTTAGTTTCTGGCTAGCAAGAGTTACATAGTGTGAACAAACAAGGGGTGGGGTAGGGAGGTGAAGAGATGGCTCAGTGTGTTAAAGCTCTGGAGCTACAATTATGAGGACCTGAATTTGGATCCAACTCTTTTAGAGTTAGCAGATCATGAACGTACTTTAAGGACTCTAATCCTGGTGCTGTAGGAGTGTTGGACACAGGGGAATCTGGTAGACTTGCTTGCTGCCAGAATAATTCTTAGATTGAGGGAGAGATCCTGTCTCAAAAAGAAGGTAGAGAATGATGAGAGCTCTGCACACATGTGCATGCATGTACACTGCCCCAACACACACCCACACCCACACACACACTTGCTTCCATTTGTAGTTTTTACCACTTTACTACTCATCTTTCTCTTGGAATCCTGTGCTTAACTGCTGTGTGAGCCTATGAGATGATGCATTCTGTTGGATACTTTGGTATTTATCTTTTCCTTTTTACAATGTGACCTTGTATGTGAGTGAGTAGACATGCAGTGGCCTGCATGTAGAGGGAGTTTATTCTCTCCTTACATCCCAAGGGTTCTGAGTGTTGAACTCATGTCCTCTGGTTGGGAGGCAGGCAACTTTACTGAACCTGAGCTATCCTACCAGCTCCTGGTTTCTAATTTCCTTTCTTTGCCCTTTCTTTGTTTTAGGAGGGTGAGACTTTGTTGCACATAGTCTTTACATAGCTCCCCCAGCCTTTCTCCAGCGCTCTGTGCTCAGCAGATGTTGGCTAGGGTGGCTTTACATTTAACCCAGAAGTGGAAAAATAACATATATATACAAAAGTCTGCGGCTGACTGCCTTTTCTTTTTCACAGCCATAGATGCTTCCATGGGCTGTTTTAGGTTGTAACACACACTTGGTGTTGCTCCGTTCTACAATGCACACACTTTGGCATTTGGAGCCTTACTTACACAGTGCTGGTTTTGGTGAGATTTACCCTTTAGACTTGGGCATTTGAATGCTTGATCTCTAGTTGTGTCGCTGTTTGGGCAGGCTTAGATGTGGCCTTGTTGGAGGAAGCTCATCACTTGGTAGGATATGAGGTTTCAAAGCCCTACACTATTCCCAGGTAATGTTCTGCTTCCTGCTTCAGGTTCTGGATATGAGCTCTCAGCTGTTCCTGTTGCCATGCAGAGAGGCAAGAATAAAACTCAAATCAGCATGACTTAGCCAGGCTGATCACACTTCTGGGGTCTGACACCAACCAGTTTAAGTTTTTCATACTTAAAGAGTAAAACCTTGGGGAGGGATTTACAGTCTCCTTGTGACAGTTATCACAACAAAGCTTAAGGTATGCCTACAGAGTTTGTGTGGTGGCGGCTTGGCAGTACAGCTCCGTGACAGATCCGGCCACTCCAAGCCGCCAGCCACCATGCCCAAGAGGAAGATTAGCGCAAATGGAGCGGCAAAGGCGGCAAAGGCGGAGCCCAGCCGCTTGGTGAGGCTGTCGGCCGCCCCTGCCAAGGTGGAAGGACACAGGAAAGGATAAAGCATCAGACAAAAAAAGTGCAGATAAAAGGGAAGAGGGGAGCAAAGGGCAAACAGGCTGAAGTGACTGACCAGCAAACTGCAGATCTGCCTGCAGAAAACAGAGAGACTGGCTAGCAGGGCAGTGGTGGCACACGCCTTTAATCCCAGCACTTGGGAGGCAGAAGCAGGCAGATTTCTGAGTTCGAGGCCAGCCTGGACTACAGAGTTAGTTCCAGGACAGCCAGGGCTACACAGAGAAACCCTGTCTCTAAAAAACAAACAAACAAAACAAAAAACAAAACAAAAAGAAACTCTTTAAAAAATCTATTTACACTTAAAAAATGGGATGAGGTGGGATTCCCTCACCTTTTAAAAATGTTTCTAGAGCTACTAAAAACTCGCATTTACAAAATAGTTGATAAAAATATTCCTCTGGATTGTACAAGAAGGGAGGCAGAGACCACTGACAGACGTGATGGATGCTTAGTCAGATTTGGCTTCGTTCTCTTCTTCAGAACTGGACTCTGGTTTTCCGTCTCTCCATTTTTTTTAAGAGGTTAAATCATTTGGTGGTTGTTTATTTTTTTGGTACAAGCAGAAAATTGCAGGATTCTGAATCAGGAGAGGCTGTGCCTATCTCGGGGGTCACCATAACATTCCGCAGAGGGGGCTAGTTTTATATCCTACAATAAAAAACATACTAATGATTTGGAGTCTCAGTCGTGCATTTGTGTCTGGAATGTTTTCAGTTATATTTGGTTCCGAGTTTCTAGTAGAACCATTTTGTAAGAAAGCCAGTCCTTGGTCCTTGCCCTGTCAGAACTGTGATGTCTGTGGTCATGGCAGTCCATTTTCCTAACAGTTGTGATAATGTGCTGTGAAAGATGGAAATTTTGAGTATGTTCTGTGTGTAGCATAAAATTGTGAATTGGTAGAACTGAGGATTATGAACATTTGGTTGTTATAAAAGGTCTTAAGGAAACTTGCCAAGTTTGAGATTGGAACATCACTGGGATAAGTTCAAAGAAAAACAATACACAGCTCTTCATTTGCATACATGAACATGATGTGACTCTTAAAAGTTTGGGTATGGGAACACAATATATGGCTCTTTTTGGGTACATGTAATAAGAATTGGAATGTCTGTGTACTCTGCACCTCGACCAATAAAATAAAATCTGTTGTGAAAGAGTAAAAACAAAGAAACAAAAAAACCAAAACAACAACAACAACAGACAGGTGTGTGTACAGTGGAACTCCCTTGCAAAGCACACATCCTTTGCAGAGCACCTGTGACGTCTTCCACACGAACAAGATCTATTGACTGACAAGCAATGCTCAGAACAAGGTCTAGGCAGCAAGGGTTTCTAATAAACAGAATAGCAAACTCTTCTGCAAAATACATGAGAACTCTTTCATAAGAATGGGTTATACTGACTAAGAAAGCAAGCCCAGGTGTTGGGAACCATGAGAGCCCTGAGATAAACATCCTGCCCCAGCTAATTGAGAACCCTGAGACTAACATCCTGCCTGACAATCACAAGTATCTGGCTTGGCCCTGAGAAAAGAACATTCACGGAAATCCACCCCCTCCCCACCTGCTACCCCGGAGCTCTACCCCGGAGCTCTACCCCGGAGCTCAACCCCAGAAGACTTTGTAACCTTCCATCTCCCTCCTTCCTCTTCCCCTCCCCTCCAAGATTTTTGCTTTAAATATGCTCTGCTCCACTAAGTAAACGACTCTTGACAAGCAATGCTTCCTTGAGTCCTGTCTTCTCTCTCGCCCGTTCTTATTCCAGGTTGTGGTCCTCCTCGCTCCCCCGAATAACTTGGCCTGCAGGTCAGGTCACCCAGGAGTCTGGGGGATTCTAGGTGAGGGCTGGCTTCACAGGATAGCAAAAGATCACTAGGTTATTTCTTCCACTGAAGAAAAAGAACCTGTGTGTTTAAAAATTCTAGTTTCTCTGGTCCTGTCTATAAGCAGGTGGACTTCTTGCCCTCTATACATTTTTATAGTTTGAAACTTTGTAACTTGGTCTGTGTATGGTGTGCATTTGAATAACAGATCAACTACATTTCCTAATTTTTCCTCCTTTAAAACTTTTTTACTGTATTTTAAATTTGTTTTTAAATTTTTAGAAATTTAAAAGTAATTCATTTAATTTTAGGTGCATTAGTGTTTTTGCCTGGAACTAGAGTAACAGTTGTGAGCAGCCATGTGGGTGCTGGGAATTGAACCCAGCTCCTCTGGAAGAACAGCCAGTGCTCCTTAACCACTGGGCCATCTCTCCAGCTCCAAATTTTTAAATTTTTTTTGAGCTAGGGTCTCTCTCTGTAGCCCTGACTGGCCTGGAACTTGCTATGTAAACCAGGTTGGTTCAGCGATCTGCCTCCAAATCAGAGATATGTGGCTATAATGACCCACATGAGATAGTTATTGACAACCACATTGATTAAGCCAATTAGAAATTTTAAGTTCTTTCTTATCAACGGCTAGACCAAAAGTAGGCTTGCGTCTGAAAAGTCTCTTGGTATCCATGTTTGGGAATACAGTTTTCTTTCTTTCTTTTTTTTTTTTTTCCCTGTTGTATGGTTTTTGTTTGTTTTGTTTTGTTTTGTTTTTAGACAGGGTTTCACTGTGTAACGTTAGCTGTCCTGTAAACTTACTCTGTAGACCAGGCTGGCCTTGAACTCAGAGATCTGCCTGCCTCTGCTTCCCAAGTGCTGGGATTAAAGACATACGCTCCCACTACCTGGCTAGATAGTTTTTTGTTTTTTGTTTTTTTTCATTAACAAAACCATTTCCTTATGTGTATGGATATTTTGTCTGCAGATACATCTACACACCAGAAGACAGCATCCAACAGTTGTGAGCTGTCTTGTGGGTGCTGGGAATTGAACTCAGGGCCTTCAGAAGAGTGGTGAGTCATCTCTCTAGCCACCTAGATAAGGAGTCTTAATGGTAAATCCCACAATGGAATTGTGGTAAGCAAGGTGATTTGAAAGGGATTGTAGGCAAGGCATTCCTAGAAAGAATGTTTTTTCTAGAGATAATCCAAAAGGAAGGCCCAGCCTTCTGGAGTATGCCGAAGAACGTTCCTGGATTCTCCCTCCCCTGGCCCTTTTCCCTCCTTGCCCCCCATATGAGGCAGCCCTTGGCCCCTCACATAAAACTCTTCTCACATCCATTACAATCCCTTTCAAATCACCTTGCTTACCACAATTAAAACATCTGAAGTTTTTATTTTTCTTAACACCTTTAGAGATTACTTCTATTAAGGTTGCATCACAAGTATGAGATCCAATATCAGCCATATTTCTAATCAATTCATATATTGGGACTGATCTTGCTCTTAGAGGCCTGATCACTTTTTACATTCAGAATTAGCATTTTGGAAAGCCAAAGATTGGTTAATACTCACCTAGCCTCTGAATCTGATACTCTTCTATTTAGAGCTGAAGTCTATCTTTGTTTAAAAAAAAAAAATCACTGAGTGCTTCCATTGGACCTTGCATAATTTTAGTAAATGGTTCAGATCTTTTTCCTGTTACTTCAACCTTGTCCCGAGCACTTAAGGCTGCTGTACAACACAGCGCTAAGGTGGTATCATCATACTCAATCTGCATTTGTATCTTGGCATATGGACCTTCACCTAGCAGCCAATCCTGGGAAATATTGATATTGCTGGTCCTGTTCTAGTCTCCTTAGCTTCTTCTCTCCAACATTTATGTCTTGGCCAGCCAGGATGGGACTTGACAGAGCACATGCAGACAAAATCCACCAAACTGATGCAGCATTCTCAGCCAGGGCAAAGGTGTGGTCCTTAATGGATCCCCAATGGAACGACAATATCCCATGGGGCATTCTAGCTAGAGAGCAGTTTACAACTTGCTTCTAAATAGGTTCAGTTGTCTCATAACTGGGTCCATCCCAGGAACAGTTCCTAAAGGCAAATCCTCAAAAAACAAACAAACAGCCTGGAAGTGATGGCACATGCCTTTAATCCCAGTACTTGGGTGGCAGAGGCAGGCAGATTTCTGAGTTCGAGGCCAGCCTGGTCTACAGAGTGAGTTCTAGGACAGTCAGAGCTACACAGAGAAATCCTGACTTAAAAAACCAAAACCAATGGCCTCCTCCATGGCCCGTGGCATGAGCGCCCGGGTCCTGTTACGGGCGGCCGGGGGATCTTGGGGATCTAGG
>NW_022196906.1:60576322-60587131 GCF_008632895.1 Mastomys coucha | reverse complement strand
AAAAAAAAAAAAAAAAAAAAAAAAAAAAAAAAAACAAAACAAAACAAAACAAAAAAAACCCAAAACCAAAGAACCAAATCAACCAAACAAACAAACAAGCAAAAAAGAGATTGTTCTTGTGTCTGTGGCTCCTTACACTGGTTGGTACCTTTTTATAGGTAATCTGACTTTTAAAAAGAGAAACTGAAAGAGTTAAATTTGAGACTTGTGCTGCCTAATGAAAAAATTGCAGGTTTGAAGAAAAACACAGTGGACCAAGATCGAATATGTCCAAATAAGCCTGGGCAAAAATAAGCAAGCTGTTAAGACATTCTGAGAACTAGCAGGCCAGGAAGATATAGAAGAGAAAACATGCAAGGATATGTCTGGGCAGACACTGAGTAGTGGGCCATCTGGTCCTCTTAGATACGGTTTAAGGTCAGATGCCCTGTTGACTCAGATTAACACCAACTTTAGGAATTTTCCACTCTGTTCTACACGTCAAGTAATATAGTTAATATTTGAACTATCCAATCATGTATAGCCACACTGATTCCTTTGTTCCCCCAGACCTTTTTCCTATATAAACCCCATAACCCCTGAGCCTTGTGGTCAATTCCTTGTCTCCTGCCTGAGACTGGGGGTCGAACCGGAGCGCTCCAAATAAACTGCCTCTTGTGATTACATCAAGACCGTCTCTCGTGATTCCTTGGGTGCACGTCCTCCCGAGATTTGAGTGGGGGTCTCCCCACAGGGGTCTTTCAAGACTTCTATCCTAATAATTTTTTTAAAAAACAGAAACATCTGTGCTAGTGTCTACCAAAAACTTAATTGGGTGGCCTTTTATTGACACAGTGACCCAGGGCTCTTGGAGGTCTAAGATTGTATAGCCCAGCCCCTTTATTCTGATTAATTATCCATCTCTCTGTGGTCAGGAGTGTTGATGGCCCTTGGTCTCTCTGCTGCCGATGCATCAGGCTGCACGATGCATTAGTTAAAAGGAGGCAATGCATAATTGTGAGATATCTTATTATAGAAAAGAGAAAATAGGCCAGGCGGTGGTAGCACATGCCTTTAATCCCAGCACTTGGGAGGCAGAGGCAGGTGAATTTCTGAGTTTGAGGCCAGCCTGGTCTACAGAGTGAGTTCCAGGACAGCCAGGACAACACGAGAAACCCTGTCTTGGAAAACCAAAAAAAAAAAAAAAAGAGAGAGAGAGAGAAAATAGGCCAGTCATGAGCACGTGGAGAGAGAGAGAAATGAGAAGGAGGGGAGAAGAGAAGGAGAGAGAGCGAGCAAGAGAGGAAGAAAGGAAGCAAGAGAGGAAGAAGGCAAGAGAGAGAGGTGGGGGGGCAAACTGCTCCTTATATTGTGAGGTGGAGCTATCTGTCTGTGGGGTGGGGCATTCCGGGCTGTGGTCAGATGACTGGAGGTAGGGTTCATCTAGAATGCTGGGAGCTTGGGGCATTGTCTACGTGACAGAGCACACATCTCTGTGGGGGCTGTGAGAGGTTGTGACTGAAACAGGAGCCAGGGACCCAGGAGACATGGCCAAACTCCTTCTGCCTTGCAGGCAGAAATTGCCCACTGGGGCTTTAGAGTTCTAGACCTATACTCGACTAAGCCCAGGTTGCCTGAACAGACCACTGCCCCATAGAGGGTTACTGTTTTTCTAGGTTTGGGATGGAATTTCTTTTTTAAGTTTCCTTCAAATTTTTATTTATTTATTTATTTATTTATTTTGGAGACAG
The DNA here is from genome assembly GCF_008632895.1 of Mastomys coucha. Classification (NCBI taxonomy): domain Eukaryota; kingdom Metazoa; phylum Chordata; class Mammalia; order Rodentia; family Muridae; genus Mastomys; species Mastomys coucha. The sequence goes on along the minus strand of NW_022196906.1, from coordinate 60,585,401 downwards.
GATTTTTCTGTGTAACCTTGATTAGTGTTTTTCTGGGTTTGGATGTGATTTCTTTTTAAAGTTCCTTTAAATGATTATTTATTTATTTATTTAGAGACAGGATAAATTTGTTTGTTTGTTTGTTTTGGAGACAGGGTTTCTTTGTGTAACCCTGACTGAAACTGGCCTTGAACCCACAGAGATCTGCTTGGCCCTGCCTTCCTAGTGCTGGGATCAAAGGCATGTGCCACCACTATTCAGCTGTTTCTTTTTTTCTCTTTTTTTTAATATGTGTATATTAATCTGTTTTCAGTGGGCCCATGTTCCATTTTTTTGTTTTTAAGGATCTCTCCCTTAAACACAAGCTGTATGAGCAGTAGAAGCTTGGAGTCAGCTGGCTGGAAAGCAGCCAGCAGTCTGTGCTTGTGTATGTGTGTGTGTGTGCACGTGCATGTGTATGTGTAGAGTATGTGTGTGGTGTGTGTGTGTGTGTGCACGTGTATGTGTATATGTAGTGTGTGTGGTGTGGCACGTGCATGTGTATGTGTAGAGTGTGTGTGTGCATGTGTGTGTGTGCACGTGCATGTGTATATGTAGTGTGTGGTGTGTGTGTGTGTGTGTGCATGTGTGTGTGTGTGTGCACGTGCATGTGTATGTGTAGTGTGTGGTGTGTGTGTGTGTGTGTGTGTGTGTGTGTGTGTGTTGAGGCCAGCAGCCAAGGCAGCTGTCTTAGTTATTGAACTATTTGGGCCACTTTGATGAACCAAGATGTTTTTATTCCTGTAAAGCCCTCTATCTTTTGGAGTTTTTTACGAATGTCTGGAGCTGATTGACAAAAGGAAAATTTAATGCCTGAGCATTTTTTTTTTTGAGACAGTGGGTCAAAAAGAGGGTAAAATTTGAAAGCTTTTTATAATCACTCAAGAAATGCCCCAAGATACTCTTTTGAGCCATGAAGAACCTCAGTGGTTTTAGACAAATCTGAGTGGGTTTTTGGGCAGTACTTCAAATTTCAGTCATAAGGTATCAGTGAAAAGCATTCAGGGCCTGGGAACCTGCATATGTGCTGGGATCCCATGAGGGTGTTTAGATAGAAAAGCTGCCTCAAATGGCAGTAGCTTTTTAGCTGGATGGTGGTGGTGCACATCTTAATCTGAGCACTTGGGAGGCAGAGGCAGGCAGATCTGAGTTTGAGGCCAGCCTGGTCTACAGATTGAGTTCCAGGACAGCCAGGGTACACAGAAGACCCCTGTTTTGGAGTGGGACTGGTGGGAAGAGACAGTAGCTTTTAGCCTCTGTGCCCATGGCTGAGACCAAAAAGCTTTCCTCGATTCTGCCCCAAGATGTTCCCTTTCCTTTAATGTAAACAGAGTCAAGAGTTGCTGGAAATCATGCCAGATGGGGTGGTGGGTGTGGAGGACAGATTACAGGGAGGCAGTTAGGGTTTATCAGAGAAAGGGGAAAGGGACCTGGGTCTTCCAGTTATACACATCTAAAGTAGAGAAAGGAATATAGATCAGGAGAGGGCAACGTCTTTAAGTCATTGCCTTCTGCTCCAGCAGTTGGGGGGAGCCTCCCACAAAGGAAAAACAGAGGCTGAGACCTGAATTGGTTAGGGGTGTGGCAGGCTCTCAAACAGATAGCCAAAGGTGGTGAAGGAAGTGCAGGAGGTTTGGGGCAGCTGGATATCTCCATCAGGAGGCAGAGAGATAACTACAGAGGGGAAGAAACAAGGGGTACAGATCCAGAAGGGGAAAATGGGTGAAGTAGAAATGGGAGACAGGTGTGGGGATGGATAGAGTGGGGTGGGACAGGATCGAGGGGGCCTGAGGTTGGAGAGGAAGAGGATGAATATGGAAGAAGTGGGAGAGATGGGGAAGATGGGCTGTGGACAAGGGAAAGGGAGCCTAGTAGAAGTAGCTGGCCATTCGGCAGGAGGCCAGTGACACAGAGGTGTTTTGGTTTTTGTTGTTGTTTTTAAAGGAAATGAGCCTTTGTTATATATGGTATATTGTGAACATTTCATTGTACAAGTAAAATATCCAATAACAAGATACCAATTAAAAATATCACTGATTCCTCATCACATGTGAAATTAAATAGAGTACTGTAATATCTTGGATAAATGTTGTATAATTTGGGATACAGAATAGTGGAGAGACATTTAAATCAAACTGGGATTTTTCTGAATGATTTCACAGGAGGCATGGCAATTGTTTTTGAAAGATGGAGAAAGTAAGACTTTACCTGATTGGACAGAATGAAGACACTGAGAGTGTCATACAATGTTTCCAAGTAATGTAAAAAGTAGTTTACTGTATTGTAAGGGTAATGATGGGATTGGGATGAATTCAGAGAACCTTCTAGAGAAAAGCCAGCTTCAGTAGCTTCCTGTGCTGAGGAAATCGTTCTCTTTACACTGAAAACTTCACTGTACTATGGGAGGATTTTGCTTTGTTTTAGAGAATAATCCCCAGAGGCAAGCCCTTAAGCCAAGCAGGGGAGTTTTGAAGAGGAGCCAAGCATTGATCAGTAAGAGGGGACTGATCAGGACTCCCTAGGGGTTCCTGTGACTTTAAGTCAAACTGTCTTTAAGTGACAATCGGAGGCTAGAGAGGTGACTCTGGGAGTGGATTGGTATGACTGGAAGTTTTTCATACTGGAGAGGACAGGAAACATTTTTGGTTTTGCTTTTTAGACAAAAAAGACAACAAATAATGGCATGTAGAGGGTGTCACTCAAAGGCAAAATTTGAAAACAAAACAAAACCAAAAATAGAGTGGACACAAAAAGAACAATGGTTTGCAGAGATTGCCACCTAGTGGTAAAATTTGGAGAAGAAAAACCAAAAAAACAAAAAACCCAGCACTTGTACAGAACAAAACAGAAACACCAGCAATAAAAATTAAGAAGTCAAATAAACAACTACAATCACTTGGGCCAAGCTTGTCCATCATGCATCTAATCATTCACACAGTTAGCCAGCCATTCAAGCAAAACCCAAAACAGATCCCTTGTGAGAGGCATAACCAGAATACAGCACAACTCCCCCACTGTTGGCGCCTCAACTTAGCGTGGGAGGACTGGAAACGTTTCCTGTCCAAAAGCAAATTTCCCTTCCCAAACCAGGAAGAGGGTTCCTAAAAGGACTGGATCTCCGGATCTCCCTTGGGCCTATCCCATTTTTCAGGAGTCAACGATTCCTGAAAAATGTCTTTATCCAGAAGGCTCCCTGTGGGGCTCTTTGTCCTCAACTGGAACCAGAAAACAGCTAGAACTAAATTCAGAATACAGATACACCTCCTAGGAGCATCAGAAGGACTGTGTTTTTGTGTTTTAAAAACAGGGCTGTCGTTATTGACCTCTCCAGACTCAAGTGAGAGGATCAGAGCCCTGGAACTTTTGTTAGAGGGCATCTCCCCTGTACTGCCTCTCCCTTCCCCCCTGGCTAGGAAGGCCAGGAGTGAGGCAGAGTTCTATGGAGCAGGGGGATCTCAGGGCACCTCCAATGGAATAATGAGAGAATGTGATTGACAAGCATGCTGATTAAGCCAATTAAAAGTTTTAATCCCTTTCATTAATGGCCAGATCGAGAGTAGGCTTGTGCATCTGAAAAGTCTCTTGGTGCCCAAGTTCAGGCAGATATACAATTTTTAAAGGCAAAACCCACAAAAGTATGTCAAAGCTAGATGAGCGTCATGGTAAATTGAGGGTTAGAGTAACCTTGAAACATTTACTCCTGGCAGAGCATAGTAGTTATTTTAGAAATAACAATTATTTATGTTAGTACATCTGGACCATGATCAAGGCCATAAAATCTCCAATGTGTTGACAAGGCAGATAGGACCATTGAGGGAAGGGGAATGGGGAAAGTGGAACAAGAAACAAAACCAAACACAAAGTCAAAGCCAGGGGCTTACCTTAGTCATATTTCATGGCAGCACGACTAGCTTAACCTCCTTTTCTTTTCCTTTTTTATTTTTGTGTTGGTTTCTCGAGACAGTTTTCTCTGTGTAGCCCAGGCTGCCCTGGAACTCATTACACAGACCAGGCTGCCCTGGAACTCATTACACAGACCAGGCTGCCCTGGGATCAAAAGGGTGTGCCAAGACCACTCAACCTAGCTGTCCTTTAAAAATTGTTTTTTAAAAAATTAGGTATATGTATGTATATATGAACATGAGTTTAGGTATCCATGGAAACCAAAGTGCGGGCATTGGATCTTGTGTGGTCTTGTTGGAATTACAAGTAGTGAGAAGTGCCTGATATGGGTGCTAGGAAATGAACTTAGGTCCTTTGCAAGAGCAGTAAGTGCCCTTAACTACTGAGCCATCTCTGCCATCTCTATCTCCTGTTCTTGAACCTCATGGATCGTTATAAACTCAGGTACAGGTGATTCTAGTTGTTACATTGATAAAGGTACATTCTGAAATCAAGTTCCTACCCCTGCTTTTTGGAGGTGTGGTGAAACTTTCTCCATTCAAATACTAGATCATCACATTCAAATACTGAGCCTCTAGCCATGGAGAAAAAAATGTTTACTAAACCATGTGTCCCAAGGGGCTTTGTAATGGGTGGTTTTGTGTGTCAACTTGACACAGGCTGGAGTTATCACAGAGAAAAGAGGGAAGTGCCTCCATGAGATCCAGCTGTGGGGCATTTTCTCAATTAGTGATCAAGTGGGGAGGGCCCATTGTGGGTGGTGCCATCTCTGGGCTGGTGGTCCTGGATTCTATAAGAAAGCAAGCTGTGCAAGCCAGGGGAAGCAAGCCAATAGGGAACGTCCCTCCGTGGCCTCTGTATCAGCTCCTGCTTCCTGACCTACTTGAGTTCCAGTCCTGACTTCCTTTAGTGATGAACAGCAATGTGGAAGTGTAAGCTGAATAAACCCTTTCCTCCCCAACTTGCTTCTTGGTCATGATGTTTGTGCAGGAATAGAAACCCTGACTAAGACAGGCTTCTTACATAAGTCCCTTAGTGCTAAAATCAAATAAAATACCTTTTGTTCACCTCACTGTTTTTTTTGTTTTGTTTTTGTTTGTTTGTTTTTGAGATAGAGTTCCTCTCTGTAGAACTGGCTGTCCTGGAACTGTAGACCAGGCTAGCCTCAAACTCAAGAGATATGCCTGCTTCTCATGCTGGGATTAAAGGCAAGCACCATCATTGCCTGGCTGATAAAGTACTTTTCATATAAAACTACTGGTCCTCCCCAAGACAGGGTTTCTCTGTGTAGCCTTGGCTGTCCTGGAACTTGCTCTGTAGATTAGGCTGGCCTCTAACTCAAAGAGATCTGCCTGCCTCTGCCTTCCAAGTGCTAGGATTAAAGGTGTGTGCTATCACTGACCATCCTTATATACAACTTTTATCAAGGGACCGGGCAGTGGTGGCGTACATCTTTAATCCCAGCACTTGGGAAGCAGAGGGAGGCAGATTCTGAGTTCAAGGCCAGCCTGGTCTACAGAGTGAGTTCCAGGACAGCCAGGGCTATACAGAGAAACCCTGTCTCGAAAAACAAACAAACAAACAAAAAACCAGAAAAAACTTTTATCATGGGGCTGGAGAGATGGCTCAGCGGTTAAGAGCACTGACTGCTCTTCAAAAGGTCCCGAGTTCAAATCCCAGCAACCGCATGGTGGTTCACAACCATCTGTAGTGGTATTTGATGCCCTCTTCTGTTGTGTCTGAAGACAGCTACAGTGTACTTACATATAATAATAAATAAATCTTTAAAATAAACAAACATCTTTCATCATCATGATCTTGTTTTTAGATAGGATCTTCCTATGTAGCTTAATTCTTGAATTTGCAACACGCCTCAGCCTCCAAACCAGCCAGTTAGTTATGCCCAAATAGGGAATTGTTTTGGTGGCCTAATGTGCACATGTGATTTTTACAGTACACTATATAGTTAAGTCATATCTCCTATCTGTAAACATGTTCCTCAAAGAATTACAGCTACAAAAGTTTGTTTCTAGGGGCCAGAGAGATAACATAGTAGTTAGGATGCTAACTGGCTGCTCTTCCACAGGGCCAGATTCCCTGCCTGACTCTTCTCCATCAATTGCTAATTAAGAAATTGCCTTATGGGCTGGTGAGATGGCTTGGCAGGTAAGAGCACCAACTGCTCTTCTGAAGGTCCTGAGTTCAAATTCCAGCAACCATATGGTGACTCACAACCACCTCTAATGAAATCTAATGCCCTCTTCTGGTGTGTCTGAAGACAGCTACAGTATACTTTATAATAATAAATAAATCTTTGGGCAGGATTGAGCAGGGACTGAGCAAGTGGGGTTGACCCGAGTGAGCAGAGGTCCTAGAGAGTCAATTCCCAACAACCAGATGAAAGCTCACAACTATCTGCACAGTTACACTGTGTACTCACATACATATAATAAATCTTAAAAAAAAATTGCCTTACATGCTTGTACAGCCCAATCCTATGGAGGCATTTTCTCAACTGAGGGTGGTTGACACAAACCAGCTAGCACAATGTGCATTCGTGCTCTCTTGTGTGGGCATGTGTCTATATGCATGTGGAGGCCTGAGGCTGACACTGGGTCTTTCACTATCAATGTCCATTTATTCTCTGAGGAAGGATCTCTTAAGCGAACCCAGGGTTTAGCCTCTATCTCTGCCTTCTAAGTGCTGGAATTATATGCAACTCACCAGTTTATGTGGGTTCTGAGGATCTGAACTCAGGTCCTCAGTTTGTGCAGTGTTTTATTCGATGAGCTGTTTATTCCCCTAGCTCAGCAAATGTTTCTAAAAACTGCAAGTTAAGCTGGGCATGGTGGCACATGCTTTTAATCTCAACATTCTACATAGTGAGAAGATCCTGTCTCCAAACAAACCAACAATCTCTCCCAGGCAAAAACAAAACAAAACCCTGGACATTATATACAAGCCTAGGTTAAAAGTCTGAAGTGTTCATTGGTGAATTTTTATAAAATTCTACCAACATTATCTTTCAGATTCAAAATGTTAGTGTTTCTCAAACACACACAGACACACAAATCTCTATTACTATTACATATCCCGTTTGTGTGCTCAACACATTACTAGCCTGCTCACAAGGTAGTTCTCTTGTCCCATAGTCTTAGAAAGACCACACATAGTACAAAGGCTCCTCGATGTCTTCTGTCCATGGTATATTTGTCTGCACTGTTGCATTGGGCTGAAGGGATGGCACACACTCCTAAAGTTTGGTTCTCAGCATTGAGTAATCTACAGTTGTTTCTAATTCTAGTTCCAGAGGGAATGACATTTCTTAGCTTCTGTGGCACCCACATATACAGACACAAAAATAAAAATCTTAAAAACAAAAACCAACCCTAAAACACTTTCGTTTTCTCCTGACTTTAATATTCAAATACTGCCCTCTTTTGCCCCCACAATACAACCACCTGTAAGAGGATCTCACTACAGGGCCCTGGCTGGCCCTGAACTCAGATACACCTTCCTCTGCCTTCTGTGGTGGGATTAATGGTGTATGCTGTCCAGTATCTGACCAGACATATCTTCTGAGAAACTCTAACAGCGTGCCTGCTCCCATGTGCCTGTGCTTTGCTTTCTCAATGAACTTTTTCTTCAGTACCCCCTCAAACTGTCCCCTTCATCATAATCAACATCCTGGGATGAACCATTCCATTTTCTTTTTCCTTTAACAGTAGGGACCAGTTAAAACTTGTAGGATTCTTCTCAGATTCTCCCTAAAATGTAAAGTGGTGGTTCTTTATCACCACTTGTTTTCTTCTATCACCTGGTGCCAAAAAGTACTTCCCAGAGCCATTTTCACATTCCCCGTTAAACAAGAGTAAAAGTATGTTTAGCTAACATAACCCCAGTTTTTGGAGTAATCACAAACTTGAGCATGTGAGTGATGTCCTTGAACTTGGGTATGTATCCATGCAACTACCCGAGTGCTGGTATTACAGGTGTGTACCACCATTCCTAGCTTGGAATATTTGCGTGTTTGCATGTGTGTACATATGCAGAGGGCAGGGGACAACTTTGGATGTTGCTCCTCAAGTGCCATGTTTCTTCTCTTTGCTGTTTGTGTGGGTATTTGTCTGTGGGAGTGTATGCAGGTGCACAAAGGTAACACTGGATATCTTGGAGCTAGACTTATAGGCAACTGTGACCTGTCCAGCATGGGTAATGGGACCTGAACTTGGACCCTCTGTAAGAACAGCACCCATCTTTTCAGTCCCTTTCCTCTTATTTTTTGAGATAAGGTCCATTGATGGGGCTGGGTTTGCCTTAGGGCTGAACTGGCTGGTAAGCCAGCCCCAGAGACTCCTGGTCTCTTCCTTTCCAGCACTGGGATTACAAGTGTGTCACCACACCCAATTTTTCACAGATGCTGGAGACCAAATTTGGGTTTTCATAGTTATGTGGCATGCACTTTACCAAGCTATTCCTAGTCCTGAAATATTTTTTAAAAAATTGTGTGTGATGGTGCATGTCTTGGTATATACATCGATGTTAGAGGACAACTGAGTGTTCTCCTCTACCTTTTTTACATAGGTTTTGGGATTAAACCCAGGTCACCAGACTTGGGCAGCCAGCACCTTTACCCTTTGTACCATTCTGCTGTCCTGGAATATTTTTAAAGAGAGTCAGAGGAGATGAGAGGGCAATATTCAGTCCAAGGAATGAAGGCAGAGTGCCAAGGGAGCAGACATCATTTCTGTTTAAAGATGTATTGATTCCCATTAGTCAGTCCCAGCTGGATTCTTAGAAATGAACCAGGAGATTAAAAACCAACTAATGAATCAAGGAAGTAAAAGTAGCCAAGAAAGGTAGGACATTTTATTTTACATACAAAAAGGGTGCAAACGGAGTCCTTCCCTCCCCAGGGGAAGAGGTATACTTAAAGATCACATTTGTGTTGTCACGGTGCCCTGTGAAAAGGGCTACTCTGAGATAACATATCCAGACCCACATTCCATTTTCTCCAAAGGCTACTTCCTTTGCAAAGGAGTCTTCTCTGACGGTGTTCCAATCTGTCTACTGGAGGAAACATTTCAAATACACTTGAAACTGACATTCATTTAAAAAATACTACAATTTCATTCTTCACAGCTGTTTTTTTTTTTTT
>NW_022196906.1:60565909-60576312 GCF_008632895.1 Mastomys coucha | reverse complement strand
CCAGTGCCAGGGATTATGAAACATTACGTATCCTTTAAAAGTAGAAAAAAAGGGCATTTAACAATAACTAGACACATCCACACATGAATTAAAACTGATTTTCACAGCTGATTTATACAACATCTACTTAAAAAAATTGCAACCAACATCCTAACATCTTCTAAAGAGTACAATGGGTAAAACTTAAGAGACAAACAATAAATTAGAGAGTGTAATACATCCAATGGGAATTGCTGCATCAACACTACTTTCCATTGGAGAGTTATAGCATTTTTGGTTTCATCTTTTCTGTCATTCTCTGCTTGACAACCATAGCTTTCCCAGAGCCAGCTTACTCACTGGTCTGAGCAGCTCCCTGAGAACACTAAGGAACACAGTTCCCAGGAGCTTGTGCTGTCTCTGAGAATAAAGCCCATACAGCAGAGTGCACACATCCATCTGTAAATACATGTATCCCCCAAGAAATGGCTCATGTTTCCTGAGACATTCCTAACAGATTGGTAAGCCTTCTAAAAGGCTTTTGGTGCATGGAATGGCCTGGGGTTGGTCTGGAGCTCCTGAAGAGAGGCACCAAAAGGTCTCCCCAGCCCTGAAAGGTGCACTTGGGGCCACCAGGATGGCAGCTGCCTGCACTGCTGGGGTGGCTACGATGCTTCCTGGCTCGCTGTCAGATAATCCTCTGCTCTTAGACCTTCAAAGTGGTGATGGCACCAGAAAATGAGATTTGGAGGGGTGGAGGGGTGGTGGTATTCTGTCAACACAACTGAGGTTCTTCACAAGATCAAGTTTGGTAACTGAACTAGAGATACATGGAGTGCATATTCACTTTTTTCCCTTGATAATCTGATCTATAAATACTGGAGTGGGTTTTCTGGTTGTTTTTCTGAGAAAATATTTCAACTACTATTGCCTATATTCAGGGGTCTACTTACTATTTTGAATACATTAAGGACTCTATTCTTCTGTACTTCGTTACTTGTAAAAGTAGGAAAAAACACCTTCAGACTGGTGACTGGATCAGAGACTCCCAGGACTGGTGATGAAAACACTGCTCAAAACTTACAAACTCACAGAAGGGCCATGGTGGCCTCTTCCTTTTCATAATCAAAAACAAAACACCTTAAAACAAAGGTTTATTGTTGCCCAATAAACAAAGGAATTCTAATTTGATTCCTACCAACCCATCATGAGGAGGGCTGGAGTTATTGGCTATCCATCTCTACCTGGACTTCCTTGAAGTCTGCAAAATCAAGAGATCCAGAGATAAGTGCTCATCACCCACATGGCCAATCCAGATGGGTACCTCGTTATTCTGACTCCCTGAGGGCCTCTTGAATCAACCTGCCCACCTGGGGCAATGGAGGGGATGGTGGCAGTGGCCTGGCAAAGGCAATGTTGGTTATATGACCATGAAAACTCCTGGTCTTAAAATTGGGGTCATGACATGATTGACACTAGATAAAGCATCATCAGAACTGGACAGAAATGAAAACCTGGTTTCATTTACGAACATGGAGGAGGTGGCCAGGACATGGGAGCTGTGTGGGCTTGGGAGGGAGGGGTCAGAAGAAATTTAAGACCAAGTCCCTTAGAGGAAACACTTCCTAGGCTTCTGTGGGAGTTATTCTTGAGAAATGTAGCCAGGCTACCTCAACATGGAGGGGATGAATTGTCTTTTACATTATTATTATATTTTTTTTAAATTAAGGCTATGATTCTTAGCAACCACTTTAACATGACATACTTCTGGCATTTCAAGTGGCTGCTAACATTGAACATCAACATGAAATAAGCACTAAACTGGCAGTTATTTTACAGAATATGAACACCACCTGGCCTGTGGACGTGGGCTGTTTGCATTCTTGCCATTCACTAACAATGACAAGGAAACTAACACTTTCAGAAATCGTGGGGTCCTTGCTGTTTCCTGCAGTTTGTTCCAGTTGAAATGGGAATTTTAACTGGAGACTTACGCAGTCACCTGACTTACACATTCCTTCACAGACCCTGTTTGCTCCTAGACAGACCCGAAACAGAAGAATGTTAATTAAGGCAGTCATGAGTGCTCACTAGCTGCTGGCACATTCAGTGCAGCCTTGTGGGCAGTCTGGAGTAAGAATTCTGAAAATCCACTTCTATGATTGGACACTTTCCACGCTGGTGTAACCCTGGCCTGGTTGGACCTTAGTCTGCTCAGATGGCAGTGTCTCAAGGACAGCCAAGCTTGAGGAACTCCAAACAGTACAGTATCAAATGCCCGCTGTCTCAGGGAACAGGTGACCTAGTTTTAAGGGGAAGTAAATGCATCAATCTTAAAGAAAACTGTCCTCAGGTGTCAGGTGAGAATGGAGCAAGTGGACTTGGATGTGGAGAGATGGAGGGGGTGCCTGTGCCTGATGATCTGCCGTCAGTTTATGAGTTTGCAATCAGGCAAGTAAAAGAAACAGGGATGTGCATGAAGCCTGGTGTGGTGGGGTGGGGTGGGAGCAGGCTGTTTCTGGGATTTAGTTCTATTTAGTTTTAAGGAAGTAAGAGACTTAGGCTTGGGATCACCTGGGAGTGTCACTGGCTTTCAAAGGATCCCTACCATCCTGCATGTTAAAGGGACCTTTGCTACAAAACCCAAATATCTAGTAAGGGATTTGTGGGTGCTGGAGAGTGCCAACAGTGCACTAGGAAGGACCCTCCCTCACATCCACAAACCACTCAGGTTCAACCCCTCAAGAGCTAGCCTATAAAAATATCTTAAGACAAAAAAGAAGTCTTAAGCCCAGCTGCAGGGCATCCCACCCTGCAGCCAAGCTGGTCACTGCCTTTGCTTTACCTTGGAAGCAGGGCGGGGGAGGCACTTAGTGGGGCAGAGAGTGCCAGGATGCTCTAGACCTTGCCACCATTTCCTGGGATGAGGATTTTTAATTTTCCATAGGGGAAGTCAGAGTTGCCCACATGCCAAATGGGGGACTATATAAATTTTAGTGATGAGCTTTAACTACTGTATAGTAAAAAGGAGGCAAACCCTAACACTCAAAGTCCTTATGGGAAAGGGGTTTGACCTGACTTCTCCCTGCTATTCTGTTTCATAGACAAAAACATTTCTTGTAAAGAAACGGCCAGGTGACAATATTTACAAATGCTGAGCAGGTTTGAAGTCAGTGAGGAGAGATTCCCTAGCCAAGGTCCAATGGAACAGGTAAGGCGCACAAACTCTGCTTCATTTGATACTAAATTTGCTCCATGATCACAAAGTGTTCCGACATCTTCCAGTCCTCTACACATACAAGCAAAGAGTTCTGTGCTGCCCTAAGTCACTAGCCACAGTTCTCTGTGGTTAGCTCTTTATACCCAGACACAAGACCTCTTTACCCACGTGAGTAGGCCTTCTTGCCACAACTAATATAAGAAGTTACTATTTGGAAATGCCACTAATCTCAAATGAAATAGACCACGGGAAGAGTAACCCCACACACTGTTAACTATGTAGCCAGTGATGCTTCATGGTGAGATGTCCAGTGAAGATGCCACGGTGGCAGGTAGAGAGTGTACTGGGGAAAACATGCTAAGATATGTGGTCATATTGTCTGGACAGTCTCTGTTCAATTGTTAAGATAAAAATTTAGACCTTTCATTACAGTTTCCTTTTCCCTGGAATTTCCTAGCACCAACCAATCTTACCTTCCCTGCTTACTGCAGCCCCATGTACCAAGTTCTAAGCCTGTTGCTATGGATACACTCCAAGATTATCACAGGCGTGGTTTCTAAGGCAGACTGACCCAAATGTTCTAGCTTACTTCAGGCAGACAGAAAATATTTATTTTCTTTTCCTGGCCCTAGGATGCTGCATCCTGAGGCTCCTGTGGCAGTTGGAAGGCAAATGTGGTGCCTTCTTTTGTCCACTACTGGCAATATGGTGGTGGCTGTTTAGTCACTAATTCTGTCCCCCAAGTCAACAGAAAGTCACATGGCTATCTAGTAGGAAGTCCCTGGCAGTGGAGGAAACAGAAATTTGCTTTGTTGTTGTTGTTAAGTATCTCCTCTCTGAGACGAGGTGCCTTCTGGTTGGTCACAGTCTGGCTCGGTGCTCATCCCAAGTGCTCAGGAGCTGGGCTTTCAAGCTCTGGGCTGATTAGGTCAAGGGGCTCTGGTGGGGACATTTTTCTGCAGCAGAGAAGATGAATGAAAATTCAAGTATGTTTCCTTGCCAACCTGAATATTTACTCAGGGTGACGCAGAGTTTGGCTTCTTCTCTTCCAAGTGCTGCAAATCAGACTCTTTCCATCAAAAATGTCCTCTGGACCCACATTTTCTCTGAATGGTTTGGCTGGCCCATCCCCCTTGAAAAAGAAAAAAAGCAACCTCCCACCCCCCCAATATAACCAGACACAATATGCATCTGCCATGTTGTTTATAAAATAAAAACAACCCCCCCCCCCAAACTAAAAGTGCAATAAAGTCAGTTTCCTTTCCTCTGCTCAGAACTGCAGGCATGTTGTGCTACAGCCGGAAGCAAGGAACCTGCTTGTCAAAAAAGCTAAGAACGCCAACACACAGGGACAGTAGACTGCAGATTGCTCACAGCTTGTGTCCTACAGTGTAACTTCACAGAAGGGAAGGAGGGAGGGAAGAAGGGAAGGACGAAGGAAGGAAGGGACCTGAACCCTGTGGCCAGCTGGGCTGAGGGAGTTACCCAGGCACAGAGGGAGAGGAAGCCACACTACCAGACACCTGGGAAGTGGAGAAGTTCTCCAGCCCAGGGCTGTCATCTTCCCCTATCTTCTTGGCCACACCACCAGCTTCTTGACAGAGCCTTTAGCTTAGTAGTTTTTTATGCTGGAGAGGGTTGAGGATGGTGCAAGAGCCAGGAATAAAGAAGAGAGGGGAAGAGAATAGTAGTCCTTGAGTTTTTGTGAATGACACCTTCACTGTAAACAATGGGAAGAGAGTCAACCAGATAGCCCAAGGGCAAGCAGTGGAGAAGCAGCAGCTCTGGACTGCTCAGAGCTCAGACAGAGGGGATTGCCACTGGCCCACTCGGCCCTGGCTGCCTGCACTGGCTCCTTCTGGGGGCATCTGTTTTCTTCTTTTTGGTTTGGATCTCTACACTCCCCCACAGAGGAGTCCCTTCCAATGAGAAATGGCAGGAGCTGCAGGTTCAATTGGAGCCAGAGTCCCCAGGACTTGAGGACTCCTGGGAGGCACTGGTCACTTGTGTCGCTGAGCAGTCTTCTTCCTTTTCCTCTTAAAGAAACAGCAGCACCTGGAGCACAAGAACATTTGAAGTCAGCCTAGAAGCCTCCAGCTCCCAGCAGATATTTGCCTGCTTCTGCTTACTGCAGGGGGTAGGATTTTTTTCTCCTGGTGCCCACCCACATGGCCTCCCACCATCTACAGTACACATATACTGGAAGTAGCAGGCCATCTGTCAGGAAAGCGAAAGGCAATGGCTGATGTGAGTTGCAGCCACTCTACCCGATCATCAAAATGCTGTCTATTAGGCATGGCTGCCACAGGCATTTCTGGAAGAAGGGATAAAGAAGGCTTTGTTCTTAGACTAACATCTAACCTATATACTCCATCTTTGTCTAGAACCAAGACGAAGGGTGCTCAGAGCAACAAAAAAGCCCCTTGATACCAGCAGCAGTTCAATGTAGCTCACTGACCAGTAGGCAAGGAGGCTAAATTGAGACAAATATATCTCATACAAAGTATGAAATCTAGAATCCTGGCAATCACATGATGCCAACAAAAGACTAAGATCCTTTCTACTTTGTTCTTGTCCCCAACATGATGCCTGGAGTAAGCAGAAGCTCTAGCTCATAAAAGGGTAAACTTTTATCTCCTGACACCAGCACATGTGTCAATCACCCCAAGGGGACCAATGCCCAAAGCCCAGGAGCTAATCCTCTGGAAATTCTAGTCACAGGGAAGTCCCCAATTAGTTTCCCAAGACTGCCACTGTTCCAGACAGGGTTAGCAACTGGTTTGTTTAAGGTAGCGGCCGAGGCCCTGTAAGTGCCACGCCATGGAGGAACAGCCTGCAGAGGAGTGGCAGTGCTGGCATACCCTAACTCTGAGGACGCCCTTCTTACTCCAGCCTTTGACTCGGGAGCATAGCTGTATACGGGCACTGGAGAAGGGGCACTGAGGGCCATGGCAAGATTGATACAAAAGGTATGCTCTGTCCAGAAATGACAAATGGAAAATGAGAAGGGTGGGCAGAAGGCAGAGGATGAGTCAATGATGCCAGATAATGGAAGGGAATAAAGATGTAAGTAAAGCTCAGATGCTTGATCCTTGAAAGAAAACTTGTTCTGAGAAAACTATCTTTTAAGTCTCTTACCTAATCCCTTCAGAGTTGTTTAAAATTGCTTTTATTATTTTATGTAGATGAGTGTTTGCCTGCATATATGTCTGTGTATCATGTGAGTGCCTGGTGCCATCGAAGCTTGAGGACATCAGATTAGTAGGACCAGACTTACAGACAGTCATGAGCTGCTATGTGGGTGCTGGGAAATGAAACTGCGTGCTCTGGAAAAGCAGCAAGTGGTCTTAACGGCTGAGCTATCAGTCCAGCCCTGCCTCCCAGCTGTTAGTGAAAGGGATATTCGTATAGAAAGACACTACTGCTCCCTTCGAATACTCCTACACTCCCCTGCAGCTTATCATCCTTCCTTTAGACCCGTGTTACTATATTTTCTTATGGTGTTTCTAAGATTTTCATCACTAGAAATTTGGATAAAGTTTCTTTCTTGAAATTCTCTTTTAAGACAAGGACTCATTATTATGTAGCCAAGGCTGGCTTCAAATGTGCAATCCTCTGGCCTCAGCTTCCCAGAGTGCTAGGATTTACAGGTGTGTACTACCATACCTAGAAGGATAAAGTTTTTCAGAATGCAGAAATAAACATTTAAATAGAAAGCAATGTGACTTTTAACTGCAATTTCATGCAATTTGAGACAGGAGGTTCTTAAAAGAGTTTTAAAATATTTTCTCCAAAATTTGGTCACAGTGATGTTATTCTGTAACTCCAGTGCATGACAGCTAGGAAGGGTCACAAGTAGAGAGTCATTCTTGGCTACATATCAAGTTTCAATCAACCTGGGCTATTGGAGACTTTGTCTCAATAGACCGACAGAGTGTGTGTACATGTATACATCTGTCCCAACCAGACCCGTGTATCACTGACATTAGTAAGTGCCATTAATTGGTGTGAACAGAGCTGGAGAGATGGCTCAGTGGTTAAGAGCACTGACTGCTCTTCCAGAGGTCCTGAGTTCAATTCCCAGCAACTGCATGGTGACTCACAAACATCTGTAATGGGATCTGATGCCCTCTTCTGGTGTTTCTGAAGAGAGCAATGGTGTACTCATATACATAAAATAGATAAATAAATAAATTGGTGTGAACAAAAGTGTCATATATATCTGGAAACAATAAATTATTTTAAATAAAAACTTTTGATTGCTTAAAATAATCCTTAATGAAAACACTAAGGAAGAACTCAAGAAAAACATTTATTTATACACATGCATTAGAAATGGACATTTGTTTTTAAAAAGTTTTATTCATTTTATGTGTGTGAGTGTTTTGTCTACATGTATGTCTATGCATCATGTGTGTGCCTGGTTAGAATAATGCATTCAACCCTTGGGATGGAGTTATAGATGGTTGTGAGTACCATGTGGGTGTTGAGAAATGGAACTGCCTGCTCTGGAAATGACCTTAACCATCAAGACATCTCTTTAGTCTCAGGAACTGGGACTCGAATCTGCCAACCTGAATGTCCAGAATTTAGTATTTAAGTAGACTTCAAATTTCATGAAGAACCCAGCATTTCAACAGTCTACTTGTTTCCTTTCAACTATGATTTTTAGTGGGTTTACTAACTCTAAATTCATTCTAAAGTGTCATTAATGGCACTTACTAACTAAATTTATTTCTGTTTGTATTTTTTTTTTTTTTGGTGTGGAGGATCCTAAGATGATTTTTGTGTTTTCAAATAAAAACACTAAAATAAGTAAATAAACAAATAAAGAAGTTTGAAAACTGGGCCAATTTCCAAATATCCAATGAATTCTCTTTTACTTCCTATAGGGCAATTCAAGGAATGAGCATGTTTTTCTGCTGAGTCACCAGCTGAGGTTGTCATTCAGAGTCAGCCACATTTTGCATCTAGAGCCCTATACAGCTTCAGCAGGAGTAGAAGCTTTTAATTCTACCAACGAAGAAAGGAATCCCACAGTCTATTCTTGAAGGCTTTGGTTTCTGTGGTGACCATTAGCAAAAGGATCTAGACTGGAGGCCAAGTCTACTGAGTAACTCCACATAGGTATGTTCCTCTCAGAACAATGACCAATTCCCTTCGTGTCTTTCTTCTAGTTGCTCCTTCGAGTGACCAGAAATCCTCACAAGCTATTATACTCTTCCCACCGGTCTCTGCCTAAGCCATTACTTCTTGCTGTGCTGTCATCTCAGCATTCTCCTTTCAGTGGCCCCCTTACTGTTTCTCTCCTTTTACCACACTTTTTTTCTTCTTCTCTGCTCTAAAATTAGTTCAAGTTCTACTGTGTCTAGACGTTTTCTTTGAGAACTCACAGTAACTCCTCTTAGCCTTCTGTAGAAGTGTTTATCTTTTCCCATGTGTATGACTCACTTTGCAGCTGGGTGACACCTGTCCTCCCTGCTATCCCCAGTCTATGAGTTGTAGGCACTAGATTGGATGAACATAGTAGAACCTAAAGTATTTGCAATTGGGATCATGTAACTGACACCTAACAGGAAAAAAAAAATAGACCATGACAACATTAGATTACACAGACACATGAATAGGCCCAATGTCCCCTTGAAACACTAACACTATCAATACTATTTCCCTAAAACCCAGCTCTTATCTTCAATAACATATCTGTTCCTAGGTAAATCCTTGTGGACAATTTAGCTTAGATAGTTGGGGTTTAGAAACCAGGGTCCAATCCAGTAGGCCATTATCACAGGGTAGATATGATCTTATGTGTGCAGTGTGTGTGGAGGGTTACAAAAAGACATCAACATGAATTCTTTGGGGATTTCCTTCCACATCCCATATTTCCTATGTTTATATTAAAAAAGCCTTTTCTAGAAGAAAAGACAGGCTTCCATATTTCTGTCAGCCCCTGACCCACTATCCTCTCACAAAAGAATAAAAGTATAAAGTCAACAAAACAAAACAAACAAACAACAAACAACCCCCCCCCCCAGCAATGTCCAATCAACAAGAGAATGTAGATCTTTCCCTCAAGGAATTATCCTTTTTTAGAGACTCTTACTATAGATGAAAAAAATAATCAAAATCAACAAGAAACTCAATGAGGAACTTATGGATTTCTCCAGTCTATTTCCATGTTACAAAACAAGTTGCCAAAGGTGAAATTAATTACCTGGTGATAATGTTGTTTTATGGTTATTAAAACATCTAAAATCTTATCTTTCTAACCTTGGTCCCTCCTGATAGTTTTAGTCATAACCCTGGGGAGAAAAAATTGGAAAGAAGTTCTTTCAACTTAAAAAAATGAAAGAGTTAAGTTTGGATATTGTGAGATATTGTTTTTGGTTAAGAGGGTGCAGTGATAAATGAGGTGGGTTTGAAAGGAAAGGAAAAGATTGATTTCTGGGTTCAAGGCCTGCCCCATCCCACCTTGTGGACCTAACTTCCCTAGTCTGGGTGGCTAAGGCATAAGAAAGTATATGGATCCATTCAGTATTTCTAAGGCTTTGCCAATCCCAGTCTAGTCTGGTCCACTCCCCTTTCATGTGGACTGGAGAGAGGGACTCACCACAGGTTGAGCATTTTCAGGCAGCTACAGAGTATATAAAGAGAAAAACATAGGAGAGAGAGAGAGAGAGAGAAAGAGGGGGGAAGGGAGGGAGAGAGAGAGAGAGAGAGGTATTAGTCCACAGGTGAGATGGAAGTGACTCCCTGTGAGCCATGCAAACATGCAGTATGTGTCTGTGTTTAGTCTCCCAGCTGAGGGAGCAAGCCACTTGGTCTTCACATTTAAGAGAGGGGCAGAAGCCTGACAGAAACATCAACGTGGGAGCTGGATCTCAGGGGAATGCAAAACAAAAAGAGCTGGTGGAAGCCTCAGGTGGGCTTTTCAGGGCAACTTCCAGGAAGGCAGCAGGGGAAGGAGCAAATGAGCCATATGATTCCCACACCAGGTCTTCCACGAGGTTCAGCTAACTTCCCTACTGCAATTAAAGCAGCAGCAACTAGCACTTAGGTCTTCTTAGAGAGAGGAAAAGTTTAAGAGATACTTTATCTTATTAGATGAGGGAATACACCGCTTGGGTATAACCACCAAAGAATGATCTAAATTCTAAATACATTAATTCTCAGGAGAAATTGGGCCCACAATCATCAAGATATA
>NW_022196906.1:60530826-60565899 GCF_008632895.1 Mastomys coucha | reverse complement strand
AAAAAAATCAACCTAAATATCATTTGCCCTCACCATTCTTTCAACCATACATCAAAAAAGTGTCTTGAAGATAGAAGAAAGGGGAAATCAAGTGACTATTTTTTTCTTACACCAATTAAAAGCCATCATCCTGTGGTTTTGTTCTGCCTTTACACAAAACAAGCTAGGAAAAGGAACTTAAAATCATAAGCTTGGAGGTAAACGTTTCATACTTTCCTTGTACTTGAGTTTAACTCCACTACAGGCAGCAGCCCTCCTTATCCTATCAACATGCTCCATGAGTGAACAGCACCATAGCCTTGTGTGATGAGGGATTGTTTGGGATGCCTTAGGTCTCTCTAGTTTTGACTTTTCCATTAAAATCAGCTAGTGATTATATGTCTACTGTGTCCCTACTCCATATACCAACATACATATACCACAGACACATGGCTGAGCGCTGACAATTCTCTAGGCAAGATGGATTGGTAGTTCATGAAATCACTACGAGAACCAGTATGCACAATGCTCCAAGCACAGGGTTTGAGTGGCATTTGGTCAAAGGTTACTACCCTTATTTAGTTTCTACATTTTTCCAAAGGCTTAAATCTGGAGCTGGAGGCAAGAAGTATAGTGGTCCTGTCTGCTAAATGGGAAGGCATTGACCTCTCTAATATTCTAGTGTTTACAATATGACAGAACAGAACACAACAGGTTAAGCTCTTTCTGTATGGATGACCTCCATCTTTCACACTGGACACAAACACCACACTCACATACACAGTGTACACATTTACCCAAAATGAAATGAAAAGGTCCAAAATATAAATCTATTTAGGGCTTAATACTAAAGTTCATTTGAATTAGAATCAGATTTAACTTCTAAAAAGAAGAGATACAAATGTGAAATGGGGAAAGGGTGGGGTGGGGTGGGAAAAGGTGTTGCTCTGTTTTGAGATCAGAGTGTGCAGAGTGTGGTAGTTTCCAATCCTGGCTGCACATTAGAATTCCCCAATCTTTTAAATATAATCATTATCAGGCCAGGTATTAATAAATTAGCCTTAAATCATGCAGAAGTATCTGTATTTTCTAACACATTCTAGGTGATTCCAAAGTGCAGCCAAAGGTTAGAGTTCAGAAAGTGGGAATATCATATAATTTATTGAGAATGACAGAAAAAAATTATAAGCACCATTAAAATCTCCCAAGCCCCTGAGAAGAAAGGACCCATGTTTAATTACTAAAAATAGTCTCCTGCTGGCATTACTTTCCCAGCCAACCCCTTCTCTACAACAACAAGATATCAACAAGATAGAGGTGAAGTCACACTTATTCGATGTATTAACCTGCTAAGCAGGAAAAGACCTTTTGAAGGCCAAATGAGCCTTCTCACCAAAGAGAAGGGCAGGAATACAACCATGCAAAGTATATCTTGAAGAAAAAACCACAACTGATGGTGACCGTGACTTATGTCCAGAGGTGTAAGCATGTCCTCGTTTGTACTAAAAATATGTTGCTTGCCCCAGAGAAAACATTTGGACACTGAATGTTCTCAAAGAGCTTCAAAGAAAGGTCAGGATTGGCAGGAGTTACTGATTCATGTTTCTCTAGCTTTCCCTACCTGATATCTTCTTGGAGTTTAAACTTGCATCTGAGTTTGGGATAGGGAAAAAAGAAGAAGTGGTAGAAATGCTGTTTGTGCAGCAGAGTCAGCATCACCTTCCAGCCCAGAATCTCAAGAGTTTAAACACAGACCATGCGGAAAGCACCAAGGGGCCAGTGGGAGAGCATAGCAAGACATACGCATGCAAGAGAAGCAGAAGAGGAAGTGAGGGACTGCCTTGTTTCCTTGGAATTAGGGTTACTTCTTTGCCATCCCAAGAGTCTTGTATTTACAAGTACAGTTGTTTTGCCTGATGTACTTAGTTTTTCTGAGCCCAGACTGTCTGAAAGACAGCAAGACATCTGCCAAAACCTTTTACTCAGGTCCATCCATCTGGAATGGTTAGGCAACAACTAGAAATGTGATACTCTACACCATGGCCCATGGTTAAACACTTTTTTCTCAGTGAGCCATAGGAAGCCAGAAGCTCCAGGGCCTCTAAGAAAATCATGGCTACAGTGTACTGTGGTTTGTACTGCATCATTCTTGTAGTTCACTATGTCTTTGGCCTTCAGCAGACTAGAAAAGTGTAACTATCTGCTCAGAAATAGGAGCTAAATCAATGGCAGCGACTTTAATGCACCATGCCAAAATAAAAAGGTCAGAAGAAGGGAACCATGGACATAAGCATGAAGAATCCAGTCCATGATGAGCAGCACAAAGAGGAGGCAGACGTTTCCAACCCACAAGGAGACAACCTTTTTAAAGACAAACAACCCCTTTGAAAGATGAACGTACTTAGCTTCCTCCACTACCTCCACTTCGGCATGAGCTGTGATTGGTGCATTGGAGTGAGCTCCAGTGGGGTCATCAACATTCAGCTCTCCATTGGTTGAGCTAACCACCTGAAACAGAGACAGACTTCAATAAACACCACGGTCACATGAAGTGCCTGCTACCACCAAAGTAGATTAAGAGAGATTAGGCCTCAAAGTACTAGCCAGGCAGGGTATAGAATATGTGTTTACATGGGTTAAGGGAACACTGTCCTGATTTAGAGAGGTTTCCTAGACCTATATAACGTCAGGACACTTAATTTGATGATATAATCATTGACAATTACTTTCATATTGAATGCCTACTTTGTGGCTACTTTGTTACACTGAATGTATAAATTTAACCCTTTAAACCTCTTACTTAATATGTCACAATTATTTGTGTGTGTGTGTGTGCGTGCGTGTGTGCATGTGCCCATGCAGGCCAAAAGGTGCATATTGGTCTCACTCTTCAGGAGCTTTCCACCTTATTTTGGGTTGGGCTCTTTCACTGGGACATGCAGGTTGCTGATTAGGCTAGGCTGGTCTGTGAAACCCAGAGACTGCCAAGTCTCCACTTCCCCAGTGCTGGGATTACAACAAGGGAAGCTACCACTAGTAGTCTTGGGGATAATAAAACAACCAAGCCAAAAAAAACCAACCAAACAAAAAAAACAACAAACAAAACAAACAAACAAACAAAAAAACACAAAAAACCCCAACCCACCAACTACCACCTCCCAAATAAAACCAAACCAAATCAAATAAAGAAACAACCCAACAACAACAACAAAACAAAAACCAAACAAACCATACGTTCTAGAGCTCCAACTGAGATCTAGCAAGAACTTCACCAACTGACCTATTTCCCTGGCTCAATTACTTATAACAAAACAATGCAAGTCATACTGCTGTGTAAGTAAGTGTGAAGGGGCAGTCTTAAGTGCCACAGAAGGCATGTGGGGGTTGGAGGACAGCCTGAGGGAGGTGGCTCTCCCCCTCTACTATGTGTTTCCTGGCAGTTGAACTCAGGACATCAGGCTTGGTGTGCAGTGCATTTGCCCACTGTGCTATCTTGCTATCCCCCAGCATTAATTATTCTTTTTTAATGGATGAGAACTCTACAAAATGACTTAACCAAGGGTTAATTTAGGGTCTGTGTACATGTATGGCTTCTATATGTTTGTCCACAGATTCATTTCTCAAAAATGTGTATAGCTCTGTATTAAAAAATAACTGTGGAGCCGGATGGTGGTGGTGCACTCCTTTAATCCTAGCACTTGGGAGGCAGAGGCAGGCGGATTTCTGAGTTCGAGGCCAGCCTGGTCTACAGAGTGAGTTCCAGGACAGCCAGGGCTACACAGAGAAACC
The DNA here is from genome assembly GCF_008632895.1 of Mastomys coucha. Classification (NCBI taxonomy): domain Eukaryota; kingdom Metazoa; phylum Chordata; class Mammalia; order Rodentia; family Muridae; genus Mastomys; species Mastomys coucha. Next base: position 60,562,131 of record NW_022196906.1, on the reverse strand, counting down.
CTGTCTCGAAAAACCAAAAAAAGAAAAAAAAAAAAAACCAAAAACTGTGGAGCTAACTTCTAAAGATTAACTCATTCTGCCTCCTTGATCATGGTGGGTAAATTCTACTACTCTCAGTTTGTTATGCTATATAATTATATAGTTTAGGTAATAATGGCTTTAAAATATTCTTAAAAGGAAACCAAGAATGGACACCAGAAACCATAAATAATCACACTTTCTTTCAGAAAATTCTTCAAGACTTTCAGCACTGGTTTGAAATTACTCAAAAAACAAGACTGCTACATCCCCTCTGGTGAGAGGGAGGACGGTAAGGACAAACTTCCCTTGGAAAACAAGTCTTATTTCAATGGCCTTTATTTCAGGTTCACTGTCATCCCACTGCTCACTGATGGTCCCAGAACTGTCAATGAAGGCTCTCTCCCACTCCTGTCATCTGGTTAGTGTGGACCCGATCAGGCTTGTCTTGTGCAGCTGCTTCTGCCACCTGCTTTCATTTCCAGCACATGATTCCTGCTTATGTGGGTGCTGGAGAGTGGGAAAAGGGACCCAGCACAAACCTCTCTGCTGTTAAAGATCTTGGCTGAAACATGGGAGAGAACCACAAAATAGGATAAATGGTTCAGACAGCTTATGCTACTGGGTAGGTAACTTCATCTATTTGAGACTGTTCTTACAGACTGATGTGAGGTTTATAAAGTAATGAATAGGGCACACCTGGGCATGATACCTTTATACAATACTGGAGGAAGTAAAAAAAAAAAAAAAAAAGGAAGTAAGAATGGTGTTCTAAAATCAGGCAGCCATGGGTTTGGGCTCTAGCTCTACTGGCTATGGATGCCTAGGCAAGATCTTTGATCTTTCTATACCTCAGTTTTGTAAAATGGAGTTAACAGTAATGCTTATCCTATTGGTGCCATCACTCAAGCTAAGCTACAGTAAGTGTTCAGTCCAGAGCCACGAGACATACTAATGGTTCAAAAATGTTCTTCTTTGCCTCAAGCCAGAGGGGTTTTACTAGCAGCTAATCTTCCAAGATTTCCTAAATCATCCTAAAAAGGAAAGTGGAAGGAAATGTCCACTACTTTGGGGGCAGACTGAGTGAATACTACCTTCTATTTTTGAGACAAGGATCTTATGCTGTAGACCTGGCCTGGTATCCACTATTATAGACTAAGCTATATAAACTTATGGTACTATATAAATTTCTCACACCAGTCCTGACTCAATCTCCATAGAGGTAGGTTAGGACAGGTCTAGAACGTCATGCCCAACATTTTTCTTGTTAAGACATGATTGAGAAAATTACAATAATGATATATGTTAGTGGGGGAAAAAAGAAGCCTACATTAAATTTCGACTTACCTGAGGGACTCAAATTTCTGCTAGTGATCAAATTTAGTATCTCTGATTAGTGGACAGCCTAACCTTATGGATAGTATACAACACAGCATTTTCCTCCCTCTGAAAACAAGTTTCTTCTGAATCTAATCATAATTTCAAAAGTTAGACAAATCCAGAATTGTATAAGACAGATGACTTGGATTCTTCAAAAAGGATCATATTAAAAAGATGTTAAAAATTCCCCAGGGACTGATACTGATTAAAAGGGATTAAAGGGATGGAGAGAAGACTCAGCAGTAAGAGCATCTGCAGAGGATCTAGGTTCAGTTCCAACTGCCTACAGTGAGCCCACAGTTATCCATAACTCCAGTTCCAGAGCATCTGATGTCTTCTTCTAACCTCTGAGAGCACCAGGCACACATGTGGTACTCTACATTCATGCAGGAGGAAAAAAAAAGAGACTAAGGAATCAGGCAGAGTGATCAACACCTAAAATTACTAGGGCTCAGGAGGCTAAAACAGGATCACCATGAGTTGGAGGGTAGCCTGGGTTATATGAGATGTGGGTTAACATAGGCCACAGAGTAAGAATGACAAATCAACCAAACCAAAATAAACAAACAAAACAGAGAGAGATTAAAGGATTGAAAGAGACTGAAGAGGCAAAACAACCAATGGAATGCAGGAATCTTGGTTAGATTTTGAATACTATAAAATTTTAAGGACAACTGGAATTTGGGTTGTTAGGTATTTATTATGAAATTATTTTCTTGGAGAAGGCAAGGGTGTCATTGCTTACATGAAAAAATATCTTTGTTCTGAAGAGATGTAGGTGGAAGGGTATGAAGCTAAAATATACTGTTTTAACTTTCAAAAGGTCTGGAAAGAAAATATATATACACCCAGACATGCACACACACATGCAAGCACACAAAATTAAAGTAAATGTAGCAGAACCTTAACAAATTGTTAATCTAGGTTAAGGATATTCCCGACTTTTCTGTAGATTTGAAATTTTCAAAATAGAAGTTGGACGAAGCTCAGCAAATAAAAAAGGCAGAGAGATTAACTTGATTGAGAACCACATCCTCAGACTGCCTCAGTTCTGCCGTGATTCCTGTGGACATATTTTCTAGCATACATTACTGTTAACATTGATAACTGGCTCATCCTATGAAAGCAGCCATCTTAAAATATTTGCTTGTAGGGACTGGAGAGATGGCTCAGCAGTTAAGAGCACAGACTGCTCTTCCAGTGGTCCTGAATTTAATTCCCAGCAACCACATGGTGGCTCACAACCATCTGTAATGGGATCTGATGCCCTTTTCTGGTGTGTCTGAAGGCTTTCAAAAATATGTTTGTTTGTTTATTTTTTTTCTGTAGTACTGAGGAGTTAACCAAAGGCTGTGTGTGTTCTAGGAAGCACTGTAACTGAATCATATCCCCAGCACTGAATCACTGATTCTTTTTTTTAAAAAAGATTTATTTATTATTATATGTAAATACACTGTAGCTGTCTTCAGACACACCAGAAGAGGGCATCAGCTCTCATTACGGATGGTTGTTAGCCACCATGTGGTTGGTGGGATTTGAACTCAGGACCTTTGGAAGAACAGTCAGTGCTCTTAACCGCTGAACCATCTCTCCAGCCTGAATCACTGATTCTTAATGAACCAGATAAAATGTCATGTAAGATGTCTTGGCTAAACATCAGGTGTAGTGGTGTAAACCTATAATGTCAACATTCTGGTGTCTGAGGCAGGAGGATTTGAAGTATGTAGCCAGCGTGAGCTGAAAAAGGATTCAAAGTTATCCTAGCATATCTATCTATCTCTTCAACATAAAAGAACTACTAGTATGAGTCACGACTGAGAATTACTCTGGGTTATGGCACTTGCTAACAACACTTCATATCTTATACTTTATAATTTCTCCTTCGTATGAATTGCTTCTGGTCCTATAAGCAATGTCCTTGGGCACTCTAAGGAAGAGGTCATCTCAGTATCAGAAAGCACATGATTGCAAATAAATCAGGCACATACATACAGATACACCTGCCTCTGCTTCCTGAGTGCTGGGATTAAAGGTGAGTGCCACTATGCCTGGACTCAATTTATTAATATTTTACACAATATCATTGTTATAGTTTTTCTGCTGAAATTTTAGTATAATCTTTACTGAAAATAAGACTTCCATATTACGTATATGCACATTTATCTTGCTGTAACCATATTAGCTTTAGTTACATCATTTTTCTGGCTACACAAAACCATGTAAGATTGTCTATGAGGAAGATCCAGAAAATATACTGTCCATATCCATATATATATATAGATTATATAGAGACATATTCAATATATACATATACATATACACATACATATATGTTTTGGTAATATTTCTTGTAGAAATCTCACAAATTTGAATAATTCCTATTTTTCAAAATGTTATTTAGGTGGGGCTAGAGAGATGTCTCAGAGGTTAAGAGCACTGACATAGGTCCTGAGTTCAGTTCCCAGCAACTGCATGGTGGCTCACAACCATCTGTAATGGCATCTGATGCCCTCTTCTGGTGTGTCTGAAGATAGTTACAGTGTACTTACATACATAAAAATAAATACATCTAAAAAAAAAGTCACTGAGGAAAGATATTATGTACCAAAATGATTAATGCTTCAGCTGCTAACTCTTTTTTAAAAGATGATTTATTTATTTTAAGTATACTGGTGTTCTGCCTGCTTTTGTGTATGTGTATGTGTGTGTGATTTTTTTTCTTTCTTTTGGTTTTTTCGAGACAGGGTTTCTCTGTGTAGCCGTGGCTGGCCTGGAACTCACTCTGTAGACCAGGCTGGCCTCGAACTCAGAAATCCGCCTGCCTCTGCCTCCCAAGTGCTGGGATTAAAGGTGTGCACCACCACTGCTTGGCGTGTGTGATGTTTTTTGATCCTCTGAAACTGGAGATACAGACAGTTGTGAGCTGCCATGTGGGTGCTGATATTTGAACCTGGGTCCTTTGAGCCAGTGCTCTGAACCTCTGAGCCAACTCTCTAGCACCCTCAGCTCTTAATTCTTAAGTCACACTGTCCTTACGTGGTGGTAGAGATTTCTAAAAATTCCCAATATAGTTTAATTTGAACAACTTTAAAGTAATCTTTTGGAAGAAGAAAAGTGTTTTGTCTTCTGGAACTTCAGCCAGAAGATCTGTGGAAATAGCAGGAAGATGGTAGCCAGGGTGTTCTGCTCATTAAGTTGGTTAGAACCAGAATGTCCAAACTTAAACAAGACAATTGTTCTTCACCTTGGTAGCTGTCCTCAATCAGAGAGAGGTGATGTGGCAGATTATACAGGTTAAATACAACATGACTTCACCAAGTACCTCTGCAGAGTGAATAATGCAGACATCAGACATGTACCTCAGCAAGCCCAGCGCTCTAGGCTGAGGTCAGAGGGCTGCAACCTAAAGGCTAGTGTGGGATAAACAGACAGGTTCTGCTTTGGCAGGGAGGAAAACCAAGGCAGGCATAGTAGTGAATGCCTTTAATCCTAGCATTCGGGAGGCAGATGTAGTGGATAGGCAAATCTCTATGAGTTCCAGGACAATCTGGTCTACATAGTAAGATCAGGAAAGCCAGAGTTACACAGAGGTCCTGTGTTCAATTCCCAGCAACCACATGATGGCTCACAACCATCTATAATGGAATCAGATGTCCTCTTCTGGTGTGTCTGAAGAGAGTGACAATGTATTCATATAAATAAAATAAATACATCTTTTTTTTTAAAAAAGCCCACACTCATCCTCTCAGTTGCCTTACTTTCCTTCTAAGTACCTTCTCTCTTAAAAAAGTATTTTATGCATGCACTTTCTATGAGGGTAAGACCCTGAATATACGCAGAAGTCTGAAGACAACTTTCAGGAGTCAGTCCCACCCCACCTCCACTCCCTCTCTCGACAGGGTTTGTCTGTATAGCCCTGACTGTCCTCGAACTTGAACTCAGAAATCCGCCTGCTTCTGCCTCCCAAGTGCTAGGATTAAAGGTGTGCGCCACCACTGCCCAGTCAGTTCTCTCCTTCTGAGAACAAGTCATTAAGCCTTGGTGGTCCCTTTAACTGCTGATCGATCTTGCTGTCTCCTAGAATTCTGAGTTTTATAAATTATCCTTTTGCTATTCACATATGACTGGCAGTCTGGCTAAGTAAAGAATTCTATGTTAGAAATAATTCCTCAGATTTTTGGAGATATTTTTCAGTTCTAGTCTTATTCAGAAATCTGAACCTATAACATTACTTCCTGATTCTTTCTTTGTGACTTTCTGGAAGCTTGACGTTAACTTTATTTTTGTTGTTAGTGTTCTAGTCTCATGAGAACGAACCCTGGTGTGGTTCTGTCATCCACTAACTCTGGTACTCAATGCCCTCTATGATCTGTAAATGGATCTTAGAGTCTGGGAAATACTTTTGCAAATCATTTCTTTTCTTTGCTCTTTCTGGAACTAACATACTTAGATATGATCTTAAATGTTTCTCAACTTTTCTTCAATTATTTTTTCTTATATCTCTTTTTGCTTTACTTTCTGAATTTTATATTCTAATCTGATTGGATTTTAAATTTTATTGTTTTAATCAATCTCTCCTCTTCTTCTTCCTCCTCCTCCTCCTTCTGTCTCTCTGGTTTTTCAAGACAGGGTTTCTCTGTGTAGCCTTGGCTGTCCAGGATCTTGCTCTATAAACCAGGCTGGCCTTGAACTCACAGAGATCCACTGGCCACTGTCTCCTAACTACTGGAATTAAAGTTGTGAGCCAACCCCTACTCCTGCATTTGTTTTAATTTCTAAGGGCACTGTTTCTAAAATTTTTATTTTATTTATTTATGTATATGGGTACTTTACCTGCATATACATCTGTGAACTATGTATGTTTAGTTCAAGGAGGTCAGAAGAGGTCACTAGATCCTCTTGAATTAGAGATACAAACAGCTGTGAGCTGTCATGTTGGTGATGGGATTTGAACCTAGGTCCTCCAGAGTAGCAGGTAGCTCTTAACTACTAAGTGACTTCTCCAGCTCTGATCTCTTTTTCTTTAAAATATCGCTCCCCACTCCACCCCCGGGATAAGGTATCTCTGTGTAGCTTTGGCTGTCCTGGAACTCATTCTATAGACCAGGCTGGCCTCAAACTGCTCTGCCTTCAAGTGCTGGGATTAAAGGTGTACGCCACCACCACCCAGCAAAGATTGTTCCTTTTGAAAATACTTCTGCTTTAGTTTGCTTTGGTTTCTCTCTATTAAAGTTTTCCTCAGATGCCTGATAACACTTGATTATCTGCTCCTATCAGAAGTAGTGGATGCAGAAGTCTCCATCCATCCTTGAGGATTAACAGACAATCAATGATTGCTATGTGAAGAGACATTTCTTTCAGTGTTGTAGGCAACAGTAAATTGCCTATGCTCCTGTAAATAGTTGTAACTAAACTCACTGGCATGTATACACACACACACACACACACACACACACACACACACACACACACACACACCCTGAAGAGTAGGAGCACTAGAGTAGTTTGCAAATAAGGGGTCTGCAAAGTAAGAGGAAAAGAAGAGGGTTATGGGTGGTGAGTACATTATATATAAAAACAAAGATTTATGTTTTTAGATATATATATATATATATATATATATATATATATATATATATGTGCATCTGTCTAGTCTAGGTATGACAGTTAATTTTTTGTCACCTTGACACAAGCAAGTGGTCACCTGGGAAGAGAGCCTTAATTGGACTGACTGCTGTGGGAAGGCCCAGGCCACAGTGGGCAGGTCATCCTGGGTTGTGTAAAAAAGCAGACTGAGCAACCCAGACAATACATAAGGTTTCTTCATGGTTTCTACTTTAGTTCCTGCCTCCCTCAGAGACTAAGATGAAAGAGAAATAAACCCATTTCTCCCCCCAAGTTTCAGGTCATAGTGTTTATCAAAGAAAGCAAACTAGGACAATGGGTATGTGAGTGCAGGTGTTCAGGGAGACCAGAAAGTGTGAAGTCCCCTGCAGTTCAAGTTAGCTGCCTGATACACTGGAAATGAATGAACTTAGTCCTCTGCAAAGAGTAGTATACAGTTTTAACTGCTGAGCCATCTCTCCAAGGCCCTAATGAAAAAAACAAGAGGGTGCATATCAATTGACACTGTGAGAACAGGTGGGTCTTGACAATTTGGGATTATACTTCAGGATGACTTGGCTGTCATTGCATTGGGGAGAATAATGGTGTTAGTCCCCTTCAATTTAATTTCTGGATGGTTGTATTTTCCAGAGCGCGCATGTGTATTTGTGTATTTACTTCTTGTCTAGCTATTTGCTTTCTAGAGCAATACAGGGAAAAATATGTCAGTCAGTCAGGATACCATACACCCATTCTTCCTTGTTAAGCACACCTTGCCTCCAAGGGCACTTCACATTCAGTAGTCTAGAGACCCACTTTAAAACAAAAACAAATAAACACCTTATTCCTTAATTTATCTTTATAGCAGAAATGCTAGTTTCATTTTGAATATAATAAGGAAAATATCCTGAACTTTCAGAAATGAAATAATGTAACTCCCCTGGAAATTTCTCCATGGCAATGATTGATATATAACTTGTTAACTCAATGTTCATTGGGTAATTCTGAAGAGGGAAGTACATCTACTGTTCTACAATGAGAGATCTTTGCACTTTTGGCTAATTCACTTTATGTTCTGTTACTATTTTACTGCTTTCTCTTTGTTTGATGTATTTTGTCATGCTTTTCTATTAGCAAAATTACACTTTGTTCTGAAACAAAACTACCAATTTTTCCCTTGTATTTCTTTCTTTAAAAAAAAAGTTTTATGTGTATCGGCATTTTGCTCGCATGTTTGTCTGTGCACCACATGTGCACCTAGTGCCTATGGAAGCAGAAGAGGGTGTTAGATTCTAAAACCGGAGTTACAGATGGTAGTGAGTTGCCATGTGGGTACTGGGAACCAAATCTGGGTCCTTTGCAAAAGCAGTAAGTACTCCTAACTGCTGAGCCATCTCTCCAGCTCTGGCACCAAGTTTTTCATCTCAGTATTAGCCACTCAGCACTTCTGGTGTGAAGCATCATATAGCTGAACAATAAATTAGCCACTTCTTTGTCACAGAACATCATGTCTTCAATTATCCAAGACTGTCTCAGGTGTTGGCTGATGCTGCCCCTGAAATAAGGTGAGGGTTTTGGGGGCAGGTAGGAGGTAAGTGTGGGCAAATACAGAATCAGATGGGATGGACTGACCCCCACTTCCCCTCTCCAAATAAAGATTTGGTTTCTGGTGAAGAAACAACAGATAGGATCTCTGCCTTCTTAGACTTTCAACCAATCTTTTTTGTTGTTGTTTGCTTAATTTATTTATTTTTATCTTATGTACATTGGTGTTTACCCACATGTATGTCTGCATGAGGGCAACAGATCCTCTGGAACTGGAGTTACAGATAGTTGTGAGCTACATACCATGTAAGTACTGGGAATTGAACCTGGGTCCTCTAGAAGAGCATCCAGTGCTCTTAACCACTGAGCCATCTCTCTCCAGCCCCTTAACCAATCTGCTTAACTCCTCAACTTAAAAGCCAATTCTTGAGGCTTCTGGGAAATGACAGAGTGAATAGACTAAGATTCCCAATTTTTTAAATGTAATTAATTATTATTTAATCTGCCTTTCAACTTCCAATGTTTTGTTGCTATTAGTTTTCTTCACCTTTCTATGGACTTATACCTCTAAACAATTATTTTACCTTTTTCTTTCTTTTTTTTTTTTTTAAGATTTATTTATTACATGTAAGTACACTGTAGCTACCTTCAGACACACCAGAAGAGGGCATCAGATCTCATTACAGATGGTTGTGAGCCACCATGTGGTTTCTGGGATTTGAAACTCAGGACCTTTGGAAGAGCAGTCAGTGCTCTTAATCACTGAGCCATCTCTCCAGCCCTCTATCTCTCCTTTCTTCCTCCCCCCCCCTCTCTTTCTTTCTCTTTCTTTCTTTCTTCCTTCCTTCCTTTCTTTCTTTCTTAATTTGAGACAAGGTCTCTCTATGTAGTTGTGGCTGGCTTGAAACCTGCCTGTGCCATCATGCTCCGTTACCACTGCTTCAGGAAGACATAAAAGAAAATCTGTGTCGACTCATCATTTTACCTTCATGTTTCTATGAAGTACTTTCTAGGGGTAAATGTGTCTTAACTTCCTATGAATAAGAAGACTTTCAGTGAGTCATTTCTTATAAAAGCATATTCTAGAAGATCAGGTCTATTAAGATTTATTTATACTCAGGAAGTTCATTTCTATGGCTCTACTAGTAGGTCACCAGTATGAGAAAAATATTCAGTTGAAATTTTTCTAGTTATGACTTTAAAAGTTACACACAAGAAAACTGAAGAGACAGAAGATGTTCCTGGTAGTACACAGAAGAAAAATTCAGGCCAGTCCAAATAAAAACAGAAATAATTTCCAAGACCAAATTTATTGCAGAGAGAAAAAAAAGAAACAGTTCAACTTCTTGGGTATCCACTCAGGAAATCCCTGCAATCAATACTTCCAGGCTATTAGGTGCTAAATAATCTATCATCAACAGATGAGCTACACATGCATACCTCTAGTACTAGAAGGCTCCAATTTTAAGTTTCAGGACTTTACAATTCAGATACTAACACACTTTTACCTTGATAGTATTTTGCAGATCATGAGTAGACCGAGATTGTAGGGCAGGTTAATTCAATACAGAAATCACATAGATGCTTTTAAGTCAATGACAAAAAAGCAGCAATTATCTCAAAAAATGATTTTTACCAAAGTCTACATAGAGAGAAAGTCAGCACAGAGATAACCAATTAAACAGAAACAACTCACCCTGCTGTAAGCATCCACCTGAAAGGAACCCAGACTGCAAGAAAACCAGCATTCTACTAGCCAAGAAGCTAAGAAGGCCAGGGAAGACAGTAGGTACCTGTACTGAACCACCATGGCGGTCTGCAGCCAAGTGAGACGTCAGGTATGAGGTATTGGTCTGCCGGCTGGGCTGGATTTCCCACTCTCCTCGGCGCTCTGATGATGTAGTCTGTTTAGGCATTAGGAAGCATGATAGCAAGATATAGAAGGAAAAGTAAAGCAACAGAAAGCAACAACAAAATCCAGTACATTAGTGTTCCTGCAGGGTTTCTGTTTGGAATTTGATATTAACAACTGCTGCAAAGCACCGAGAAATAATACTGTGACTGCATTCATTTCCACTAACGAACCAACACATCAGTTGAAAGAAAACCTGTACTGACCAAGAGTAGAGAGGGAGCCAACCAAAAGCTGGGAATCACCTTTCAGCTTCCACATTAGTGTGATTTCAGCAGCCACTAAGCAGATCAAATTCAGAAAGTTAAAAGATATTGAGCAAACAGTCATACTTCATCAATTTCATTGATTAAATAACTGAGCAGATAAAAAATCTTCCCATGAGGAACCAAGATGATGTCATTTCCTTAAATAGGTTAAGTGGCTTACTACTCTCAAGATTAATGTCCACGAGACTTGTTTTTTCTTCTTTTGCCATTCCTCCCCACCTCCTCCTCTTCCTCCTCCACTTTTGAGACCAGGTCTTATTCTGGTAACCCTGACTGATATGAAATCCATAGCAATTCTTCTACTTTAGCATGCCAAGTGCTGAGATTATAGACATAAAACACGACATCTGGCTAACAAGAGATTTACTAAGATGAACAGTGGCTGGATTATGCTTTCATATCTAAATAAATGAGGAAAGTAGTTTAATTTTAAAAAATATTTTACTTATTAAAAATATTTGTAGATTTGTTTTATATGTATTGCCTACATGGACCATGTGCCTATGAAGATCAGAAGAAGGTGTTAGATATGCTGGAACTGGAGTTACAAATGTTTGCAAGTCACTATGTGGGTCCTTTGGAAGAGCAGCCAGTGATGTTCACCATTGAGCCATCTCTCCAGCCCCCAAAGTATCTTTTTTTTTTTAAAGATTTATTTATTGTTATATGTAAGTACACTGTAGCTGTCCTCAGACACACCAGAAGAGGGCGTCAGATATCATTATGGGTGGTTGTGAGCCACCATGTGGTTGCTGGGATTTGAACTCAGGACCTTCAGAAGACCAGTTGGTGTTCTTACCCGCTGAGCCATCTCACCAGCCCCCCCAAAATATCTTTTTAAAAAAGACTCACATGCTAAGAACAAGTAAGCACACAAAGACAAAACTAAAGCTCTGATTCCTTGAGCCAATAGTATTTAATTTGGAATTAGAATCAATTTACTAATCAACATATCTGATGTGAATTAACTTTCTTTTAGAAAGCAAAAGGCAGATACTTATTCAGCAAAAATAGGATCTCTAAAAAATTAAAACTCTTCATACTATTTCTATTTTTGCTGCCATTCAGGCTTTCTTTATGTCTTCTTTACCTGTTTGTTGTTTAAGATCTCATACTAGTCTGCTATCACTTAGGTCTGACTCTGTTCTCAGGAGTGCGCACCAGGCACCTTCTGCCCTGTGCCAGATGGCTGAGGAGGTACTACCATCATGTCTCAGCTGTGTAACAGTCCTAAAGCTTTAAAAAATGAAGAAGGAGTAGTTTGAGAGGAAGTAATGAAGGATTAGTAATTAAAATTGTAATTGCGGCTAATATCAGTAACAGCAGGGGTTGCAATAGAGTATCGTTCCTCTACATGAACACTAGGTAAAGAAATTATAAATCTCATAAATGCTGATACCTATAAATGTGTATTCTATAGCTTAAGGCTCCACATTGACTATTTTCCTCTAAATATTTCATTGATAAGAACTGTTTAAAGTTCATTAGTAAGTGCCCTAACAGACATTTCCTATAAAGCTACAATTTACTCACCAGTTATTAACAGACTATGATAATAACAGTACTGTAAAAGATCCTAGTCAGATTTGCTGTTATTTCCTTTGGGGGATGAAGAGGTTCAATAAGGGGGTAGTTGTATTAACTTGTTTACTATGTAACTTCTACAAATGGGGTTTGGGTTTCATGCTGACAGCACTACAGAGAGTTGAAACTATTATAAATATTCCTTCCCTGTGGGGTTTTGTTAAGTTGCTTAGGTTGATCTTGAACTGGCATACCATCATCCCACCTGTGTAGCTGGGATTAGAGTATACACTAATTTGATGCTTTCCTTTCAATTATTTCTGTTGATAGATATTCAGATGTTAAGCTTCCTAAAATAAGACTATGGTATATAGCAAAATTATACCACGTTATAAATCCAGTGACATTATCTGATGCTTAGACAATTGAATAAATGTTTTTCTAACATTAGAAGATATACAATTAATTTAGTAAAGTTTAAATAGAGTATTTAAGTTCTTACACTATTATGTAGAATTAGGTCTCATTATATAACTCCAGTTGGCCTCAAACTCATGATGCCTCTGCTTCAGGTGTGTGCCACAACAGTGCCCAGCTTCCCAAGTTCGAAATACTTAAAAATTGGGATTGGAAAGATGGCTCAGGAGTTAGAGCACTTGCAGAGAACTTGAGATCAGTGCCCAACACCCACATGGTAGATTGCAATTATCTGTAATTCTAGTTCTGGGGAATCTAATGCCCTCTTCTGACCTCTGTCAGCACCAAGCACATACAAAGCACAAAGACAAACATGCTGGAAAAAAAAAAAAAAGCAAGAGGAAGAGCTCATGAAGACCTGCCTCTATTTGAGGATCTATAGGCAGTTACTAGTTGCTGGGAGAGGAACACTTTTTTTCAGCCCTGTAGTCAATGGTAAATTTCCCATTCCTCAGTAAGCAACCCCAGTTTAAACTCAATGGTCAAAAGACAAAAGAAGATAGGCAGCTGGAGAGAGATGACTCAGCAGTAAAGAACACTGCTGCTTCCCCAGAGGCCCCAAGTGTTCATCACTTACTTACAATTGCCTGTAACTCCAGTTCACGGAGAACTAATGCCCTCTTCTGCATCTGCACATACATGCTGTGTGTGTGTATCATGTATGTGTGTGTGCATATACATGCTATGTATATTATCCAAGCACACACACACACACACACACACACTAAGTAAATCTTCGAAAAAGCAGTATGAAAGTAGAAGAGAAACTAGCTGAGAAGAGGAAAGGATCAGTGGGAGAGGGTAGGGAGAGGGTAATGAATAATAAATATGAACAAAATACATTATATTAACACATGAAAAAGTCACAATGAAACCAATCATCATGTATAGCTAATATATGCCAATAAAACATTTAAAAAGTCCATTTACTGGCCAGTTAGTATTCTTTAGGGTTTTATGCTACATACACAAAAACATTAATTACTTCTCCCATAAATGATGGTTTTGTTCTGCTTGTTTTGTTTTGGTGTGTGCGTGTGTAAACACTTATGTACACATGCACATGTGGGCAGAGGTCAACCTTGGTATTCCCCAGTGGCCATCCACTTTATTTATTTATTTATTTATTTATTTATTTATTTTCTCACTCACTCCACACTTCTGGGATTGCAGGTGTATGCCTGCCACCACGCCCAGCTTTTCTGTTTTGTTGTTTTAGGAACCTGACTTGGGTCCTCTGGAAGCACAGCAAGTGCTCCTAATTACTGAGTCACTTCTCATTACCAGTCTTCTGCTTTTTTTTTTCCACATAGGAACTATATGTTCTTCACGTGAACACTGGGGATACTACTCAGGTCCTCATGCTTGCAGGGCAAACACTTTACTAACTGAGCTATCACTCCACTCCATAAAAGTTGTTTTTGCATTTGTTTTAAGTCACATAAAAATGAAAAGAAAAAAAAAAAGAGGGCTTACACTAAGAATGTAGCTCACTAGTAGCACACTTGTCTAAGGTCCTCAGTTTGATCTCCAGAACAAAGAGTAAATTAAAAAAAAAAAAAATTAAAACAGAAGAGAGGCGCTGGAGAGATGGCTCAGCAGTTAAGTGCGCAGACTGCTCTTCTAGAGTTTCTGAGTTCAATTCCCAGCAACCACATGGTGGCTCACAACCATCTGTAATGGGGTCTGAGGCCCTCTTCTGGTGTGTCTGAAGACAGCTACAGTAAACTCATAAATATAAAATAAATAAATAAAACTTAAAAAAAAAAAAACAGAAAAAAACGTAAAGGGTCAAAATGGATATTTATTTACACTCATACATATGTGGATGATTGAACACAGATTGTATACAGGCTGAACAAGTGCTCTATATCTGATCCAGATGTATAGATCAGTGTTGAAATGCTTTGTAATTATGCTGCTTATGTTTATATGAGTGCAAGTACACGTACAAGTATGTCTACAAGTAGATGGGGGAGGACAACCTTTGAGGTCATGTCCTCAGGAGTCAGCTGTGTTGCTTTATGAGACATGGTCTCTCACTGGGACCTGAAGCTTGATGATTTCCACCAGCTGGCTGATCAGTTAGCACCAGGGATCCGCTTGTCTCTACCAGTCCTGCCTGAGATTATAAACATGTGCCACTAACTAATAGCTCAGTATCAAAAAATATGTCCTCATATTTGTACAATACTTTATTGTTTGGGCTATCTCTCAAGCAAGAATCTATTGCTTTCACATTGGTCTCAGTGTTAGCTGCCAAGTTAAAAAAAAGGGTTTAAAGCGAATTTCCTCATTACCAGTCTTCTGCTTTATAGCCCACTTGCCTGCTGAAGTTAATTCCAGCATTTTGGGAATTTCCTATTTTTGTAGCCTCAATCCCTAGGGCTCCTTTATTAGATACATAATTATTATTGGCCATGATCTTTCTGCTTAGACTGTCTTGTTCATCTCTACTTCTTCCAAGAACATTTCAAATGCAGCTTCCCGGCCCGCCACCCTCCCCCGCCCCCCGGTGAAATAATGTCATGCTCTGACTAGAAGAAATGTTTCCTTCTAATTCCAAATGAGACCGGCATGGTGGCCCATGTCTTTAATCCCAGCACTCAGTAGATCTTGGTGTGTTTAAATCCAGTCTTGTCTACAAAGACCTTGTCACAAACAAACAAACAAACAGACCAATTCCAAGAGGTCTTACTTTTTAATTCTTCTCTATTCTGCCTTGTGTTACAGTTACCTGAGGCCATTAGGTCTGCCAGCCAGTGGCTAGCCCTGACAAGCCACAGCATGGTGGTCCCTTGTATAATATGAAAGTGGAGACGAATAATGAGACTATTGAAAGAAGGAACAAGATAGGGCAATGATAGCAGGAGACAAAAATTGTTCCATTTTCTCTCACAAGAACAATCTAGGTTTAAAAAAAGTAGGTATTTGTGTAAAAACAGAAACTGGACTACTGGAAGAGAAGAAGGGGATCAGTGAGAGAGGAAAAGAGGATGACGAGGGCAGCTGAACGAAGTATAACACATACAAAACTGCCTTAATGAAACTCATTATGTTATACACTAATTTAAACTATTAGCAAAAAATGGGCAGAGATACAGTAATTATTATGGTTTTACTTTTATTTCTATTCTCTTTCTATACATTCTTCTTTTTATTTTTTTCTCCCTTGTTTTTTTGAGACAGAGTTTCTCTGTGTAGCCCTGGCTATCCTGGAACTTATTCTGTAGACCAGGCTGGCCTTGGATGAAGAGATCTGCCTTCCTCTGCCTCCAAAGTACTGTGACTAAAGGTATGCAGCCACTATCCCATGGCCCTATACATTCTATTTATTATAAAACTGAAACCTCATTATAAACTGTTTCAGAAAAATATCACTCGGAATTCTATCCCAACACTACTTCTGTTACTGTTTTGTATTACCACTTCTTACTGACTTGGTTCATTTTCCCTTCCCCAGAGAGGAAATTGTGAAGACTTATCTATTTTCTGATTTTGGCTTTTTGAGACAAGACTATTGCTATGTAGTCCACACTGGCCTCTACTTGTAGCAATTTTACTGTTTCCAATTTAAAAGTACTGTGACTAAAAACATGCCCTGTCATATTGGGCTCTAAACACCTTTTTGGGTAGCTGTGCCAGACCCTGAACCATGCCTTTGTACATGCCACGAAAACACTCTACCCCTGAACTACATCTTTAAGGCACCTTATACCTAGGTATTTGTGTACAGGTTGCATTTTATACCAGGTGAGGTGAAAAGACAATCCCCATCCTTCTTACCAGCAAACAGAGCACAGCTGGCACAAGCTCCAGATTCAACTGCAGACAGGACCCTGAGCACACATATCAAGTATGCCCAGCAGTCCTTCAGACCTTAGATCCTAATTCACTGTTAGTGACCAGGTCTCCTGAAAACCAGAGTATTCCCTAAGGCCTAAAGTCTGTTGTTGTTGTTTTTAAAATCTTTTATTTTAATTAATTAATTAATTATATGTAAGTACACAGTAACTATCTTCAGACACTCCAGAAGAGGGAGTTAGATCTTGTTACGGATGGTTGTGAGCCACCATGTGGTTGCTGGGATTTGAACTCAGGACCTTTGGAAGAGCAGCCGGTGCTCTTAACAGCTGAGCCATCTCTCTAGCCCCAGAGTCTGTTCTTTTGTTTCTTTTGGGGGCAGGGTAGGTGGGAGATCTGTTTGCTTCTTCCTAATGCTGAGATTAAAAGCCAATGACACATACCTGAAGGGTCAGGTCTACTTTTTTTTTTTTCCAGGACGGAGTTTCTCTGTGTAGCCATAGCTGTTGGGATCAAAGGCATGTGCCACCACCACCGCTCAGGTCAGACACAGACTCTTTAGCTTATGTGCCTCATCTTAGTGCGTTTACTCCTGCTCTGACAGTCATTCCAATGTCATACTAAATCAGCTATTTTTTCTGAACTCTGTATCTGGGTTTTAGCAGTAGCTATAAAGAAGGGAAATGATTAAAACAACTAAAAACTAACACATACCTGATTTCTAAGAGGCTGCTGTTGTGATGGCCGATCCCTATGTGTGTGGCTTTCTCGAGTTATTGCAGATGCACCAGAATCGACATGAACTGATCCTACTGGAGTAGGCTAAAAAATGAAAGTAAAGGTCAAATGAATAGTGTGGTGTGGTGGAACACACTATTAAACCCAGCACTAGGAGGCAGAGGCTAGTCTGAGTTTGAGGCCAGCCTGGTCTACAGAGTGAGTTCTAAGACAGTCAAAACTACAGAGTAAGGCCCTGTCTCAGAAAATGTTCCCAAAATGGTAAATGGGGAAAGTAAGTTTAATGAAACAGCTCTGAAAGGGCAGCAGCACAATTTTTATAGACTAGGAATCGCTTAGGGGGCAGGGCAGATGGAGGGAGGGATCTGGATGGGAGAGAGGAGGGGAAAAGGGGAACATGATCAGGTATTGGGGACGGGAGACAGGAGTGAAGTCCTGAGGGCCAACAGAATAAATGGAAATATGCAACCTCAGGAGGTGGAGGACCCTCTAGAAGAAGGTACCAGAGACCCGGGAGGCAAGAGATTCTCAGGACTCAAAGGGAACCTTAGATGAAACGCCCAACAGTGGGGAGAGGGAACTTGTAAAGTCCACCTCCAGCAAAAAGACAGGCATCAAGTAGAGGGATGAGGTTGCCATCCCATAGTCAAAAATTCTGACCAGGAATTGTTATTATCTAAAAGAACTGTAGGGACAAAAATGGAGAAGAACCTGAGGGAAAGGAGATCCAGTGACTGGCCCAACATGGGGTCCATCTGCCTGGTCTGGCCTCAATGAGAGAAGATGCACCTAACCACTGAAAGACTTGAGGCCCCAGGGAGTGGGGAGGTCTGGAGGGATGGGTTGGGTTGCATGGGGTGGGGTGGGGTGGAAACATCCTCTTGGAGTCAGGGGGGAGGAGGAATGGGAAGAGGAACTGTTGGAGGGTGGACCAGGAGGGGGATAATGACTGGACTGTAAAAAAGATTTAAAGATTAATAATAATAACAACAACAATAATAAGAGACAACAACAATAATAATAAGAGATACCCCCCCAAAATTTTTAATTTCTTTTGATGTGTATGGGTATCTGACATGCACATATGTTTGTGCAGCACATGCTTGCAATGCCTGAGGTGGACAGAAGAGTGTGGGATTCTTTAGAACTGGAGTTACAGACAGTTGTGAACTGCCAGGTAGTTTGAACAGGAATTTAACCCAGGTTATCTGGAAGAGCAATAAGTGCTCTTTACTGCTAAGCCATCTTTCCAACCCAGTTTTTCTTTCATGTCATCTTGTTTTCCCAAGTTTGGTTATCTGAAGAAGGGAAGGTAGTCTGGTCCTCAACAATCCATTTGAGAACTACCTTAGAAAGAAAATAACAGCCTCCCTACCTCCCCAAGCCCCACCCAATTCTATAGCATTATCTGTTGGCACAGTCACTGATGCTGGGGACTCCTGGCCAGAACAGTAAATTCAAGTTTCCTACAGTGCTGGAAGGGTTCTATTCCTACAGAAGTCAAGTTCTTCTATAGCACAGATAGTACTAAGTTGTGAATCATTCAAAAAAAAGTGTGTAAAGGCAGGCTTAAGTTCTAGTATCCTATGATACACATTATATTCTTTCAAGATTCATTTTTATGTGTATAAGTGCTGCCTAAATATGTATATGAACACCATATGCTTGCCTAGTACACACAGAGCAGAAGAGGGCACTGGATCCCCTTGAACTGGAGCTATAAATGGTTATTAGGTACCATGTGGATTCTGGAAACTGAACCTGGGTCCTCTTGTAAAAACAGCAAGTGCTCTTACCTGCTCAGCCATCCCTTTAGCCCCCACAAGTCATAATCCAAAAATTATAAAACTCATTGGTCTAAGAATGGCAACCTATAGTATTACTTGGAAATGATTATTAAATGCAAGCAATTTCCCCTTAAAGATTCAGGCAGAAGGATTGGTAAGTAAAAAGATGGGGGTGGTACTGGTCTGAGATTTTATTTATTTATTTATTTATTTATTTATTTATTTATTTATTTATTTATTTATTTTTCAAGAGAGGGTTTCTCTATATAGCCCTGGCTGTCCTGGAACTCACTCTGTAGACCAGGCTGGCCTCGAACTCAGAAATCCGCCTGCCTCTGCCTCCCAAGTGCTGGGATTAAGAGATTTTATTTTTTTAAAGGATACTTACAATAGGCCTTCCAACCCAATCATAGGCATAGTCAAAGGTATAGCCTTTCCGTTCAAACAGATCTGTGAAGAGGGTCCGTAAATACTCATAATCAGGTTTTTCAAAGAAGTCTAATCGCCTGACATATCGAAGGTAGGTTGCCATCTCCTCTGTTAAGAAAGAGGTAAAAGCCATTGCTGTTAACTGAATGCCTCCCCAAAGGAGCCACACAAGAGGTATCTATACAGATTACCTGACACTAATATTTTCTTTATGGACCAAATAAAAGTGATACCTTCCTTAGGCTGGATAATAATAAAAAGAAATTTAAATGACCCGGCCCTTATCTATTAGTATTTATAGATACTGTGACATTATCTACAGTCACACTGGCTATATATTATCTTTTTAGCATCCTACCTGGAAAGTTCTCACAGAGAGCTTCGATGGGAGTATTCCTTTTGGTATCACCAATTTTTTGATATCTCTCTTTTAATGTATCAGCCTGTAGAAAGTAAAAAAATAAAACAACTGGAAAAACATACTAAGTAAGTAGGTTTAAGGATGTTTTCAGACACTGGGGTTATAATCTTTTTTAAGGTTTTACTTTCAATTATATGTGTGTGTGCATGTGTGTATCTGTATGTGTTATATGTGCCCGAGGAGGCCAGTTCCCTGCAGCTGGAATTTTAAGTGGCTGTGAGTTAATAGGTAGGTGCTAGGAAATGAACGTGGGTGCTCTCCAAGAGCAGTACATACTCATCTCTCTAGTAGCCACAATGGTTATTTTCATTCAAACTGGTTGGATTTGTTAGTGGATCTCATTTTTTAAGCCATGCTATGTTTAGATACCTATAAACCTCTGTTGAGCTCTAGGAAGTTTTACTTGCAAATATGTTTAGTAATCTCAGATGAGATGGACAGACAGGATAAGATAACAGAACTATTATGCAGCAGTGAGCAGTGCTTTAAAAACTGTAGCAGCTTAGAAATCTCCCATGGCCAGTTAAGAGTTCAAAGTAATTCAGCCCTTCTCCCTCCAAGGTCAGTTCCAGTTTCTGCTAAGGTCAAAGGACATGCATATATTATTAGCATTCAGTTGACATCCAAAGAATATGTTTTCTCAGGTGAAATCACAAACTTTTGTGAACTTTTCTGTAGTTAGTAATTTATCTTATTTCAAAGGAAAGAGAAAAACTAGTGCCAAGTTCAAAAGACTGGAAAGACAAGAAGTGAGAAGAATCCTTTAAGTCATGCTCCCAGGGTTGAGGAGATAGTTTTACCAACAAGGGAAACCAACCAACAAACAAAACCTCTGTAGACAAATAAAGTATACCTGCAAATAGGGGTTGCTTACAAGTAAATGTGTGCCAGTGGGTCAGAGCAGTCCAAATACAGCACAAGGACTAAACACAGGAGGCCCCTGGACCTTGGGTACTTCCTTAGGCTTTAACCAGCCTGCTTCACCCAGAATTAAGTACTGGCGAGGAAAACTAAGTTGGAGAGAGTCTAAATACACTACTACCATCAAAATGGGGTCTCAGAGTCCATGAGAGTTTCAAGCAAGCAGAATGTGCAGCTATATGCAATAAGTCACTATCAATGAAAAGAAATACATGACTGGGTGATTACAGATGAGAGTTGTCAGGAGAAAAATTTAAGAAAAGAATCTTTTAGAGAATAGGAGGTTCTGGCTATAGCTCAGAGAGAGGACATTTGCCTAGAATGTACAAGGCCCTGTGTTTAATCAGTGAGCATGAATGGGTGTAGAAGCCATGCCACAGAAAGCATGGGAAAATGGATTATTCCATTTTCCTTTCACCTGGAGGAAGGAAGTATATGAATACCTCAAATTATAGATTAAGATTCTTTCCATATTAATATGTTGAAATAAATTACAACTAAAAATATACCTTATATCTGACTATGTAAAGGGCTTTGGGAAGGGTTAGGAGATTAAACTTTCTAGTAACAGCCACAAAGTAATCATAATGCTTATAATTGTATTAAGAGTTTACTCATATCTACCTAAAGAAACATCTACATTAAAAAAAAGGGGCTAAAACTTATGCTTGCAAGAAATGGCTATTATTTGAAATTTATTTATTCAATAATGTATTTAAACAAACAGCAATGTGAAGCCTGAATTTTTTTCTGTTATTTTTGTTAAGGTGAGTCCTTTACCTATGAAGGATTAATACATATTTCCTAGTTCTCCTTAGAAGCCTGGAAAAACCCTGTTGGCTTTTTTAGTAAACATGTAGCAGCTGCTGCCATCAATTTCTTGTAAAATTTTCCCAATAGCTGGGGAATGCTCCTCCTGCTCCGTAATGATGTGGAGGAGGGGCACCAACATGCAGAGAAAAGCAGCACTGCCATGTCTTGGAGGAGCGAGGGAAGTAAGAGCATGGCAAACCAAACACGGAGAGGCAGGGGAGCCAAATGTGAACAAACAGAGCTCCTAAAGCCCAGGTGACCATTTACAATGTGGACACATGTCACCAATCCTTGCTTCTCATCTCTGAAGTCAATCTTCCCCTTTGTGCTTTTTAGAGACACCATGCTCGGCAGCCCTTTCACTATCAACTGAGCAGAGACAGAGCACTTCTAAGGATACCTTGAGTCCTTGCCAGGGTAGGCTGCCTCGAAGGAAGTACATGAACATATGGCCTAGGGCTTCCAAATCATCTCGCCGGCTTTGCTCTAAGAGGGAAGACAGATCACACACATTATACTTGCAGTTATTAAAGCAGGAAGAGCTTTAAAACCAAACAATCCCCCCTCAAAGCCCTTCTGCTCCAGAAAGGCTCTGCTTACTAATCTTTGTACACCTGAACCAGGAATAATATTTTAGATTAAAAGTGAAAAACAATAGGTGGCTATCCTTTGTTGCTAACAAGTAAAGAACAAGTGAAGAGTAAGTTCTAAACTAAAACCAAGACCCAGTGCTAGCCAGTGGGCAAAGCACTCCTTATTCAACACTGCCACCTGCCTGAGCATGAGATTATACATAAACAAACAGGACTTGTTTAGTTTGGTTACCACAGGGGAAACTAAGCAGCAGTCAGAGCAGCTGAAGCTGCTCTAAAATAGTACACTTGGACTAGGCCTGCGAAGATACAAGATGCAGAACACCCAGTATACAATTTAGCAATTTTTTTCCCAAGACAGGGTTTCTCTGTGTAGCTCTGTCTGTTGTTGTATACACCAGGCTGGCCTCGAACTCACAAAGATCTGTCTTCCCTGGGATTAAAGGCAAGAACCATCACCCCTCTCCCCACATGTTTAGCAATTTTAATTCATCACACAAAAACTAACACTTTAGTTTCAAGTCAGCAGAGAATACTATATCACTTCTTGGCTAACATCCCACTTGAACCAAGTATCCCATTATTACCTTAAAATTAAAGGTTTAACATTAAAGGTGTCCTCTATGGATATATAAAACAAGTTGCTGTCTTTCAAACTTGACTAAAATAAGTTACTAGCTTTTCTCTCCTTTAAAATAGGAAGATAAGTTAGTAACTGTGGAATAGTTCACAAAAATGTATGACTTTATCTGAGAAAACAATCTTTGGATGTCAACTGAATACTAACTAGTATATGCATCTACTTTGAACTTACCAGTTATGGTTCATCAAGACACCTATTATTTATTGTTCTGGTTTTACAGAGCTAGGCTTTAATGTAGCACAAAGACAGTCTCATATTTGCTATGTACCTCAGGATGATCATCCTGTCTCTACTTCTCAAGTGTTAAAATTACAGGCATGATTTGTATTTACCTTTTGTTTTAGCCAAGTTTAGAGCTTTGACAAAAGAGATTACAGCTGGGCTTGGTGGTGTACATCTTTAACCCTAGCACTAAAGGGTAAGTTGTAAGGCTCTCCTGGTGTCCCAGGTTTCGGCACCAGTTGTTGCCCGCGCAGTTGTCTCGCCAGCAAGAAGACACGCGGACACTAGGATCCCTCTGCAGCAAGCGTTTATTGCCTCATCCAGAGGAAAAAAGGACCGAGCCAATAATCGGCACTGCTTATATACACCACAGAGCGGCGTGTCCGCCCATGATTGGCTGTTTGCTCATCACCCCACGTGACGCCCCGGGATGGGCCGTGATTTGGCATCTTTTCACTCTATGCACATGCGCAAACAGTTGTTTACCAGGAGTCAACAGCGGAAGTAGGCGCCATCTTGTCATGGCGAATGCCTCTCCAGCTCTACTGCTCTCCACAAGAGACAAATGATCTTGGTGAGTTTAAGGCCAGCTTGGACTATATGATACCCTGGCTGAAAATCTAGGGTGGGGGTGGAAATGGTGTGTGTGTGTGTACATAAGGAGAATTAAAGAGGCTACCTTGAACGTGTTTTATTTAAGACAGCTGGCCTAGAACTCATGATCCTTGTACCGCACCTTCCCAAGTGTTGGAAGTACAGGACTGCATCACACACTTTGCTAAGTTATTGCTTTCAGCTTCATTCTGGTCTTCTGAACTCAAAGTAAAATCCAAGATTGTCATCTAGGCTGGGAAAGCCACAGACTAAAAATACAGCACAACATAATGTAACTGCTGCCTCAAATTATGGGAAACTTGCACAAGAAGGAATGAGTAGTAATATAGTAATACTGTAAACCTGGTCAAAGTGTCATGCTGGTGAAGAAATGAGCTGTAAGTGGGGAACCTACTATGGTTTTTTAGACACGTCAAACTGCCTACTAAATATTTATGTTTAGACCCATATATTAGTGCTGCTCTCAACTTTTGCCAGAGAAACTCCTGAGAGTTTTCTGAGAGACTCCTGTCAATGTCCTGACAATAAGTGACTGCTGAGTGCTTCCCCCTAATGGGATATCTCTACCCTCCAGCAAGACTCATGGACCATCACGGAAGTATAGAAAGAATGTAAAGGTTAGAGAGGATGGAGAAGCGTGCTATAAAAAACACTGTCTTTGAGATAAAGCATGGCAGCACATTCATGAACTCACAGCAGCCAGCCAATAACTCCAACGTGGGTGGGGGAGATGATCATGAGGCCCCACCCTCAGCTGGGGAGTGATTGACAACTAATGGTTGCTAGAGGAAGAAGGAAGTAATTTCATTTCCGGGGTATTGCTTATGCTCTTGAAGGCAGCACTAACTGGATCAGTGGGTTATTTAGAAGAGGAGGAGGAGGAGGAAGAAAAGGAAAAGATGAAGGTGAAAGGAGTGTTGTTGGAAGAGGTCCAGGAGGAGTTAGAGGGTTAATAATATAAAGATAGATTTTTACACACACACACACACACACACACACACACACACACACACACACACACACGTCGAATAAACAAGAAATATTTTAACAACATAAAAATGAACTATTTCAGCTTCAAAGCTTCCCCTCTGTCACTCTCACCTGCACATATTACCTACCTGCTACCCCTTCACAGTTGCCTTCTATATACTTCCTACACCCAAACACCTTCCAGGTCACCTTCTTTATTTCAGGGTACCCCTTCTAAAAAGGCAACTTTATAAACAGTTACTGTGACAGAAGGGGGATTTTCCTTGATTTTTTTTTTGTTTGTTTTGTTTTTGAGGATGATGCCTCATTTGGTAGCCCAGGCTGGCCTGGAATTCACTATGAAGCTCAGACAAGCTCTGAACTTCTGGTGATCCTCCTGCCTTCTGCTTATAGAATGCTGAGATTACAGAAATGGGCCACTATGCCTGACAAGAAGGGTTTTAAAATGGCAGTTTCCAATAGGAAAAGGAGACATCCATGACTGGGGCATAATTTTGTGGTGAAGGGTCTTCCTTGAATGACTAAGTCCTAGATTAAAAATTACTAAGAATAAAAGGAGGGGAAAAGTGTTTAAAAGGATGTAATAAAACAGCAAGCTCTCCAGACAGTTTTGCCTACATGAGTTTTCTGAAATTTGCAATAAAATGTTACAGGATTGAAAACAAGTAGTCAGACAAAAAGTTTGTTAACAGAGCATAAGAAATAAGGACAAGAACAGAGTATGTGAGGTGAGCAGAGCAGAAAGGGAAACACAGCAGGAGTTTCTCACACAGTTTTACACCTCTCCACTCTTACATCTGTTTCTTGTATGGAACAGGAAGCCTCTTGATAATAAAAAAATCACGTAGGCAAGCACTTGAATTGCAGCTAAGTGAGCACTAGAGGGCGAGCTCTCCACAGATTTACAATTTTAAAACAACAACAAAAAAAATATGATGTAGTTCATATTTGTAACCTGTAACAAGTCCTGAGAAGAATAAAAACATAGCTCTGAGACGCAGAAACTATGACATGTAAACTAGGTCTGTGCTCATCATTTCTATTAACTCATATTAACTCCATCTAGTAAAATGAAAACACAGCCAAACCACCTACTTTGGGCCTCAGTTTCATATATGAAGATAATGTGGTCATTTTAGATAATTTGAAAAATCATTTTTGAGCTCTAAAATTTTAAAATAATCAATATTAAACTATTAGGTCTTAAATCTTCTTTGTTTCTCTATTTGTTTGCAGCTAGGTCATAAAATGTTAATGAAAACCAGCATGTGCTTTCTCCATACTTGTTTGGATACTCTGTACTTGTTTAAATCAAAATTCAATAGGTCCTCCTCACTTTTTCACAGTGGGTTTTTTTTTCTTTTTTGTTTGTTTGTTTCCAAAGGGTTTCACTACTAGGATATGAACAAGACACAAATGTCTTCAACATGATGAAGGTTCACTTCAGGTTTTAAGAAAAATGTGCTTGCTTTATAGGCACAACACCCCAATTTTTGGCTAAACATATTTTGTTCAAAGAAAAAGAGTGTTCTCTAACTTTAAGCACTAACTAACAAAAGCTGGGCTGTTTTAATCACTGGGAGGAGCTCATCTGATGTCATGCCAGGCAGAACCCCTTTTCCTTTGCTTACTTCCATTACAAAATGAAAAGCACTTCTCTGAGTTATTTGACAATGAATTTCCCAGGGTCTCCCTCCATCATCACAACTTAAAAAATATAACACAATTAAAAGCCAACAACATTAGAGCTCCCATGGAAACTTCTCTAGTGTGATACCAGATATAGTTTATGAGTTATGTTTTGTTTGAGACATGGTCTCAACTAGGTAATCTCAGTTGGCCTGGAACTTGCTATGGAGATGAGGTTGGTCTCAGACTCAGGGACACATCTGCCTATGCCTCTAGAGTGCTGAATTTAAAGGTATGTACTACTATATCCAATTACAAGGACTTTTGCCAGGCACAGGGGCACATGTCTTTAGTTCCAGAATTTGGAGTTAGAGGTATGCAGATCTCTGAGTTTAAGGCTACATATAGTAAAACCCTGTCTTGAAACACACACACACACACACACACACACACACACACACACACTGGGGGAGAGAATTCTTTACAATATGTAGAGAAATAGAGAACAAACATAATGGTAAGGCATATTAGATTTGAACTGAAGAACACTTGGACCTCATGAACCTAACTTTGGAGATAATTCTAGTGGCAATGGCAGCACATCAAGATGAGGAAGTGCTCTACTATCATGCAGGGTAGATGCTCAAAACATACTTTATAGAATAATAAAGATAATTGCCATGAGGGATAACCCCCTGGGCTAATCATACTATTCGCAACATGTTTTGCCTGCATGTATTTCCGTGTACCACATGTGTTCCTGGTCCCAAAGAGTTCAAAACAGATCAGATTCCTTGGAACTAAAGTTACAGATGGTTATGAGCTGACATGTGGGTGCTGAGAACCAAACTTGGTCTTCTAGAAGAGCAGCCAGCATTCTTAACTAGTGAGCCATCTCTCCATCCCTAGGACCCATGTTTAGTGAAACCTCTTCATTAACACAGGGACTAGCCTGATATCCTCCTTTTATGTGTAAAATAGTCATACACATGTAAAAACAAGTCTCATTACTTAACCCAAATACTATCATCTTGCAATAACTCTTAAACTGCTGAAGAACAAAACATCAGAAAACACAGTAGTAAGATAGATGAGAACACCACTAACTTACCATTTCAATCTCTCAAGTACAAAAATGTCACTTACCTTATGATGCAACAAATGGTACAAGTTGTAATACACAATGTAATGTATAAAAAAGTGCTACTGGAAAAAAGATGCTCATATAACCTGCCCCTTTCAACACACCTTTGCCTAGATGTGTGTTGATAGACATGTATCGCGCAGTTCCAGTTAAGCTTTTGTGCTCTCTGTAAGGTATGTGTTTTTTGGTTTCAGGATCAATGTATTCCTTGGCCAGTCCAAAATCTATAATGTGTATTACATGCTCTTTCTTATTGCCTTGTCGTCCAATCAAGAAGTTCTCTGGTTTGACATCTCGGTAAATGAGATTCTTTGAGTGTACATACTCCATTCGGGAAAGCTAAAAGAAAGAAAAAATAATAATGGAAATACCTTGAAATAAGCATGCTGGGGGAGGAAGAATCCAAAAAACTTTTTTTTGGAAATGGGATTTCACTATGTAGCTTGACTGTCCTGAAACTCACAGAGATCTGCTTGCTTCTGCCTCCCAAGTGCTGGGGTCAAAGACATGTGCCACTATGTCTGGTCCAAAAGATTTCTTTTTAAAATTATGTTTGTTTATTTATTTACTTATTGGGGTGTGTGAGTGTGTGTGCACACGCGTGCGAGATGCATGCGTGCATGAAAGTGCATTCATAGGCATGTGTGGCAGTCAGAAGATAACTTTTAAGAGTCACTTCTTTCTACCACGTGGACTGAGGGCTAACCTTAACTTGTCAGACTTGGTGGCAAGTGCCTGTACCTGCTGAGTCATTCCACTGTAACTTCCCCCCTCTTGTACAACCCCCCCCCCATTTTATTGTTTCCTTCCCATTGTTCTGTATCACTCTGCTGTCTAGGCTAGGCCTTGAGCTCTTGGACTTAAGCAACCTTATTTGGGTCTTCTAAGTAGCTGCCACCATAGATATGCCACTGTCCCTGGCTCACCATAAGGTTTCTGAAACTAAAATTAAAACTCATCTCTTGGCTGGGTGTGGTAGTGTATGCCTTTAATCCATAATAGAAACCTATGAGTTCAATGCCAGTCTGGCCTACATAAGAAAGTTCCAGGTCAACCAGGGGTACTGAGTAAGACCTTGTCTCCAAAAAAATAAAACAACAACATCCACTCTTATCTATCTCCCACTTTACTGACATAAACTAAAACTATATTTTAAGGTTTGTTTTGTGATTTTATTTATGCATATGTAGGTGTGCCTTCCTGAGTTTATATGTACCAATTGTGTGCATATAAAGGCCAGAGGCTATCAGATTGCCTGGAAATGGAGTTACAGGCAGTGTTAGTTATCTGATGTAGATGCTGGAAACCAAATTCAGATTTTCTACAAGAGCAGTAACTGCTTTTAACTGCTGAGTCTATCTCCAGCAAGCCCCCACATCCAAATACTTTTGTTACAAACATATAACAACTATTAAGAGAAAACTGAGATCATTCAATTTGGCTAAAATGGTAATATTTTTACTTTATATATTGTAACTGCAAACGTGCCCTCTGAGACAGGCTCCACTGCCACCTCACTTCCTTCCCACACTTTCTATTATTAGTTGCTTAGGACTCTTTAGCCCCAATCTTGGTATTGCAGAAATAAGACAGCAGGGGCCCAGTAAAATTGATGCTAGCCTGACATTAGACAGCTGGCTGGCAGCAGGAGGATGTGCAGTTTAGTCACCACAGCTCAAAGTAAGTAGTTGTAACATTATGTCAAATTTCATTAAATAATTCTATCTATAAAGCATTTCTGTTTAGCACAGAAAAGAAGGCTTAAATCCTAGAGTCCAGCCAGTTTTCAAGTATTTCCAAATTGCTATAGGATGATGGTAAGACCACTACTACTTCCCATGAATTAAGATGTGAAAAGCCATGGAAGGGTGGTGGTCCACATGCACCTAGCACTCAGGAGGCAGAAGCAAGAATAAAGTTCAAAGCCAGTCTAACTAAACTTGTGAGATAATGCCACAAAACAAAACAAAATAAAACAACCCAATATTTGAAATCTTCCTTGAGGGTCTAAAAAACTTCTCAAAGAGACTGTTCTAACTGCTTAAGGTGGAACTAGTGTTTAATTTGGCTGCAAAGCTTCTTGGCTAGCCTACAAGTATATAATATGCCACATGCTATATGGTATATTATCTGTAACATGACTTTACATAGAGGTTAGTACAGTGGATAGCACCTTCAGTCTTTTCTAGTTTTCAACAGTGAGAAAAAGAAGGCATGATAAGAGCTTACAGCTATGTGCCTAAGACCTATAAATAAGATGCTGAAGCAATTACTTGCATTCACACAACTCCACCTATTTGTCCTCTTTCTTCCTAATGTAAATTATATTCCCCCACTTCAGTTACAGGAACGGTTCTGCTTCAAGGTGCAACTTCTTAAAATAGAGCAAACTGCAGATGCATTGACATCTCTCAGTTAACCCTTTTGTAAACCCTTTAAGTTATGTGACTAAGAACCTACCTTAGTTGTTTGGCATATTACATACTGGCCAAGAGGCTTTGTGGCCAAATTATACACAGGAACCAGCTAAAGCAGCAGCTGCAACAGTTCCTTTCAGAGGTCTGCTAAATCCTTCTAGAATGCCATTAAGCCTGTAAAAACTAAGTCACCAGATGTCATTGTAGCTAATATATCACTAAAGGGCCTCAAGGAGGTGGGCAAGGGATTGATTTATCTTCTGGAACTGCACATCAACTTACCAACTGGATGGCTATCATTAACACCGTCTTCAAAGTAAATGTTCGGTCACAGAGGTCAAACAAGTCTTCCAAGCTAGGGCCAAGGAGTTCGAGCACCATGGCATTGTACTTCCCACATGGCCCAAAGTAGTAAACCTGTGGGAGGCCTTCACCTGGAGGCGGAGAGGAAATGGGTACAGAGTGAGAGACACAAAACTACAACATAAGACATTAGCAACGAATGTAACATGAAGTGTGATCTGTAAAATTTCAATTTCCTTTCAGAGTCCCTCCTGGAAAAGTTAAACTGAGTCTAATAGCTTCTGTGGGAACTATCACTGGGTGGAAAAGGCAGAGGCATTGCACAATATATCCAAATAAGCAGTTATTTAATACCAGAGTGCCAAAGGCACTACTGCTGTATAAAAGAAATGGTCTCTGATCCATTACTGCTTCAGGGCGTAAACTATTCTTCCCAAAGGATGCCTGAAAGTGCAGCATCATAAAAGGTTCAAAGGAAGCCTCACTGAGCTCAAATGCAAGCTAACCTTGTTATATTTGCTGGTTTCATTAGCACTCCCCCGGTTTACTGCTAAAGCCAAAAGGAGTTGTTGGTAACTGCTGCCCCCTGGAGAATTCAGATTGAAGAGGCTAGGTTAAAGAGGTGCAGCCTGGCCCTAGGCCAGCACAACTGGCTTTCTTCTCACACAAAATCTCTGTAGGGATTTCTTTCTCTCAGCTAAGAGTCAGCAGACACTTAGCACTTGTTGTTGTTAAGCAATTATGAAAGGAAAGGGGAGAAACTAGAATCTAAAATGCCTCAGTTTTCCCAATATTGAAATTCATAGATACGTGAAGTTTTCTCACCAAAATAACAACTTGTGAATTAATTCCTCTTTACAGTGAATCATAAAAACAAGATATTCGATAAATGCTTATAAAATGATGCCATAAGAACAGTAGATACTTAGAAAGCTACAAAACATTAAAAAAAAAATGACTGCATTGTATCTAGCAGCAACATTCCCATCCCTCAGGTATGTGTACATTAGTCTATAGTTATGCATGCTGTCGCTTACTACTGCCTTTCCTTCAAAGGTTAAGAAAATATAATTTTATCTATCTATTTGTTTATTTTTAGGTTTTTTT
>NW_022196906.1:60508633-60530816 GCF_008632895.1 Mastomys coucha | reverse complement strand
TTCCTTGTTTAGCCCTGGCTGTCCTGGAACTTGATCTGTAGACCAGGCTGGCCTCAAACTCAGAAACCCACCTGCCTCTGCCTCTAGAGTGTACCAACATGCCTGGCATCCACCTTTTATTTTTTTATTTTTTTAAAGAGTTATTTTTGGGGCTGGATTGATGGCTCAGCTGTTATGGGTTATGCTCACAAACAAAAAAAATTTTTTTTTATATATGTGTACATGTGTATGTATGCCATGTGTATACTGGTGCCCATGGAGGCTAGAAGAGGGCATCAGATCCTCTGGAGCAGGAGTAACAAGTAATTGTGAGATGGGGCTGCTGGGAACTGAACCACAGTCCTCTAAAAGAGTAGGATGAGCTCTTCATGGTTGAACTGTCTTGTCTCTCCAGCCCCCGTTCTTTTCTAATTTCTATGGATGAAACACAGGCAGAAGCAACACCTAACTATCCTTTCCCCAGGGAAGGCCTTATGTATCTGGAGATACTGTGACTCACTGCTACAAAGTGTGCATGCTTAGCTTTTCCATGCACTGTATGTATCAATCTGTCTTGTTCCTTTTAAACCTAAACCACTAGAGTATTTCAGTAAGCTCATGGCTAGTCTGTATCATCTAATAAAGTACTCTTGGCTCCTACTAATTCTGGAGTTTTTTTTATTCTGTATCCAAACAGAAACAGGGTTTAAACTGAACTGTCTTTTCCCCCTCCTCCTGTTGTTCTGAAGTCATTTTTCAGTTAATTTTAAACATTTAAGTGTAACAGTTGTTTCCAAGGAGTCTTGCTGAGAAATTCAACTTAGAGAACTCTACCCAAGAGGTTAACTCCTTTTATCTTTCAAACACATGACAGATGGAATTTGTGGATATACTTTAACTTAATGCTTAATTTATAGTATTTTTTTAATGTTTCTAAAATTTTATTTTCCTAACATTAGTATTATATTCCTCAAAGTTAGTTGTAGCAGGATCTGTTAGCTGTCTGGCCAATATTCATTATCTGTCCCCGATTTACTAACAGCACTTTTTTGGTTTGTGTGTTTATATATGTTCAGGACAGATGTATGTGTACATTTGTGTGTAGTACAGAATCAACCTTTAGTGTTGTTCCTGTTTTTGCTCATCCAGCCCTGGGATTACAAGGGTGCAGCACTGTGTCTGGCTTTTTACATGGGTACTGGGTGGGGTGTTGAACTTTTGGTCTTAAATTCACCGACTGAGCTATCTCTCCAGGCCCCAGGACTCTGACCATTGCAAGAAGCAACCTGCACAGTTACAATTGATTATAGGAATGGTCAATGAGATGGAAGCAAGTTTTGGGTGTAGTGGTTCTATCTAGAAAAGCTCTTTCAAGAAAGTTGATCTAAATGGAAGGGAAATCGTAAGGAACTCCAGAAGCCAACGAGAAATACCAAGTCCCTTCAGGATATAATGCAGCAACAGGAATAGATGTAGAGAACAAAAAGAGTTTGATACTTGACGTCTGTGGAATAATCACACCAAAGCTGGACTTTCCATCCTTTTACCCTGCCCCCCAACTCCTTTTTTTTTAATATGTTGGGGATGGAACCTTAGGTAAACGGTCTATACCTGCCACGCACACAACACTAGTTCAGAGGAGATAGCTGCTGCTTTAGATCCAGTATGTTTCAGATAGCCTCAGAGGTACCTCAACTGTTGAGTGCCAGATTTTTCATTTCTCTTTTGCAATGATTGTAAAAGCCTCATGTCATTTTTAAAGAAATACACTCAGATTTTACACCACTCGTGTGTAGTCTGTTTGTCAAAGCCGAATCCCGTGCCCACCTGGCCAGAACCCATCGTCCTGCGGAATAAGGGACCCCGCAAGAAACCCCGGTCCGTGGCATATACCTATAACTCTAGAGGTGTTTCTAGATTTTTCTTAATCTAACTGATCTACAGGTATATGCTTTATTTTTAAAAAGAAAAACCAAGACTAACCCTACTTAATAAAAACATTCTTCCTTTACTTGGTTGAATTCCAAAGTCTAGGCACACTATCCTCTTTTTAACTACCTAAATACACCAAGTCAGGTGTACTTAGTTAAAAAAAAAAAAGTTGATTGTTTTCAACAACCTTCAATATCAAACCTAAGTATCCCCCTTGCCATAAGCTTCCATATTTACTAAAAACTTACAAAAACATTATTTGGGCAACGCTTATAATTTTTTTTGTTTGTTTGTTTTTCAAGACAGGGTTTTTCTGTATAGCCCTGGCTGTCCTGGAACTCAGAAATCCATCTGTCTCTGCCTCCCAAGTGCTGGGATTAAAGGCATGCACCACCACGGCCTGGCAATGTTTATAATTTTAAACTATAATGTCACTAATAAATTCTGTCTGCAAACTTCACAGCATGAGGAGTTCCTGTTTGCTGCATGTGAGACTTCAGAAGGCTGCAGTGTGTATGTGGGGTGTCTGCAGGCCACAGCTTATTTGAACAGCATTTCTGGGGAGGTACTAGTTCCAAGATACTAATGCAGAAAGAGCTCAAGTCTAGAGTCTTGAGTCTAGTATTGCTTCTACTACTTCTAGCACATTCCTTTGCTCTGTGGATTGGATTTTTTTATCCTTCCCAACACAGAAGAATTTAAACTAGTTTCTCTTTAAATCTAAATTATGACTACAATTTCCTTTTAGCCACCTTCTAGGCTCATCTCTGTAAAGCTACAAACTCAGTGTGAATTAAACTTAAATTCCATGTGGAATAACAATTAAAATGTAAGCTATGAGTGTCATGCAACTAGAACAATGTTCACCTGAAACATCTCTAAAACTTAAAACAGAAACAGATGGAGTGACTTTGTTTCACACCTTCTGAATTAGAATTTCTAGGAGTGGAGCAGAAGCAAACAACACTCTGTAAGTGCTGGAAACTACACCTGGAGATGAGAAATATAAGACATTGCTTTGTTTTATGACTAATCTATTACTCAGAAAACACAAACAAACCAGTTTCTACAGTTATTTCGGATTAGAACAACTGAACTTATTTGTCTATTCATTTAAGACTGTTATAAACAGTTCAGACTGGCCTCAAACTTGCTATCTTCCTGCCTTAACATACAGACTGTTGGCACTGCAAGAATGTCACCAAATCCTGCTTGAACATAATACCTTTTAAAGGAAAAATTTAAAGGTTATTTAAAAGGCTTCCTAGTGATGAAAACAGTCTTCTATCACAAGTTTTTTAAGTTATTACAAAAAAATGGACTACCAAGTAGGAAAGTGTCTTCAGGACATGTAGTTGTAATTTAATGGAACTGTCTGTATAAAGAGTTGCCTGTGGGGCTGGCGAGATGGCTCAGCAGGTAAGAGCACTGACTGCTCTTCTGAAGGTCCTGAGTTCGGTCGGATCCAGCAACCACATGGTGGCTCACAACCACCCTGAGATCTGACGCCCTCTTCTGGTGCTTCTGAAGACAGCTACAGTGAAATATGCCGGAGCGAGCGAGCGGGGCCAGAGCGAGCGAGCGGGGCCAGAGCGAGCGAGCGGGGCCAGAGCGAGCAGGTCGGCAGAAGTCCTGAGTTCAATTCCCAGCAGCCACACACATGATGGCTCACAGCCATCTGTACAGCTACAGTGTACTCATACACATAAAATAAATAAATCTTAAAAAAAAAAAAAAGAGTTGCCTGTGAGCTGGGCAGTGGTGGCGCACGCCTTTAATCCCAGCACTTGAGAGGCAGACACAGGTGGATTTCTGAGTTCAAGGTCAGCCTGGTCTACAGAGCGAGTTCCAGGGCTGCCAAGGCTATACAGAGAAACCCTGTCTCCAAAAAAACCAAAAACCAAAAACCAACAAAAAACCAAACAACAAACAAACAAACAAAACCCCCAAGAGTTGCCTATATATTTGCATGACTGCCCATATAGTGGCTACAGACCTCCACGAGTCTTTGTATAGAGATTATCATACATTAATGTTTTACCCACCTCTGGGATGAATGCAAGTAAAATTTCTGAATCATTCACTCTTTTGTAGAGCAATCTCCAATTTACTGTTAATACAATTTAAATTAATATTATGTTGTAGACTTCTTTAATAACACTGGGAGTAAGGACAGTGTAAATGCAATACAAGCTATATACATAGTAAAGAAGGCATTTCTTGTGAATAATTATGAGAGAAAGGGTGATAAAGCTGAGCAAAGCAAATATGCACTAGACTCTTTGATTATGCCACATCAGAAACTAAGGTAGTTTTATAATCTGTCTCTCTCTGTCTCTGTCTCTTACTTTCTCTCTCTCTGAGGCTTGCAGAATTTCACTGCAACCTAGGCTAACAAACTCACTCTGGCCTGGGTTGACCTTGAACTTGAAATAATCCTATTTCTGTCTCTCTAGTAATGGGATGTCAAGCTTAAAAACTACCACATCAGGCTAGCTTTATAATCTTTTATCTGCTCTGGAAATAATGCATTCATAAGTGAGGCCTCCCATTAAATCAGCCAAAGGAAAAGGAACAGTTTAATCATAGGTTAAATCCTCAACAAACCTAAAGTGCAAGATTAGATCACATCATCCTGAGTATTTTTCCAGAAATAGCCTTTCCATTTAGCAATAGCATTTTCTTGTAAGTCCTGTAGGCCATATGTCTCACACATATATTAAGTTGTGTAGCACAGGAAGTAAGGTTACAACACCACAGCTAATTATCACAAATTTAATTTGGGTTAAAATGACCATATCAACATTAATTGTTTATTTAGCATCCAACCTGCTGCTACCTAAAGAGATTCCATAATGCACTATGAACTAAGCAGAGAGATATTTTAAATGTACATCAGGCTGAGAACTGAAATAAAAGCACCTGAAAGTTTTGGTAGTTTGTTTATATTATTACCTAATAATTGGTACTAAGAAAAAAACCCTAAGCTGGGCACTGGTGGCACATGCCTTTAATCCCAGCCTTTGGGAGGCAGAGGCAGGCGGATTTCTGGGTTTGAGGCCAGCCTGGTCTACAGAGTGAATTCTAAGACAGCCAGGGCTACACAGAGAAACCCTGTCTCAAAAAACAAAACAAAACAAAACAAACAAACAAACAAAAAACAAAAAAAACCCAAAAACAAAAAACAAAAACAAAAACCCCTAAGTTATCTAACTGTGAAGCAAACTCTACAATAAAATTTGGATATAAAACTAGTACTTCCATTAAAACTTTCTAGGGGGCTTATATCTATAGTTCCATCTATTCAAAGGTGGAGAGAAGAGGACTGCTGTGAGTTTGAGGTCACTGTGGGCTACAGTTTGTTTAAAAAAAACAAACAGGTGGGAGTACTTGTGGAAGCAGCAGAATGAGTTCATATGCCCAGCATGGTTTCTGGGACATAAGAAACAATGTTGTGTGTGTACTTGGGAAGGGAGGGTAGATGGTGGCAGTTTCACTGTCTAGACTAATGGGAAATCCACATTGTGGCTGGCCTCAAACTCATAGTAACCACAGCTTTGTCAAGATAAAGACAGGATTGCTGGGGCTGCAGCCAGCTCAAGGTTCAGTAAAAATGCTCTGAGATAAGAAGGCGGCCTTGGGGTTTTAATTGCTAGTTTTTGCTTTGTTTTTTGAGACAGAGTCTCTATGTAGCTCTGGATGTCCTTGAACTTACTATATAGATCAAGCTAGCCTTGAACTCACAGAGATCCATCAGCCTCTGCCTCCCTAATGTTAGGATTAAAGGCATGCACCACTATACCCAGACTAAGTTTTTTTTTTAAAGATTTATTTATTTATTTTTATGTGTATGAGTACACTGTAGCTGTACAGATGGCTGTGAGCCATCATGTGGCTGCTGGGAATTGAACTCAGGACAGCCCCGCTCACTATGGCCCCGTTCTCTCTAGTGTAATATACTGTAGCTGTCTATACCAGAAGAAGGCGTCAGATCTCATTATGGGTGGTTGTGAGCCACCATATGGTTGCTAGGATCCGAACTCAGGACCTTTGGAAGAGCAGTCAGTGCTCTTACCAGCTGAGCCATCTCGCCAACCCACAAGATTTTATTTATTTATTATATGTATACAATGTAGCTGTCTTCAGACTCTTCAGAAGAGGAAGTCAGATCTCTGTTATGGATGGTTGTGAGCCACCACATGGTTGCTGGGATTTGAACTCAGGACCTTTGGAAGAGCAGTAGGTGCTCTTAATCATGGAGCCATCTCTCCAGCCCTCTGCCTCCCTAATGTTAGGATTAAAGGCATGCACCTTTATACCCAGACTAGATTTTTTTTAAAAAAGATTTATTTGTTTTTATTTATATGAGTACACTGTAGCTGTCTTCAGACACACACCAGAAGAGTAAACTGGATCCCATTACAGATGGTTGTAAGCCACCATGTGTTGCTGGGAAACTGAACTCAGGACCTTTAGAAGAGTAGTCAGTGCTCTTAACCGCTGAGCCATCTTCAGCCCCTAAGGTTCATGTTTTTGTTTTTGTTTTTTAAATAGTTACCTTCTTTAATTGTGTGTGTGTGGAGTATGTGTGTGTGAGTGTGCATGCATGTGTGTTTGTCTGTCTGTGAGGGTATCGTCCTTTGGAGCTGGAATTATAAAGCTATGAGCTATTTGATGAGAAATGAACTCAGAAACTCTGAAAGAGCTGTGTTTGCTCTTAACTACTGAGCCAGCTCTCCAGTACTGTGACTGACTTACAAAGACAGAGTAGCTATTGAATTCCGAACAGTACCCTGTAAGCTAAGGGATGCTGATTCTTAACACACATGTAAACAATAACTAAAGTCATGACAATTCTAGTGAGCACTTGGAAGAAATAACAGGGGGAAACATGAGGCTATCCAAAATATGGCAACATCTGACAATTCATCATCCTGACAAACACGCCAAACTCCTATTATAGATATTGCCTCTGCTCATGTATGTCTTCTCTATAAACAGAAGATTAACTGCAGGCAGTAACTATTGGATATTAATAATATTTTTGTTTCATATCTAGCACTGGTCCAGGCATTTAGCTGAAAAAGGAATACTAATTAACAAATGCAGTGAGATGAAAAATGGGAGTTTATACCTGGAATGCATGCTTGCCTTAAGATGCTAAAATGCACATACACACAAAAAGCAAAGCAAACTTGGAAAATTTTAAATATACATGGAATGCAAACTAAATCAACCCCCACTCAATTTTTTTTTTCAAGACAGGATTTCTTTGTATAGCCCTGGCTGTCCTGGAACTCACTCTGAAGACCAGGCTGGCCTCAAACTCAGAAATCCGGCTGCCTCTGCCTCTCAAGTGCTGGGATTAAAGGCATGTGCCACTACTGCCCAGCTACCTCCCTCAATATTATCTGAATCTCCTTGTAATAAAAAAGATGTTCTATTGGGCTCAAGCTTCAATAGGAAAGATTGAAAGTAACTCAAGGTTGCAATCTTTCACACTGACTTTCTTCTATGATGGCTGTATCTACAGTTTACCTCATGCAATTCCCCTAAACAGGGGAACCACCATGCAAAATTATTCATTTTAGCTAATAGCACTAAAAAACACACTCAACAGTCTTTACTCTCTTAGCACCTGTAGAACTGAGTGTAGCACCAATGACCTCCAACCTCAGCTATGAGGGAGACTGAAGAACAAGGATCATAGGTTCAAAGTCATTTTAAACACAATTAAGACTTGGTCTGAAGAAAATCAACAACCAATTAAATGATAACAACAACAAAACATATCAGCCGTCCCATCTACACAAACTATCTGAGCTGTTTAAATGCAAAGGAAATTTGATTACCCCTCCTCTTAAAACTGTATAAGATCTCGCTTCTGAATTTTTTTTACGTAGTATTTTCAAATAATGGGTACCTGGAAAACTGAACATTGTATTTCTCTGATTTCCTACTCCTATGAATCACCAAGGTCTTTTCCATCTGACTTTGAAAAGGAACTTCTAGTTCCAGCCTTTGCAAATGAAAGAATCCTGGAAAATAAAAATAAAAATCCTCCCCACCCTCCCAATCTCCCTTGGGTATTTATGAGGTAAATACCAAATCTATGCTGGGGTAGCACTTTCCATGAGTTAGGGTTCAACATTCATTTTTGGGCATTTATATAAACAAGTCTTGAATATAAATTCACTGAAGATAAAATAATGAGTCAAAGAGTATACATACTTTTAACATTTTGCACATGTGTCAGCTTCAAGTCATTGTTAAAAATGTCTGAGAAAAACAATTTAAAAGGGGGAAATGTTTACTTTGTTTTAGAGGTTCCATTCCATAGTCACTAGGCCCAATGTGTCTGGAGTTGTGGCAAGCTTGGCAAAACATCACTGCAGAAGAATGCTGCTCACTTTACCACAGGCAGGAAGTAATGAAAGGGCAAAGGTAAATGTCCCAATAACTTCAAATATGCTTTCTCACAAGGTTCTGCCACCGTCCAACAGCACCACAAGCTGGTGTCAAAGGCTTTAAAACACAAGCCTTGGTAGGACACTTCAGATCCAAATCTTAACAGTATATAAGCAAAGCTGCCAGAGTACTAAATCCTCTTTATTCTGTCTCTTGTCCCAGGCCTACATTCAACAGTTACTGCCATGGTCCCATTACTTGGGGATCTAAGCTAAGAGGTACCTACTACCCAAATGCTTGCATTACCTCTTTTTATACTCAGTCATAGTGTGTGAAAGAGTCTTTTGCCCCCAACCATGGGAGAATTGTTCCTGTCTAAAAAAAAAAAATGCAGAGATAAAAATGGAAGAGACTGAAGGAAAGGAAGTCCAGTGGTCGGCCCAACTTAGGATCCATCTCAAGGGGAGGCTTCAAGGTCTCACACTATTACTGGTGCTGTGGTGTGCTTACAGATAGGAGCCTTAGTATGGTGGTGTTCCAAGAGGCCTGACCATCAGCTGACTGAGACAGATACAGATACTCACACCCACACATTGGACAGAAGGCAGGGAACCCTGTGGCTGAATTAGGAAAAGGCTGGGAAAAGTTGTAGAAGAGGGTGACCCCATAGGAAGATCAGCAGTTTCAACCAACCTGGACCACCAAGATCTCTCAGACACTGAACCACCAACCAGGCAGCATACATGGTCCATAGCCCCTGACATATATACAACAGAGAACTGTCTAGTCTGGCCTCAGTGAGAGAAGATGTACCTAACCCTCGAGAGACTTGATGCCTCAGGGAATGATGAAGCCTGGGGGTAGGGGAGGACATCCTCTTGGATACTGGGGGGAGGATGTGGAGGAATGGGATGAGGAACTGGGGGGAGGATGTGGAGGAATGGGATGAGGAACTGATCTGAAGTAATTTGCTCAGGTTGAGTAGAACAGTCAAGTCCTAAATTCTGACTCCTGCCTCTAAGTTTTGGTTTCAGGCCTTTCTACTACATTACATTTACTTACCTGTAAATTCACAGACTACCTAAATTCATAGACTTTAAGATTAGTGGGATGAACTCTGGGTCATATCACCTTGACAGGATCCAAATCTATTATTTCATTACCATACATGTATATAAGTATATGAACCGTAACGACAGTCGAAAACACCAATGATTAGGTTGATAGATTATTAATGCAAATGATTGAGAAAAATATTTGTGTTGGACAGTGGTGGCACATGCCTTTAATCCCAGCACTTGGGAGGCAAAGGCAGGTGGATTTCTGAGTTCAAGGCCAGCCTGGTCTACAGAGTGAGTTCCAGGACAGCCAGGGCTACACAGAGAAACTCTGTCTCAGAAAAAAAAAAAAAAAAAAAAAAAAAAAAGGAAAAAAGAAAAATATTTGTTAAAGATACACAGCTAAGACTTCAGAGGAAAAGCTCTAAATATTGCTTTTAAAATAGAACTTTCTGGCTGGATATGGTGGTGCATCCTGTAATCTCAGCAAGCAGACTTTCTGTACACTCTAGGCCACCCTGGTCTACGTGGCAAGTACAGGCCAGTCAGGCCTATATAGTAACACCCTGTCTCAAAACAAACAAACAAACAAAACAGTCCAACCAACACAAATAAATCCTAACATGGAATCAATTTTCAAATTAAGCCTAAAAATTAAATATATCATGTAGAACTTAAGAAAACAATTTGGTATATATTTAGAATGATACAGAAAACATAAAAGGCAGATAAAAATGTTTTTTATTCTCTGTGGGCCCATATTACAAATTGTTCCAAGAAGTATCCCAACTGGAAAAACAAGCCCATAAAATGTAGATGTGGCTTTGGCCACCAAAACTCATGGTAAAATCTGGGTGTCATAAAGACTCTCAGTGAAATTGGGTTGTCAGTGCAGCAGTTTGTACTTTTAGAGAAACTGATGGCTGTTTGCATAAGAATGCGTAAGGAATGAAATATAGTTTCCTCAAGAGCCATTTGCTGTAAGTATCTGGGTTGAAGAAGCAGCTCAGTGCTGGAGTGCTTAGCTGTATGGACTGGCTGGCTGCTCTGTCTGACCCACAG
Organism: Mastomys coucha; assembly: GCF_008632895.1. NCBI lineage: Eukaryota > Metazoa > Chordata > Mammalia > Rodentia > Muridae > Mastomys > Mastomys coucha. The sequence continues at coordinate 60,520,377 of NW_022196906.1, read as the reverse complement.
CACCACAAAAACAAATGCACAGGCCTATGATATATTGGCCTCCCCAGCCTCTCTTCTCTTCTATATATATGTCCTATTTTGTGCCATGAGTTGAAATTGTGTGATGTCTTCACCAGAAGGTGAGCAAAAGTTTGTACCCACAGTCTTGAACATCCAGAAACATGAATTAAGTATTTTTTTTAATTACTGTTTTAAGTATCTGTTATAGCAACAAAAAATTAACTATAACAGGCACTCACAGCACAGAGCCATACATTATGTCCCTTTTAATTAATTGTAGTACCCATCCTTCTTTAAAAGCAGAACAGACTTGGAAGATAAATCTAAGAGTCACTTTTTTTCTAAATGGAAAGGTACAAGTATTCTTATTACATGTTAGAACATCTTCTGGGTATATGTCCAGGAGTGATATAGCTGGGTCCTCAAGTAGTACTATGCCCAATTTTCTGAGGAACCATCAAACTGATTTCCAGAGTGGTTGTACTAGGTACAATCCCACCAGCAATAAAGGAGCGTTCCTCTTTCTCCACATCCTTGCCAGCATCTGCTGTCACCTGAATTTTTGATTTTAGCCATTCTGACTGGTGTGAGGTGGAATCTCAGGGCTGTTTTGATTTGCATTTCCCTGATGACTAAGGATGTTGAACATTTCTTTAGGTACTTCTCGGCCATTCCATATTCCTCAGTTAAGAATTCTCTGTTTAGCTCTGTACCCCACTTTAAAAATAGGGTTATTTGGTTCTCTGGAGTCTAACTTCTTGGGTTCTTTGTATATATTGGATATTAGCCCTCTATCAGATGTAGGGTTAGTGAAGATCTTCTCCCAATCTGTTGGTTGCCATTTTGTCCTATTGGCAGTGTCCTTTACCTTACTGAAGTTTTGCAATTTTATGAGGTCACATTTGTTGATTCTTGATCCTAGATCATAAGCTATTGGTGTTCTGTTCAGGAAATTTTTCCCCTGTTCAAGACTCTTCCCCACTTTCTCCTCTATAAGTTTCAGTGTATCTGATTTTAAGTGGAGATCCTTGATCCTTTGTACAAGGAGATAAGAATGGGTCGATTTGCATTCTTCTACATGCTGACTGCCAATTGAACCAGCGCCATTTGTTAAAAATGCTGTCTTGTTTCCACTGGATGGTTTTGGTTCCTTTGTCAAAGATCAATTGACCATAGGTGTATGGGTTCATTTCTGGGTCTTCAATTCTATTCCACTGATCTTCCCGTCTGTCCCTATCTATACCAATACCATGCAGTTTTTATCACTATTGTTTTGTTGTACAACTTGAGGTCACAGATGGTGATTTCCCCAGAAATTCTTTTATTGAGAATAGTTTTTGCTATCCTGTGCTTTTTGTTATTCCAAATGAATTTGGAAATTGCTCTAACTCTATGAAGAATTGATTTTAGGTAGGGGCCTTGAATTCCTGATCTTTCCAAGACTTTTAACATGAAGGGATGCTGAATTTTGTCAAATGCTTTTTCAGCATCTGAGGAAATAATCATATGGTTTTTTTCTTTGTGTTTGTTTATGTAGTGGATTACATTGATGGATTTCCATATATTGAACCATCCCTGAATCCTTGGAATGAAGCCTACTTATTCATGGTGAATGATCATTTTGATGTGTTCTTGGATTCGGTTGGCAAGAATTGTACATGTAATAAGGACACATGCTCCACTATGTTCATAGCAGCCTTATTTATAATAATCAGAAGCTGGAAAGAACCCAGATGTCCTTCAACAGAGGAATGGATACAGAAAATGTGGTACAGTTACACAATGGTGTACTACTCAGCTATTGAAAATGATGACTTCATGAAATTCTTAGGCAAATAGATGGAACTAGAAAATATCATCCTGAGTGAGGTAACCCAATCACAAAAGAACACACATGGGATGCACTCACTGATAAGTGGATATTAGCCCAAAAGCTCAAAATACTCAAGATACAATTTACAGACCACATGAAGCTTAAGAAGAAAGAAGACCAAAGTGTGGGTGCTTTGGTCCTTCTTAGAAGGAAAACAAAATACTCACAGGAGCAAATATGGAGATAAAATGTAGAGCAGAGCCTGAAGGAAAGGCCATCCAGAGACTGTCCCACCTGGGGATTCATCCCAGATACAGTCGCCAAACCTAGACACTATTGTGGATGCCAAGAAGTGCTTGCTGACAGCAGCCTGGTATAGGTGTCTCCTGAGAGGCCCTGCCAGAGCCTTACAAATACAGAGGGAGATGTTCGCAGCCAACATTGGATGGAGCACTGGGTCTCCAATAGAGGAGTTAGAGAAAGGACTGAAGGAGTTGAAAGGGTTTGCAATCTCATAGGAAGAACAACAGTATCAACCACCCAGATGCCCCCCAGAGCTCCCAGGGACTAAGCCATCAACCAAGGAGTACACATGGCTCCAGTTGTATATGTAGCAGATGATGGCCTTGTCAGGCATTAATGGGAGGAGAGGTCCTTGGTCCTATGAAGGCTCCATAGATGCCCCAGTGTAGGGGAATCAAGGGCGGGCAGGTGGAAGTGGGTGGATGGGTGGGTGGTGGAAGGACACCTTCATAGAAGCAGGGGGAAGGAGAATGGGATAGGGGGTTTCCGAGAGGGAGGGAAACCGGGAAAGGGGATCATGTTTGAAATGTAAATAAAGAAAATATCCAATAAAAAATAAATAAAAAAATTTTAAAAAAGAAATGTACAAACAAGTGTTTGCCACAGAATAGGTGCTGAGGTCTGAGCTGTGCTATTTTCATTTTATCCTCCATTCAAGTATGACTCTAACAGAGTAGAAGTGTCCTGATGTAGCATTCACATGATCTTACAATTTTTGTTACTTTAAAGGGTATGAAGACATTTGAGAAAGCAAAGTGAATTAATCTATTTTGTAGATCTTTTAACTTGAAAATGATAATGTTGACAGATTATGAAGTAAAGTAACACATACTTTTTTTTGGTTTTTTAAGACAGGGTTTCTCTGTACAGCCCTGGCCATCCTGGAACTCACTCTGTAGACCAGGCTGGCCTCTAACTCAGAAATCCACCTGCCTCTGCCTCCCAAGTGCTGGGATTAAAGGTGAGGTCAATTGTAAAGCAATATCTAAGTAAACAGAAAGTAAGTACACTATACCTATGCTGTCTCAGTATAACTACGTTACTACTACATTCACAGCAAATAGTTTTTCTCCATCAAAAATTTTCTTAAGGGCTGGGGGGGTGTACCTGGGTGATAAAATGCTTATCTATTCAGAGTCATGGTTTAAAAAAATTTTTTTTTGAGATAGAGGTTCATGTAGCTCAGACTAGTTTTGAACTCATCATGTAGCTGAGGACTACTGTGAACTTCTGTTCTTCTTACCTCTACCTCCTAAGTGCTATGATTATAGATGTAAACCATCACACACTAATGGGAGCCATGGATTTTGTCTTAAAGTTTTCTAGGAGTCACATTTTAAGAATGTGAAATTAAATGTAAGAATATACTATACTTATCTAATATCCAAAATGTCATTTAAACATGCAATTTATTTTTAAATTCTCTTTGTATGGGTGTTTTGCCTTCATGTATAGCTGTATACTACATGCATGGAGTGCCTGAGGAGGCCTGAAGAGGGTATGATAAATGCCGGGACTAGAATTATAAACAGTTGGAGCTACCATGTGGATGCTGGGAATTAAACCTGGGTCTTTTGCAAGAATAATCAATGCTCTTAACTGCTGAGTTAGCTCTCTAATCCTAAACACAGAATCAATTTTTAAATTACATTTTAAACTTTTTTTTTAGGGGGAGAGCAAAATGTTTGAAATTCAATATGTAGTTACATTTACATTTAGATTAAAGGACTTCAGTTCTGAATGTAGTTGTAATAGACAGAAGTGAGGCTGGAGAAAGAGAGGAAGGAGATTCTATTCTTAGCATTCAGCATGACCCAAGAGCCCATAATGTTTCTCCTTCCTCCCAACTCTCCAAACTCAAGTCTACTTCTCTGGAGGCAGTCACAAGCTGTCTCCTTTTTATAAGCTCACATATGTGCCCACCTTGCATATATATGGCATGCCCAGAACTTATAAGCACACATAATCTGAGTAGGATGCCGATAAAAACCACTTTGGTAAGTGTGAACACATGCTGGTTACAGGCGTACAGGTGTGTAGTCTTAGCACACGTTTTAGGCCAGCCTGGGGTTTTGTTTTGTTTTATTTTGTTTTGTTTCAAGACAGGGTTTCTCTGTGTAGCCCTGGCTGTCCTGGAACTCACTCTGTAGACCAGGCTGGCCTCGAACTCAGAAATCGGCATGCCCCCTCTCCTAAGTGCTGGGATTAAAGGTGTGTACCACCACCACCACCGGCTCAAATCTTAAGTATACCAAAAGCAAGTAAAATATGTACAGACACATACCTACCTCTGGACCTTGGCTTATTTTGTATCCAGAACTCTTTTCTTACACTTCTATTTTAACATACTTGTTAAGACAGTAGATTTTTGTTAGTGAAAACATCATTTCCACGCTGGGTGGTGGTGGTGGTGTGCACCTTTAATTATAGCACTGGGGATTGGGGAGAAAAGGGAGCAGATCTCTTGTAGTTTAAGGCCAGCCTGGTCTACAGAGTGAGTTCCAGGACAGGCAGGGCTTCACAGAAAAACAAAACAAAACCAAAAACCAAACCAACCAAATAAACAAAACATCATTCCTTAGATTATCATTAGTTAGTAGAACAAGATATTCTATAGAACAGTCAGGGAGGATGAATGGAAGTGATATGAACTAAAAAGAGTTAAAACATTTGTTAAGCTGCTCAAAGTTCAAGAATGTAAAGGTGTAGAGCTGACAAAAACTTTCCTAGTAGATGAACTTAAGAATTGCAAAAAGAGGGGCTGGTGAGGTGGCTCAGAGGTTAAGAGCATTGACTGTTCTTCCGAAGGTCCTGAGTTCAAATCCCAGCAAACATATGGTGGCTCACAACCATCTGTAATAAGATCTGACTCCCTCTTCTGGTGTGTCTGAAGACAGCTACAGTATACTTACATATAACAATAAATAAATTTGCCAGGTAGTGGTGGCACACGCCTTAAAAAAAAAACAAAAACAAACAAATTACAAAAAGAAAAACAGGAGCCTAGCATGGCTGTCCTCTAAGAGGCCTAACAAGCAGCTGACTGAGATAGACACAGATACTCATACCCAACCACTGGACAGAAACCAGGGACCCCTGTGCTTGAATTAGGGAAAGGCTGGAAGAAGCTAAGGAGGAGGGTGACCCTACAGGAAGACCAGCAGTCTCAACTAACCCAGACCCAGAGATCTCTCAGACACTGAGCCACCAACCAGGCAGCATATACTAGCTGATCCAAGACCCCTGACACATATATAGCAGAGAACTGCCTGGTCTGGCCGCAGTGAGAGAAAATGCACCTAACCCTCAGGGCACTGAGGCCTCAGGGAGTGGAGAGGCCTAGTGGGGGCGAGGATGATGACATCATCTTGGAGTCACAGGGGAGGAGGAATGGGATGAGGAACTGTGAGAGGGCAGACTAGGACAGGGGTGATGACTGGACTGTTAAAAAAAAAAAAAGTAGAGGGCGGGGTGGCAGGCATGGGGAGGGGGGAGGCAACAGGGGTTTGTTTTTGTTTGTTTTTTTGTTTTTTGGAGGGGAAACTGGGAAAGGAGAAATTCGCATGTAAATAAAGAAAATATCTAAAATAAAAAAAAAATGAAAAAAAAAAAAAAAAAAAAAAAAAAAAAAGAAAAAAGTAATAAAAAACCCAAACCAACCAAACCAAACAAAACAAAAATGATCACCAATGTTAAAGATGCATCTTTTGTTGTTTCTTCTAAAGCATTCTTATAAACTTGCACTCTAAAAATCTTAGTAAACTGCTATTTTGATAGCGGGTGTAAGGAATATTTATCTTTTTTTTTTTAAAAAAAGATTTATTTATTCATTTTATGTATGTGAGTACACTGGAGCGATATAGATGGTTGTGAGCCTTCATTTGGTTGTTGGAATTGAATTTTTAAGGCCTCTGCTCACTCTATATGTATAGAGTGTATGTATAATATTATTATACATAAGTACACTCTAGCTGTCTTCAGATGTTCCAGAAGAGTGTGTCAGATCTCATTACAGATGGTTGTGAGCCACCATGTGGTTGCTGGAATTGAACTCAGGACCTTCGGAAAAGCAGTCAGCACTCTTACCCGCTGAGGCATCTCGCCAGCCCCACGAATATTTATTTTATGCAATCTTTTAAAACAAACAAAACAACAGATTCTTACTTTCCCTTTGACAATCCTAGAACTCTCTAAGTAGACCAAGCTAGCCTTGAACTCACTGAGATCTGCCTGCCTTTGCCTTCTGTGCACAGTACAGGTATGCGCTACTTGGCTTTATATAATCTTTTACTGGAATGGAAAGAAAAAATACTTTCTTACCAATAATACAGACTTTTGTTTCACAGTACTTGATAGCTTTTAGGATATTAAATATTAGCTCCCCTCTAAGTGATTAACCTTGATGTACTATGATAAAGATGTAGTAGAGTGCCTGACAAGCATTGAGCTTACTCTAGCCTTTTGTTTGTAATAAACTTTCCCTAGTCTACACATCAAACAAGCATCCTCTCTCTGTCCACAGCAGTGGTTTTCAACCCATGGGTCATGACCCCTTTGGAGGTTGAGACACTTTCAGAGGTGTCGCCTGAGACCACAGGAAAACACAGATGTTTTACATTGTGATATAAAACAGCAGCAAAATTACAGTTATAAAGTAGCAATAAAAATTGTCTGGGGGTCACTACAACATAAGGACTGTCTTAAAAGGTCTCAGCAATAGGAAGGTAGAGAACCACTGCTCTAAGAGTCTCTACATGCTATTCAAGGCCCAAAAGATAGCTTTGAGAATAAGGAAGAAAACACATAGGCAAGCAGTAAGAAAGATGACATTAAGACAAAACAATATTGTGTTACAGGGCAGAAAGTTGCACTAGAACCATAACCACTGTGCACATCTGAAAACTGAGGCCACCAGAGCCTGCTATGGCTCTTCTAACTCCCTGTTCTAAATCTTTGCCTGTGTAAACACAGTAACAAGTTCTGGAAACTAACACAGCCTTTCAGTACAGTTAACTTTATACATAAGCTAGATGGGCTTATTTCCAGAATGTGACCTTCTGTTTTGAATGTAAAAGACAAGTTTCAAGTAACAAACACTGCCTTCACACTAAGAAAAATGCTTTCAGCCTTCAGCTGGTCTGTACTTTGCAAAAGTAACACACTACAAGGGTGTTAGCATATACACAGGTCAACAATTTCACAATACTCTACTGTACCTGAAAAAACTAACAATCCAAAATGTGTAAAATGTAAGTGGCTTTTTCTCTTGCAAGAGAGATCTTCCAAATCTCTTTTTGCTTTGTAATTTTACAAGTAAAGGAAACCCTGAGTGGCTTTTTATGCCTTCCTCTTTTACAAAACATAACTAAACTTAAAAGTTTTAAAATTATTTATTTGCGTATGTGTGCCATGACCCTTGTGTGGAAGACAGAGGAAAATTTTAAGAGTTCTGTCCTTTCACCAAGGGTTCTGGGACTGAACTCAGGAGCCAAGCTTGCACAGGAAGCACTTTTACCTGCTGGTCCTCACTTCTCTTTTTAATCCCCCTTAAGACATGATTTCAATATATAGCCATCTGAGTCATGGTATTGTAGGCATGTGCCACAAACCCTGACTAAAGAGAAGGGTCAACTAGGGTTGGCTCCATAAGAGAAGCAAGTCTCTTACAGCATATACATAATTGGCTTTGTTCCTATTCTACTATATACTAGAGTTAGTGAGTAAGATCCAGTGTGAAAATAGTCTCTCAGTGTGCCTAATATTTGTAATGTGGTGATCTGATGTAGTTACCTACACAGCCCATACCTGACAGTTACTAATGCAACTGCATACCCCCCACACCCTCATAATGTTTTAAGTTTATGATTTTTACACTGGTCATACTCACAGCTGACCTGGACCTCCAGACTGACAACCCACATGCCTATACAATCACAGAATTCATCCTGATCCCATGGTTGGGTCCCAGACACCAGTTATTTTCTTTGGTCAACTAATAAAATAAAGGTTCATGTTATATTGTTTCATTCCTGGAATGACAAACAGAATTCATAGTACCACTATTCTAAAAAACCCAGACTTTGCATTAGGCCATTTTATAAATTTTGTTTGTTTTTGAGACAAGATCTCAACTACATAACTCTAGTTTGCCTCGAATTTACTATGCAGACCACACTATCCTTGAATTCATAGAGTTCTGCTGGCCTCTACTTCCCCAGAGTTAGGAGTCAAGATGTGTGTGATCATACTTGGCCAAATTAATTCATCTTTAATTTCATTTTATTTTACATATATAGCTGTTTTGCTAGCTTATTTGCCTGTGCATCATGTGCATGGAATGCCCTTGGAGGCAGGAAGTGGGCATTGGATCACCTAGGATTGGAGTTGGGGGCCATCTGGCATGGGTCTTGAGATCTGAAGTTGGGTCATCTGGAAGAGTAGAGTGTACTTACTCTGCAAAGCCATTTCTCCAGCCCCATTTTAGACTATTTTAACTCAACAAAATCAACTTGTAAAAATTCTGGGATTTAACTTAGAAACAACGTCAATTAAGCTTTCAATGACTCCAGTTCTAAAAGACCTGACAATTCACCTGAAAGTGTTCCTGTATGTATGTAGTGCATATATATGTACATATATATATACACACATATACATATATGTATGTATATATATATATATATATATATATATTCAGAGACACACACATAAAAAATAAAATAAGTATTTTTAAAATAGAAAACAAATAATTAGTACAAAATAAGTGATTTATAACTTTTAAAGCTTAGTAAATAAAATAACCCTATTCCCTGGTACCTCATCACCCCACACCCAGCATCATGTATCAGTCATTGAGTGGATGTAGACTATAATATCAATGTTCTTTTAAATGTCAGTTTATAATTCTTTCTGCGTTGGACATGGTATAATCTTAGCATTCAGGAGAATAGATCAGGAAGATAACAAGTCAGGGGCAGCCTGGATCACACATATAAAACAAAAAAGATAACAAAACAGTGTGTCTCTTATTGATTTAATCCTGGTAAAAGTAATTAGGATACTTTACTCAAATATCCTGATTTTGTCATTCATGTCTCTCTATTCAGCTTCCTTAAGACAAGTAATCCCGAACTACGGACACAAGCAAAGGCAGGGTAAGTGGGAAAAAGGAGAGTATGATAGAGAGAGGCAACAGTTCCTGCAGTGAAATGTGGCTCCAAGTGCTTATATCCCGAGAACTCATCACCTTAACCAAATGCCTGGTCAAATTCCGGAGGGAATCTACCATAAGTCATCTAGTACTTTTACTAAATATGTCCAAGTTATTGTTTTAAAACACTAATTATGGGGACCAGTAAGAGATCACAGAGGGTAAAGCATTTGCTGAATAAGCCCAATGACATTTCTCTTAATAAGATTAATTTGTATTACTTTAAAATTATGTGTATTTTAAATACTGTGTGTATGGGTATGTGCATGTGAACCCAAGTACCCATGGAGGCCAGAGAAGGCATCGGATCCTATTTCTTTCTTTCTTTTTTTTCTTTAAATTTCTTTTTTATTTTTATATGTAAGTACACTTTAGCTGTCTTCAGAAACACCAGAAGAGAGCATCAGATCTCATTATGAATGGTTGTGAGCCACCATGTGGTTGCTGGGATTTGAACTCAGGACCTTCAGAAGAGCAGTCAGTGTTCTTAACTGCTGAGCCATCTCTCCAGCCCTCATCCTATTTATTTCTAATGCATAATACTTGTGGGACAATGTGTAGCTTTAGTCAGACACTTGAAAGAAACTGTGTGTGTGTGTGTCTGTGTGTGTGTGTTTATATATTTCCCCCTCCTACTACTCAAAAGTACCATGTGATATCGTTTGGCAAAAATTATTTCCATATATTTCTTTCAATTATTTTTCTAGAATCATTCAAAATAAAATTTCACCTTTCATTTTCTTACTCTTTAATATCTGATAATTAACATATTAAATGGTGTGTTAAGTGAAACAACATAGGAGTCTATCATGATGTACAGACTCAATATTCAAGAGGCTACGGCATATTGAAAGAATTCTTTGGTATATGGCAAAACCAAAAGTAGTGATTAAAAACTAAAGAAAGCAATGGTTATACATTTAACCAAACAGAAAAGTTCCTAGTTTAGTAAATCAAGCCTCAAGTTTTGATCACAAATAGGTATTCTTTAAAATTACTGTCAATGCTATTTCCCAAACAATTATACATGTATCTTTTATACACTGATAAATTTACTGAGTGGACCTGCATTACAATGGGATAATTTTAACATATTGTTGATATTTATTTGTTTTTCTGTGCAGCCCTGTCTATTCTGGAACTCGCCCTGTAGACTAGCCTGGCCTTGAACTCAGAGATCCTCCTGCCTCTGCTGCCAACTTGATTTTAATTTTAGTTTTTCTTATTTCTGGGGCTTGTGATGCACACCTGTGACTCTAGTACTTGGAACATGGGGGCAAGATAACAAGGAATTCAAGGTTAATATGGACTATCTGAAACCCTATTTCAAAATAATAAATTCATACCTAAGTAAATATAAGGGGCTAGAGAGAGAACTCCGTGGGTGAAGTGGTCACTATAAAAGGATAAGGATCTGAATTTAGATCTTTAGCATCCCATAAATACTAGGTTGGTATGGTATCTGTCTATAATCCCAGCCCTCAGGAGGCACACACACACTTAAAGAAACAAAGGGAAATTTTAAAATCTCCCTTCTAAAGATACCCAAGTAGGTGGTGGTAGCACACACCTTTAATCCCAGCACTCATGAGACAAGATCAGCCTGGTCTACAGAACAATTTCCCAGGACAGCTAGGACTACTAAGAGAAATCCTGTCTCAACAAACAAACAAACAAAAACAAAAAACAATTAATATTTCATAGTTACAGGCCTATGATGAGTAATAGGAAAGCACTGGTGAGAACAATACCGACCACCATGATTGCTCCATCAATGCCTCTGATTAGAAAGTGTTTGTCTATAAGGCTGCCGTAACACCTTCATTCTGAACACAGTAGCATATGTGCTTTGGCTGCTCACACCTAGCCACTAAAGAATCACAAGTGCAGCCAGAAACCTGGGACAACTGCTTATATTTAACACATTTATGGTAGACAGATCTCTGAGTCTGAATCTACAGAGTGAGTTCCAGAATAGCCAGTGCTGCACAGAGAAACCCTGTCTCAAAAAATAAAAAAAGTATTCTTGCTTTAGAACAGTGATTCTACAACAACTCATAACAGTAGTACAGTTATGAAATAGCAATCAAATAATTCTATGGCTGGGGTCACCACAACATGAAGAACTGTATTAAAGGTTTGCAGAGAACCACTGCTCTAGAGTAGATTCAAACATCACCAAAGTTCTCATCTTGGAAAAGCCTAGCTACCACTTAGTTGCAGACAAGAATATTAAGACAACATGAACTCCTGTTAAGAGTGGTGGGTAAAACTAGGCAGAGTTGTACACTTGTAACCCCAAACATAGGAGGGTGACAGGAAGGATTTCAAGTTCAAGAAACAAAGAAAACTTCAAGGCCAGCCTGGGATACACTGCAAGATACTGTCAAAACCTACCAACTATAACCAGAGAGAGAG
>NW_022196906.1:60503344-60508381 GCF_008632895.1 Mastomys coucha | reverse complement strand
AGAGAGAGAGAAGGAGGGAGGGGGAGAGGGAGAGGGAAAGGGAGAGGGAGAGGGGAGAGAGAGAAGAGAAAGGGACTGGAGAGATGGCTCAGCAGTTTAGAGTACTGTCTGCTCTTTCACAAGACCCAGGTTAGAGTCCCAGTTCTTATACGGCAACCTACAAACTGTCAGTAACTCCACTTCCAGGAAATCTGAACCTTCTTCTGGCACCAGGCATGTACAAGGTACACATACATGTAGGTAAACACCCATACACATAAAATAAATCTTTGAAAAGAAAAAAGACAATATGCAAGCTAAACAAAGAAAAAGGAGAAACCACCACTGAATTTCACAGAAAATGAAGATAACTCTGCAAAGATGGCTCAGTGGGAAAAAGAACTTGTCTGTAACTCTAGGGATAGGACTCACTGGCCAGTTAGCTTGACAAAATGCTGAGTTAAAAAAATAAGGTGAAGAGCAATAAAGGAAGACATAAAACACCAAGTTAAACAATCTCAATCTCTCCCTCTCCCCCCCCCCCCACCATGCAGAAGTTGACTGCCCAGAAGAGACACTGGGAGAAAAAGCACTAACAGTCTTCCAGACATCAGTTGGACTGAAGAAACATGGAAAAGTAGCATTTCAACTTAGTCTAGGACACTAAAGCACTGTTATCAGGAAGACCCACTATATGTGAGCATCCAATGCAGTAATGTAGAAAGGGGTGGAGTGGCTGAGAGGGAGCGAGTGACAGAACATCAGCCCTCCTATTCTCACTGGTAGCAATGACACAATACGTACCTCAGGGCTGCCTTAAGCAATATGCAATTTTTGTAACCCCCACTTCCTCTTTTGTTTTCTGTGAAATACTTCTTTACAGAGAATATCCAAACCTCTAGACTGCAGTGTTTTGTGTTTATAAAGATCATAACTCCAACAGCACAGATTTTATTCTCATATAATGAATTTTTCCCAGACATGAACTCAGGGCCTTGCACATATCAGGTATTTGTTCTACATGTTAGCTTTGTTTAGCATTTTAAGGTGCTGTGGTCTCAAAACAGTTGGGTTCAAGTGATCCTTCTACTTCAGTCTTCCATATTGCTAGGATGAGAGATGTGCACCACTGTGTGTGGCTTCATATTAAAAAGAGAATAGCCTGCTCTGGTGGCTTTATCTGGAAGGACTTATAGAAGCAATACTGGAAATTGGCCTGGTCACTTCCCCAGGCCACTCAAACACTTGCTGGTTTGGATCAGGCATGTTTTAACCTATGTGTTAGATCTGTGAGAAGTGTATGAATGTGTTTTTCATAACTAGGCTAAGACAGTTATCACCCTGAAAATTTTGAAACTCACAATATTATGAACCAGATGTTATAGTTCCCACCTATAATCCTAGTACTAGGGAGGCTAAGGTAGGACTACCACGAGTTCAAGTCCAGACAGTCTACACAGTAAGTTCTAAACCAGCTGTGGTGACAATGTAAAACCCTATCTCAACAAAGGCAAATCAAACTAGACCAAATCAACATTAGCAAAGTAGGAAGAACATTAAAAGCAAGAACTGAGAATCAGGTGTGGGGTGGTGCACACTATAACCCCAGCTCTTAGGAGGTAAGAACAGGAGCATCAGGAATCTTGGCTAGCTTGGGCTATGACACCCAACAAACATGGCCTTTGTGAATCTATAAGGGGTTTCAAAAGATAGTTGATTTTTAAAAAAAATGACATCGCCAGGCACTTAATCCCAGCACTTGGGAAGCAGAGGTAGGCAGATTTCTGAGTTTGAGGCCAGCCTAGTCTACAGAGTGAGTTCCAGGACAGCCCGGGCTACACAGAGAAACCCTGTCTTGAAAAACCAAAAACCAAAAACAAAAGACATCAAATACAATGAATTTTAAAATCACGCAGTTACGATGGCTACATGATGTAATGTTACTAGGAAATAATACAAAAATGTCAGAAAAGAACAAAGGACAGGAAGAAACAGTGGTAAGTCAGGGAGAAACATGTTTGGCATGTGGAGATCTAACTTTCTGATATGGACAAAAACAATGGAGTAATTAGGAATGATCTGGAAGCTCTCAATTACAATTTAAGTATTCTTATGAATTCACAATGTTTTTCAATACATATGGTCCAGATATATGTAAAAAAATATGTATAGCTACTTATTTATAAACACACAAAAAACAAACAACAAAATCCCATCAATTCTATTATCAGGCTAAAGAAACAAATCTCAAGTTATACACATACCCTGAGAATTTAGTTTTCAGGTGCAATTTTTAAAAAAATTAACTTTATTATTTTTATATTATTATTATATATGGATATTTGCCTGCACTTATGTCTGTGAGCCATATGTGTGCCTGGTGCCTGAGGAAGCCAGAAAAAGATGTGGGATCCGCAGATACACATGGTTGTGAGCCGCCAAGTGGGTACTGGAAATCAAAACTGGGTAGGGCCTCTGGAAGAGCAGCCAATGCTCTTAATTGCTGAGCCATCTCTCCAGCCCATGAGTGGCTCTTGTAAATGAAGAAAAGAATGAGTAAAACCAAAGTGCTGTATTTTAGAATTTATCTCAGTCAAAGCATTAAAGCATAGCACACAAATGACCAATCCTTTCTCCTTTCCCCCACTGGCATATTTGAAGTCAGCAAAGAGACAAATCCCAAATCCCCATAGCATGTGGTGTTTTAAGCAGATTTAGTCCATAACATTTAAGGGTTGACCTGTGGCAGGGTCACACCATTAACAGTCCCTCAATTAAGCCTCCAGGAACCAGAGAACAAATAGCTTTTGGTTGGCCATGTTTATAACCTACCCAATAAACAGGAGATAAAATGGTCTAGTAAAGGAGGCAAATCAGACAAACTTACTTTAGGGCACCCAACTAAGTTCTTTGTTAAATAAAGGGAGAAAAATAAATGGACTTACCTGCACTGCCAAGCTGTTTATAAAACCTGTACTCTAAATGAAGTTGTGGAGCACGTGATTTTATTGGTTCCTGAAACCCAAGAAGAAAAACTGTGATCAAATTTCAACAATGGGCTTTTTTCCCAGTCTTAAATTTTCAGCATGAATAGAGCAAAGATCCTTTAATATTTTGGAGATGACCTCCACATGACAGTCTGCCCTTAACACAGTTGTCTTTGGGAGTGCAGATAAAAGAACATGAGCTAGGTTATATGCAACCCCTCTCACAGGCAGTCAAACTCTCTCTCCATGAGCAGCAATCTTGGCATGAAACACTCTTACAAAATGGGCTCACTCACCAGTCTACCTTCTTTTCCTCTTTACCAATAAATCATTGTGTATTTAGGCAGGAATACTTCAAAATCACAATCCTCCTGCCTCTCGGACTGCTAGGATTACAGAAGTGCACTACTGTGCCTGGTTTAGACATCAAATCTTAAAAAACACAGTGGATATCTCTTGCTTGTGTTATTATGAACTCTGGGTGGTAAACAGTTTGAAAATTAACGCACATTAAAACACATTTTCAAATACACAAAAATTAAGAAGAAAGAAAAAGTAATCTGAGGATCTACTATTTCAGATAGCCATTATTAAAGCTTTGGTAAATTTTTTGGGGGGGAGTAATTTTTTTTTTTTTTTTTTGAGGCTATGTACCTTGAATTCTCTACATAGTCCAGGCTGGCCTCAAACTTGGAAATCTGTCTTAGTGTCCCGAGTGCTAGGATCAGAAGTGTGTACCACAATGCCTGGCTCCAAGCACTTATCCGTATCTATTATACAGATCATTTTATAGGAAGGAGATCTGACTTTATTTGCTGTTTACTATGTGTATGAGGTATGAACAGTTCTACTGGTTGAAATACATTCTTGTGTATGCATATGCTTGCTGTTTTCAGCTTTCAACATTTTGAACAATGCTATTACAAACATTCCTATGTGTATTTTGTTTAGTCTTGCAAGAATTAAAGACTGTAAATGCAACATAAATCAGCAACTTTGATTAATGTGGTGTTCACACTTTTGTTTGTTTATTTTAAGACAGGGTCTTTCTATGTAGTCCAGGCTGTCCTTGAACTCACAGAGATACACCTGCCTCTACCTTAGTGATGAGACTAATAGTATACACCACCACACCTGCTTTTATGTGTTTAATTTTCAGTAATAGTAATTTCCTTTCTTATTTAGGAAGGAGGCTTTTAAAAGGTTTTATTAATATATATTAATTGGATAAAATAATAGATTATGCCATATTCATATATACATAATGGAAATTCACACACACACACACACACACACACACACACACACACACACACACACACACCACTGCCCACACTATCATCCATGGGTTCCTTTATTTTCCCAAATAGTTCACCTTTTAATTTGTGTTGTTTTTTTCTCTTTTTAATCTAGATTGCATGTATAGAAACCAACAATTTAAAAAAAAAAAAAAACCCAACCACGTGGTTGGTATCAGTCCTTTCAACAAAAATTGGACTCCTTTGTCAAGCACAGCGGTTCATGCCTTCAATTCCAGTACTTGGAAGGCTGAGGCAAGAAGATCATTGACAAGTTTGAGCCCAGCTTGAGTTATATAATGAGTTACAGACCACCTTGGACTATAGAATGAGACCCTGACTAAAAACAACAATAAAACCCCAACAGAATAGAAACAATAATCAACAATGAGGGAATTTCTAAATCTTTATAAAGCAGGCAAGCATCCACACATTGATCTGTCACACCCAAAACTTCAGTGACTAACTGTTCTAAACAGTTAGCATTGGCAAATAGCTAACAAGGCAAGCACAGGCTATCTAGCCTAAGAGATGAAAGAGCTTCTTGTCAATGTGGTACATAGATGAGAGGCAAAAACCATCACAGGACTGTTCTTATTTATTCATTTTTTTAAATTATCACGCAGGTATGGTGTCACCTGCCTTTAAGAGGCAGGCAGATCTCTGCGGTAGAGGCCAGTTTGGAATACATATCAAACTTTCAAACTTCAAGCTTGCCAGAGTTATATGAGACTCTGTCTTAAAACAAAGCAAACACTCTCTCTCTCTCTCTC
>NW_022196906.1:60467464-60503334 GCF_008632895.1 Mastomys coucha | reverse complement strand
TCTCTCTCTCTCTCTCTCTCTCTCTCTCTCTCTCTCTCTCTCTCTCTCTCACAGAGTAAAAAAAAATCTCAACCATTCAACCAACCAAAACTAATCATCAGGCCAAGCATGTTTATAATGTCTCTAATTTTAGCATTTAGGAGGGTCTTGGCTTTAGGACATGGTCAACTACATGGAGGGCAGCATGGGCTACAGACCCTTATTGAAAAACAAAACTGAAACAACCACCACAAGCAAAACTTCTTAAACATGCATACTCAACGAGGATGCCTACCACCAAGACAGGGCTGATGAATGAGTACTTTGGAGAAACTAAAACCCTTTTGCTCAGCTGGCCTTAATTGAAAATGCTGCAGCTGCCAGCACTTCCACTTTCCCAGCACTTGGGAACTGAAGTCAGGAAGATCGGGAGTTCAAGGTTATCCTTGACTACATATCAAGTTTCAAACAAGCTTAAACTTTATGAGAGATCACCTCAGAAAACTAACTAACTAGCTAACTAACTAACTAACTAACTAAATAGAATGGTGTAATTGAAAAGGTTGTAGTCAATCATTTCTACTCCTTGGTATAGATAATAAGCTTGTGCCACCACAATTGGTTTTATATGGTATAGGGGAATCAAAATCAGGACTTTATGCATGTTTGATAAGCATTCTATGAATAGAGCTACATCCCAGTTCCTCAAATATTTATACTTTTGTAGTATCAACATTTAAAAGTATATCTTCTATTTCAAAGTACTAAAAAAAATTACTGTAATCTAACAAAAAATATCTATAGTTTCTTAGGGCATAAATCACAGAACTCTGAAGCTTCTTTCAAATTACCTAATTCATTTATCTGTTACTTTTAAGAAAAGTTAAGGTAAATAAATTTGGGTATTTATACCCTCAAGGAATTCCATTAAAGAATTCACAGCATTCAACTCTAGCTAGCGTTGAACTCTGTGCTTCCTGAGATCATCAGAGTTAAAAGAAAAGCACATGATGCTAATAACATGATAGTTACTTCCCTGAAGCCTTCAGACAGAAGGACCGACCACTCTTCATTTGCTGACAGGTCATCAACTTTATCACCAATAAAGTAGCCAGTTACAGAATGTGTCTAATAGCAAAATCACCAGCAATCATTTCATGAAAGACAAAGAGGACAAGAGAGATGGATGCAGAGCAGGAGAGCACTGCCTGCCTCCAGAGATGAACATGAGAGAACGGCAGAACATAAGGGGTGGACTCATACCAGAGGACTTTTACTTGAATTTCAAGCTAGAAACCTAACTTTGATAACGTAGTTAATAAAGAAAACAAACAAACAACTAATCTTTGTAGAATCCCAGTGCTGGGAACATACCTCACACATATTCACACAAGATGACTTTTTTGTTTTGTTTTATTAATCACAGGATATACAAAACCCTTCAACCAGTCTCTTGAGCACATGGCTGAAGCCTATTCAAGCTAATATGGCTTCAGGACCTAATCTGGAAGCATTAAGAATATAAAGCCTTGGGGGGAGGGAATAGGGTTTTTTTTTTCCCCAGAGGAGAAACCAGGAAAGGGGAGAACTGAAATGTAAATAAGGAAAATATCTAATAAACTCTAAGTCTTTTTGAAATCTCACACACACAAAAAAGAATATAAAGCCTTCCAAACATACAGACAGCAGTTTAGAAAAAAGTAGCAAGATGAGCAACACACATAGGCTTTTATCTTGCTTCTAACTCTTTCTAGGTTTGATTAATAAAAGAGAAATGCAGACCAATATTTTGTTTGTACTTTGTATGTATATGTATGCACTCATATACCTTTTTTATTTTTAAGACAGGATCTCGTGTAGCTTAGCTAGCCTTGATCTTGGTAAGTAGCTGAGGATGAATGACCTTGAATTCCAGATCTTCCTCTCTCTACCTCTTGAGTATAGGAATGCAGCCATGAGACAGACACCCACACTAGTTTTTGTTTGTTTGTTTTAAAGAATTATTTATTTTATGTATATGTGTACACTGTAGCTATCTTCAGACACACCAGGAGAGGGCGTCAGATCCTATTGCAGATGGTTGTGAGCTACCATGTGGTTTCTGGGAATTGAACTCAGGACCTCTAGAAGAGCACCAATCAGTGCTCTTAACCACAGAGCCATCTCTCTAGCCCCTTGTTTTGGTTTTTTTTTTTGATAATATCTCTCATTCTATAACCCAGGCTGTCCTAGAACTTTTGATGATCCTTCTGCTTCACCTTTCAAGTGAAATTACAGATGAGAGTCACTATGCCTGGTTACTTTGCATATTTGTTTAAGATCTACTTCATTTTTATTCATGTGTTTTCATCTCTGTGTGTATGTATGTACATATATGTATAGTTGCCCATGAAGGAGAGAAGCAGAAGCTGGAGTTCAAGGCAGATGCGAATCACCTGACATGAGTGCTGGGAACTGAACTGCAGCAAAGTGCTTTTACTACTCAGACCCTTTGGCAGCCCCTATTTTGCATATTTTTAAGCAGTCTTCAATTATCTCTTCTTTTCTTCTCCTTCAATATGATGTGTGTAGTACTGTGTGTAATATATGTGTACAAGGGAGGGGAGCATGTGTGTGTGTGGGGGGGACAACACTTTGGGAGTTACTGTTGGGAGTTCTTTACTTCCACATTTATACAGGCTCTGGGTATGGAACTCAGGTTGTCTGAACTGCACGGAAAGCACATTTACCTTCTGAGCTGGCCCAAATGGTCCTACTTTGTGAACTTTTAAAAGTTCTTAAAAACTTAAAGGTAAGAGCTACAACAAAGATCTAAACAAAGTAGAGCTGCAAAAGCAGTAGCAGACTTGAGCGGCGGCACATACTCGGTAGGCAGAGGCAGGCAGATCTCTGAGTTTAAGGCCAATCTAGCCTACGCAGAGAAACTTTGTTTTGAAAAACAACAACAAAAACAGTAGTACCAAGTTTCTTGCAATTCTGTGGCAGATGTAACTCCTGTGAACAGAGAGCTGGCCATCTGCCAGAATCATGGCTTTTCTGGAACATACAAGCCTGCCTGAAATCCTAGACCAAATGACAGATGGCTGTCTTATAGGACCTTGATACTTCACAAAAATGTTGCTTACAATGAAAGGAGATCAATTATTATTGTTCTATGTCCCTTGACTAAGTTCAATAGCAAGGAATGAGATGTACAGATGGAATTGCTATGCTCCAAACATGATTCTCACTTCAGTCTCGCCTATCTTCCTCTGTCTTCCTCTAACTCATGTTAAATACCACTGAGCTATAACCCTAGTCCCTAATTCTACTATCTGTTTTGGCAAAACAAAGCAGAATAAAGTTTCATAAAAAAGGAAATGAAGGGAAAGTGAAATGTCTGCCAATGATATTAATAATATGTTATAGAACATCTCTATATAGGTCAAAATGGTATAAACTTGACAGAAAAAAAAATCTAGACAGAAAGCCTCAAAAGAAGCCTTGAGAAAAATATAGGTACAATGTTAAGTATATAGTAAGAACACAAAATTTTAAAAGGACGTGTTTTTATATTGTTTTAGTTTTCTTTGGTTTTGTTTTGTGTTGTGTGTGTGTGTTTTAGTTTATTGAAACTAGGACTCACTAGGACTCACTATACTTACTACAGAGCCCAGGCTGGCCTCAAACTTACAATACTACTGCTTTAGTGCTAGGGTTACAAGTGGGCACTGACACTCTTAGATTCAAGTGTTATATGGACTCTTTCTTCCTGTTAAGTAGTCTAAGATAATTAAAGATTAGTATGTGTGAAACAGAAAGCCAAAAGGCAAATGCACTAGAGGAACTAAATTCCTCTACAGAAAGCAGGTAGCTAATCCCATCTTAGAAGGTACATGCCCTGTATCACTGCATGTCCTACCTCTTCTTGCTCTAATTTCTCCACAAAGAACTCTAAGTCAAAGACAAAAGCAAAGCAAGTGGAGTTGCTTGTGACCCAGTACTAACAGGGCTTCAGCTCAAGGGCTGCCATAAATTTATGGTCAGCTAGGCTACTCACTGAGAACTGAGCCAGCCAGAGCTACAAAGTGAGATCCTGTCTCAGCAAGAATAAAAAACAGGAGGGGGTGCATACATGGCTTCAGGTACACATGAAGTTTGAGATCAGCCTGAATTACATGAAACAGCTCAAAAAGGAACAGAGCCAGCAGAGTTTCAGAGACGCCTCTTGTTTTAAATACCAGTACCTGTTATCTCCTTAGTAGAGAAACTAACCTGGCAACACCATCTCTTCCACCAAAGAATCCTAACAAGCCCACAAACTAACAAGCTAAAACAATAAAAAGACTAATCAGAACAGGAGAGGATGTTTTTGTGGATTTTGTTTGTTTGTTTCTTGAGTCTCCAGGCACAGGCTACCCTCTAACTAGCTATACATCTTAGAAAGACACTGAGTTCCTGATCTGTCTCTGCCCTCCAATGCTTGGAGATAAAGAAATGTACAACCACAACCAGTTTAACAGCTTTTTCTTTTGTTTTGTTTTTGAGACAGGGTCTCTCACTTTGTAGCCCTGACTGTCCTGGCACTATGAAGACCAGGCTTCTAACATACAGAGATCTACCTGCTTCTGCCTTAAACTCAAACTCAATATATACCTGAGGATGACACCGAGTTCCTCATTCTCCTTTCAAACGCTGGAATTAAAAGTATGTGCAGAAACAAGACAAGGTGGCTCAAGCCTGTAATCCCAGCACTCTGTGAACTCAAGGATAGCCTGGTCTCCAGTGCAAGTTCCAGGGCTGTTACCCAGGGAGATCATGCACTGAAAAACCAAAACCAACCAACCAACCAATAACCAAGAATCAACCAAACAAAAAAGCTATGTGTTGAAAACCGTGTGCCAGCTATACCTGTCCAGACAGTTTCTTAAAGCAGTGGCTCTAAACTTGGTGTCTTGATTCCTTTGGTAAACCTTTGATTCTAAAAATATTTACATTATGATTTATAATGATAACAAAATTATAATTATGAAGTGGCAATAAAAGAAATTTTATGGTTGGGGGATCACCATGATATGAGGAGCTGTAGGAAAGGGTCACAACATTAGGAAGGTTGAGAACCATGGCTTTAAAACATCAATTGTCACATTTGTTCTTGTTTTTGGTAAATATATTAATACCTTACATTTAAATAACAGATGTCAAAATGTTCCAGAGAAATGCTCAGTGGTTTAGAGAGTACTTGTTATTCTTACAGATAACCCAGGTTCAATTCTCAGCATCAATAACAGAATTCACAACCATCCATTACCTCCAGTTCCAGGGAACAGAAACACCCTCTTCTAACCTCCATAGGCACCAGACATGCACACATGGAGGTGGGGGGTGGGGGGAGTGAGAGAGAGCGTGCACGTGCACGCACACGCACACGCACGCACGCACCCACGCACGCACGCATACACAGTCAAAACATTCATATTCATAAAATAAATCTAAAAACAGTAACAAAATTAGGTATCAAGTTAGAACCAGGAAAGAGAGTCCAGAGAATTACTTATTCTTTCAGCTATTTTTTTAATCAATTAACTTTTGATGCATCTTTGCTAGCACTTTAGTTAATATACCATTTATGCAATGTTACACATATACTGATTTATCATTATAATATCCTAATGGAGAAAAAATGGCTATCTGGCATCATATGCACAGTAAAAATAGCAGCATTATTGTGAATGATTACAATGACTTCCTGTAAGAAGACATTAGGAATGAAAACACCAAAACACAAAGACCACAGCACACACATTCTACTCACCAGTTTAATGGCTACATATTCATTGGTGTAGAGATTTTTACCTAAGGGAAAAAGAGAATGTATATATTTAGTGATATTAGCTTAGAAGGTCATGAGAAAGGTGGTTTTCTAACTGGGCTCAGTACAGGAAGCCAGAGCTAAGTGAAAAGCTAAACAGAGATAATGAGAACCAGCAGGGCTAGGACAGAAAACAGGCTGAGAATCTAAAAATGTAAGCTGCATAAGAAATTGTTTTGTTTTGTTTTAAAAAGGAGAAAACCAACCAAATCCACCCCCTCCTCTCTCCTTTATGCACCCCCACATACAAGCAACCTTATTATTTCTCAGTTATTAGAGCATTAAGTCAACTGAGAAGGAATGCCACAAAAAAAGTCTCAAAGATAGAAATTTCAACTTGGTGAAGGCTAGAGGTGGGAAAACCAGGAATTCAAGGTCATCCCTGGCTACTTGTTGGGTTTAAGGCCAGCCTGGACTACATGAGCTCTTGTCTCAAATCTCCTCCCATCTCTAGAAAAAAATTTAAACTCAGATCAAGGATGTAGTTAAGAGGGGTAGGAAGCAAGAGATGAATATTTAAGGTGAACCAAGGAACAAACCTGGATACCACTGTGAACAAAGAGAATAATTACTGTAGGGACAGAAGACCCAGGGAAGGAGTCTCAGGAGTTCAATTTTCTCCCTTTGATTTCCCTCCTCCACAAAAATCTCAAAGAACAAGAGTATTTTAAGAGCTGAAGACTGGGTAAGATCATTTCAGGAAGAGGAAACTGCAAAAGCAAACAAAAATAAAGCCGAAGAGGCTACAAACTCTGTGGTGTAGTCCTTAAGTTTAGTGAATAGCAGGGAAGGACGAAGACTGGCAAGGAGTGGTTAAGGCAAAAACTGGAAAAGGTTATATAGCTGTATTAGGAAAACCTCAATACCATTCTAAATTTAAAGCAGAAGATGTGGAGTTAAAGTGATCACATAATCAGATCTATTACTCTGAATGTTTATGAGGCAGTGTAAGAATTAACTAGAAAATAGGAAAGCAGAAGTAAAGGAATGCATCTGAATGACTTACTACCCATCATATACAAGCACCATCCATTCAAGATGAGCCACAGCCAGTTTTCCAATGTTAGAGAATATACCCTAGCTTCTCACACAATCCAGTGTATATGATTAAAAACTCAGCCAATAAATTTTATAATGTGATGATGCTAAGACAAAATTATGAAGAAGTACATAGAAGAACCTGGAAAACAGAGGAAAGTATGTTTGGGTACAAACATTTCAAATCAGAAAGTCAAGTAACCTGAAGAATAAAGGTTACTTCTTATATTTAAAAAAAGAAATCCCAGGTAAGGCATGGTGACACACACATTTAAACTCTAGGAGTGGGAAGTCAGAGGACAGTTTGGTCTACATCAGCAGTTCCAGGCCATTCTGAGCTATATAGTAAGGCCCTGCCCTATTTCAAAAGAAAGAAAGGAACCTTTGATTTCTTTGAACACTTGTATTTTTAAAAAAGATGTGTGATTTTTATGATACTATAGATTCATTTTAATATAAATATTTTTCTTTAAAACTACAAGTAAAAAAAAAGGTTCCAAGAATAATGTGTTTTATTTATTCTGCAGTTTAGTACACAGAGGCCCTGATCTATCACAATATGCCCTAATGTGTTCATACTGCAAAGGAAGGCTATCCAAGGCCATCCACAGGCTGCCTCTACTGATCCTTTCTGGCTTCTTACCATTTCTTCTCATGTACCACATTTGTTTTAGTCAGGGTTTCTATTCCTGCACAAACATCACGACCAAGAAGCAAGTTGGGCAGGAAAGGGTTTATTCAGCTTACACTTCCCACATTGCTGTTCATCACCAGAGGAAGTCAGGACTGGAACTCAAGCAGGTCAGGAAGCAGGAGCTGACGCAGAGGCCACTGAGGGATGTTCCTTACTGGCTTGCTTCCCTTAGCTTGCTCAGCTTGCTTTCTTATTGAACCCAACACTACCAGCCCAAGGATGGCACCACCCACAAGAGGCCCTCCTCCCTTGATCACTAATTGAGAAAATGCCTTACAGCTGGATCTCATGGAGGCATTTCTTCACTGAAGCTCCTTTCTCTGTGATAACTCCAGCTTGTGTCAAGTTGACACAAAACCAGCCAGTATAACATTCTCTAATTGTCTGAGTCCTGTCACAGAATATAAAATTCTACATTTTCTATGATCAGATTGTGTTTAGGGGTATTGTATGTGTGTGTGTGTGTGTGTTGACGTATGGGGGATAAAATTCAAGGCTTTTTCACATGATAGGCATGACCTGTGCTACTACTGAACTACATCCCCAGCCTGGAAAAAAAAAAATCCTTAGAAAATATTAAAGGAGTATAGGGTTTCACCTGGATGGGAAGGAACTGGCTTCTATACAAGATAGAAGCTTAATAACACAAATGAACACCTAGTTTCTAGAAAGTTGTAAATTGTAATGTCGTGTGTCCTTTTGTTTGTTTGTGTGTTTGTTTTGTTTTGTTTTGTTTTTTAACACAGGATCCCTTTACAGTCTGGCCTGGCTATGTAGACCAGGATGGCTTTGAACTCAGAGATCCGCATGACTTAGCCACCCTAGTGCTGGGACTGAAGGCAGGTAAAAACAGGCCTGCATATCTGTCTATGTATGTATGTATGTATGTATGTATGTATGTATGTATCTACCTGAAAGACAGGGTCTCAAAATGTAGCCCAGGCTAGACTTGCACTCATAACAATCTTCCTGCATCAGCCTCTTAAGACCAGAATGACAGGTATATGCCAGGTATGTTACATATATTTCTTTTTATTTAGGGAGACAGTATGTTTCCTGAGGACAAGAATGGTGTGTGTGTGTGTGTGTGTGTGTGTGTGTGAGAGAGAGAGAGAGAGAGAGAGAGAGGGAGAGAGAGAGAGAGAAAGAGAGAAAAAGAGAGACAGAGAGAGGGGAGGGAGAGAGAGAGAAACTAAGAGAGAACATTCACTACCTATTAGGCTTGTCATTAAGCTACATATATCTAAACCTCTCATCTTGTATGCTCTTTATGAGAAACTAACATATAAATAAGTTTTTATTTCCTTCTTCAACTCGCTGAGAATCACCAAGAGAAAATCAAGTGGTATTTTAAAAGTATTATCTTGGCTCTACAGTATAAAAGAAAATAACTAGGGAAAAAACAGGGTATTTTCTTAGCAGAACATTTAAAAGAACCACATTTCTGGAACAGAATGGTTACAAGGATTATGAGATAAAGCATGTGAAAGTCCTTTGTAAACTAAAACGTACTAAATAAATCTAATTTTCATTATTATTTTAAGCATGAGGTAACAGCCCCCTCTAAAAAGACTAAAACAAATAAAATTTATATCTCAGATATTTTGAAGAAAAAAAAAGTGCCTCCAGTTACATTTAATAGGAGGTAAGAAAATAAGGGTCAAAGTTATGTCCTTATGGTAAGTGTGACAGCCTACCCCTATAATCTAGTGCACAAAGAGTAAGGACGACAGGATCCTGAGTTTAAGGGCTATATGAGATCCTATCTAGAAAGGTGGGGGGAGACAGACAGACAGGAGGGCAGGCAGGCAGATGGGGGGCAGAGGAGGGAGGGAGGGAGGGAGGGAGGGGGGGAGAGAAGAGAGAGAGAGAGAGAAAGAAAGAGAGAGAGAGAGAGAGTGAAGAACAAAAAAGTCAGGAGAGGAGAGTAATCAGTGTGTTTTTCTTCAGTTATCTCTAAACTAGAAGGTGATAGATTATGAAGTGCTTCTCCGCTTCAATTTTCTGTATAAAAAATATTCTAAGCGGGGTGGTGGTGGTGGCGCACGCCTTTAATCCCAGCGCTTGGGAGGCAGAGGCAGGCGGATTTCTGAGTTCGAGGCCAGGTCTACAGAGTGAGTTCCAGGACAGCCAGGGCTACACAGAGAAACCCTGTCTCGAAAAACCAAAACCAAAAAAAAAAAAAATCTATGTTGAAGTAAAGCTATTTCCTGCAGACATGACAAAACCATCTGCCATCATGAAGAATAACTCCTATGACCTAAAATACCTTGGTCTCCAGGCATCTTGACAAGAAAAGTAAGCAATACAGTGACTGCTACATACATGGCAATAATAACAGGGCTGCTAACATTCCCTGGTAGAAAAAAGGTAGAATGGATCTTCTATAGATTCCACTACCACTCTCCTCACTCCCTTCAGCTCTGTGTGTTCTGAGGGAACAGAGTAACAAAGTATATTAAAGATAGAAGGCTGACTAGGAGTAAAGACTACAGTGATGCAGCTCTCCAGAATTGGGACCTTCTGGTGATGTGTTATCTATCCATCTAGGTATCTAGTTATCCATGCTGTCTTAAGTAACCCCAATAAAATCACCAGGCCACCCTTAAAAGAGGTTTTTTGAGCCTCTCTGTGCCCTATCTGGGGATAAGAGAGAACATGTACCTTCTGAGAGAACATAAGCATAAACTTAACTATAGGTACGATGGCTGATATACTACCAAATGCTAACTGGTTTGTGCTTGTTTACTTTTTCTACAAATGCCAAAAGAACTGAATAAATGTCATTCTCTTATCTAATACCCAAAGAACACTGGAGGTGATTCCATAATTGTCGTGGGCCAAGCACTGTTCAAATCAATTCCTTTGTCAGGGAGCAAAGGCAACATAAAAATTGAACAGAGACTGGCTTATCCAGTAAAGTTATTTGCCACTAAGCTTGATGATTTGAGTTAGATACCTAGAGCCCACTTAGTGGAAGGGGACAACAAAGACCTTTGACCTCCAAATGTACACAGTGGCACCTGATGGGCAAAATAAATAAAGTTTGTAATAAAAAAAATTTGTATAAGCCAACAGGAAATACAGACATTTAGAAATCCAGTCATTCAGTCTATATACTCAGTAAATATACTGTACTCAGAAATTTTGCACTGGAAGAATTTAATAGCAAAGATTGTGGGTGAAAATCCTATCCCTTTAAAATTAATAACTACTTCAACTAATCATATAATTAAAATGTGTCAATAACTGTGAGAAAAGGTAAGCAGCTTAATGGTCTGGAAATTTATGCATGAGCTGGCATGATACCAAACACTCATAAATCCACTGCATAAAATCCACAGGTTTAACTTTTTGTTCTAGGCTCTATCATTAATGGCAGAAAAACTGCATTATTTACAAGTTTTGGATCACTTTTATCTAAACTCAGCTTTTCAAGGAAGCAGCCTAGATATGATACTGACATTAAAACATCTGAAGGAAAACTTCCTGTTTCAGTGATTTACCTACAGGCTACATTTACTGAAAGCTTCAGTAAGACAGCCTTTCTTTTTTTCTTTTTTGGTTTTCGTTTTTCGAGACAGGGTTTCTCTGTGTAGCCCTGGCTGTCCTGGAACTCACTCTGTAGACCAGGCTGGCCTCGAACTCAGAAATCCGCCTGCCTCTGACTTGCCTCCCAGGTGCTGGGATTAAAGGCATGCACTACCACTGCCCTGCCAGAAAGCATTTCTCAAAGAACCAGTAGCTCTTAGTCAAGAGTCACACAATTAAGGAAACGTAAAGGGTTTAATTATCTTTGTAGCTAGCTCTCAAGCTTTCTTGCCCTACAGTGAAAGCAGTACACATATAAATTACTACCTAAACTTTATGTCTTAAAATACAGTAAGAAGAAATCGAGGCAGAAGCTGGATAGCTCAGCAAATAAGAGCAGAGCAGGAAGGACCAAAGTTCAGTTCTCGGCATCCATGTTGAGTGGCTTACAACTACTTCTAAATCCAGTTTAGAGGATCCATGGTCTCTTCTAGTCTTTTAAAGAGGGGGCATATGTGTGTACACGTAAGTGTATACACACACACACACACACATATTAAAATCTTTAAGGACATGGAAAGGAAGTAAGAGAGGAAGCGAGGGAGGACAGTGAGTCAGGGAATTAGCATGGGAAATAATACTTCTGCATATGTATGAATAGTTACCATTCTACTTAGTGAAAAGAAGGCCGTTAGTCCACTGTTCCCTCTAGTCCCACCAAGAGCATCTCTTTATGTGTACAGGATTATTAGAAAGATTGTTTCAAATAATGATCAGTTAATTGTAAGGATAATTTATATGCCAATTTCTCAATTTTTGAATTTCAAATTTTCAAAAGCTTTTTGGGGCTGGAGAGATGGCTCGGTGGTTAAGAGCACTCACTGCTTTTCTAAAGGTCCTGAGTCCAATCCCCAGTAACCACATGGTGGCTGACAACTATCTATAATGTGATCTGATGCCCTCTTCTGGCATAAAAGTATACATAGAGATAGAGCATTCAAAATAAATAAATATAAAAAAAAAGATTGATTATCAATAATAGTACTGGGCTGGCAAGATAACTCAGCAGTTAAGAGTACTTGTTCCTTTTGTAGAGAAATATCACCTTTCCAACACCAACATGGTGGCTTACAGACATCCATACTGCTGGTTCAAAGTGAATTCAGCCAGGCGGTGGTGACACATGCCTTTAATTCCAGCACTTGGGAGGCAAAGGCAGGTGGATTTCTGAGTTCGTGGCCAGTCTGGTCTACAGAGTGAGTTCCAGGACAGCCAGGGCTATACAGAGAAACCCTTTCTAGAAAAAAAGAAAAAAAAAAGGAGAATTCAATGCCGACTTCTGCAGGCATTAGGAACGCTTATTCAGGCAAAATACCCATACACATAAAACCAAACCAATAACAAAAAAACCAAAACAAGTATTACATAGGGTTTTTTTTGTTTTTGTTTTTGTTTTTGTTTTTTTTTGGCAATACTGGGGATCAAACCCAGAGCCTCATTGATGCTAGGCAAGTACTCTACCACTGAGCTACAGCTAGTCTTTATCTTTTTGGTTAGGTTAGGTTTTGAGATAGTCTCATATATCCCAGACTGGCTTTGAAGTCATTATGTTGTCAAAGATGGATAGCGTGGTCTTCTGTTTCTACCTCCTACGTGCTGAGATTACAGGCTGTGCCCATCATACCTAGCTTATAGGTACACTATACCAACTGAGATATATCTTCACTTTAAAATATAATATATCATAAAAGTTATATTGTAGCTTTAGCACTACCCACCTTGGGTGGTATTGTTACATATCATGTTTATTATTAACACAACAGAAAATATTATTTTCCCCACATTTTTATGTTTCATTAGTAGGGTATAAAGTGAATACGTTAAAATATTTGTCAATGTTTTACTTACTTGTTTAGAAACATGTTCTCCTTAAGTAGCTAAGGTTCCTCTCAGACTTGCTATGTATCCCAGATTGGCATGGAACTGTACATCTTAATGCATCAGCTTCCCAAGTGGTACACCACTATACTTGGTTTTCACCTTTATTTTTAAAGATACTAGCACATTCATTTTACTATTTAGCTCACTTATTTCACTATCATTGATGCACTGGGGGCCAAACCCAGGGGCTCACATATGACAATCAACCAATCATTCTCTAACACAGCAATATATCTAAGCCCCAGTGCATTAACTGGATAAAAATAATTTTTAAGAAAGGTAGTTTACAACACTTAGTAAGAATAGAAATTATTTTGAGAAATTTTCATTTATGTGTATGGGATTATAATATTTATTTTTTCATGTAACTAATGGTCAGAAAAGTTATCTATAAAAACTGATTGAAAATCAGTTTCAATTACTTCATTTTGAGACAAAAAGCTTAGAATAGGGATTAGACTAGTTTCTAATACTTTCCTAAAGAATAAAACACTCCAAAAAGAAAAAAGAGCTGGAGGCAGAGGCAAGTGGAGTGGATCTCTGTTAGTTGGAGGCCAGCCTGGTCTACAGAATGAGTTCAAGGACAGCCAGGGATAAACAAAGAAACCCTGTCTCAAAACAACAAACAAACAAACAACCATGATTAAAAATTTGGGAGTGCTGGGATTATAGGTATATGCAATCATGCCCATGTTGGGGCCACAAAACTTGGGTCCTGAGCATGCAAAGCAAGCACTCTACAAACTAAGTTATAGCCCCAGCTCCTGTTCATTCTTTTAACAAGATAAATAATACAAAAATTTGTTTATCTATGCCAGTGCTTCTCAACCTCAGTTTCCTAATGCTGCAATTGTTTACTACAGTTCTCATGTTGTGGTGACCCCTGATCATAAATTTTTTTAAAGGATTTATTTATTTTATGAGTACACTGTAGCTGTCTTCAGACACACCAGAAGAGAGCGTCAGATCTCAGTACAGATGGTTGTGAGCCACCATGTGGTTGCTGGGAATTGAACTCAGGACCTCTGGAAGAGCAATCAGTGCTCTTAACCACTGAGGCATCTCTCTAGTCCCATAAAATTATTTTTGTTGCTACTTTATAACTATAAATTTGCTAGTTATGAGTCATAATGTAAATATTTTTTGGAGAGAGATTTGCTAAAGGGGTTGTGACCCACAGATCCATGCTATGATATATTTAGCCTGGTCCCTGCAAAGTCTATATACCGATAGTCTGGTTATTTGGGGAGGCTGCAGAAGAAGCTTTGAGGTGGGGCTTATTGATATTTTTAGATTATTGAGGGCATAGTCTTGGTAAGTAATTTACCTGAGACCCTTGAAGTTCTCATGCAAGGATGGTTACATGTAACTCCTAGCTCCTTTAACTCTAGCAAATGCCATATGCAAGGCAGCCAGGGGTTGAGGCATCAAGCCTGTACTATGCTGTTTGGTCTCTGAAACTGGGAGCTAAAGGAAAGCTTTTCTTTTTTCCTTTTTCCTTCCTCTTTCCCTCCATAAACATCTTAGGTCAGATATTTTGTCATATCTTTTTAGGTGAAAGATATTTGAGTCGTTTTAACATCTTAACATCTTTAAGCAGACTATCTTCAAAAGTGGCCATGCCATTTTACTTTTCCAATATCATGTGTAAGCAATCACATCTCTAGCTAGTCTTCCCAGTAAACACTAGTTCTTTACAGAGTTGGTAAGCCTGAAGAAGTAGTTTCTATCAGTATTTCCTCAATGACTGCGGAAGTTGAACACTTTACATATGCTTATCTTCCGATTTCTCTGAATTACAGTATACTCAAATCATTTGTTCCTCTTTTAAGAGATTTAATTTTAATTATGTGTATGTGTATACACACAAGCTTGTACTAGAGCCACTGGATCCCTTGAATTTGGAGTTACAGGAGGCTGGGAGGAAACCAAAATGA
This sequence comes from Mastomys coucha, assembly GCF_008632895.1. Classification (NCBI taxonomy): domain Eukaryota; kingdom Metazoa; phylum Chordata; class Mammalia; order Rodentia; family Muridae; genus Mastomys; species Mastomys coucha. The sequence continues at coordinate 60,488,363 of NW_022196906.1, read as the reverse complement.
ATACAGGAAACTAAACCTGGGTCTACAGAGACGTACGTGCTCTTAAGTACTGCACAACCTCTCCAGCCACATTTAGCTTTGCTAACTTTTAATTAATTGTCTTTTAATTTATTGTTGAGTTTAAGAAGAGTTCTTTATATGTTTTTTAAAAAATACTCTTACAGGGTAGTACCATTTTATACCATACATATATATTTGTGTGTGTGTGTGTGTGTGTGTGTGTGTGTGAGAGAGAGAGAGAGAGAAAGAGAGAGAGAGAGAGAGAGAGAGAGAGAGAGAGAGAGAGAGAGAGAAAGTTTCCATATGGCTTTATCAATTGTCTTTAGTATTAACTATCCATCCCTTTCCCATCTCCTCTGTCCTGCCCTCCCATTTATGCATACTACTGGGGAAGAAAAGTAATAACCAGTTTCCCCAGCTGTGAGCCCTATGAGCTACAATAGTGACTGTCCTGGAAAGATGTGTACACTAGTATAACACTGGCTTAGATATTATGAGAGTAACCAGTACCTCTCTGATGGATGTAAAACCTGCTCCATAAGATAGGACTCATACCTGCCTGGTACTGTTAACTAGGGCCAAAACTGAGGGCTGATCAGGTCACAGGTTGTAAGAGAAAATCTAATACTACTCTAAATGGATTGCTTCCTGTAGTTCTTATCTACAGATTTGAGCATTTCTCAAACATCATCAGTGAAGCTTCTATTTTTAATATACGCAACTACTATAGACACCAAAACTGGTCAGACCGCAGAGAACAGACTGTGGACCATTCAACTCTAAATCAGACATTTATACTATCCCTCCCTCAAGGCTAAGAGAGCACCACTGAAGAGGGGACAGAAAAACCCTGGGAGCCAGAAGCAAATGTCTGTAGGAGTATTTTGTCCAATATGACAGGTAGTGGTAAATACACGTTGTAAATATAAAATTCCAGCAACTATGACTGCACAAGATAGGGCCAAACAAAATACTAGCACGAAGGGGAGAAGTTCAGGAACTCCTACTCTAGCTCAGCCATTCCCACAGATTAATTTAGATTGTGTGTTAAGTATATGTGTGTGCACACATGTGAGCTTATGTATACCACAGTCATGCATATGCCTGAGGAAGCCAAAGGGAACTGAGTTCCCTGAAACTGGAGTTACAGGAAGTTAGGAACCACCAGTGTGGGTCCTGAGAACTAAACCTGGGTCCTCTGCAAGAGCAGTAGACCCTCCTAACCTTAGTTTTCTCATCAGCTACCATGGTGATTTTCTTTCTTTTCTTTTTTAATTTGTTGTTTTTGTTTTGTTTTGTTTTTCTTTGAGACAGGGATTCTCTATGTAGTCCTGGCTGTCCTAGACCCAGCTCTGTAGACTAGGCTTGCTTCAAACTCACAAAGATCTGCCTGCCTCTACCTTCTGAGAACTGTGATTAAAGGCCTGCCAGCCCCCACCACTGCCAGAGAAGCTATGGTGATTTCTTAATTTCCGTATCAAGCCAAAACTTTTTAAATAATTGAAACACATGTACATAGGAATTTAGGAACTATGTTTGTGCCACACACTTGTCAAAGTTAATGTAGTCATAAACTATCTTACACATTTATCTTATAACCCACCCTAGTCCTTTATTACTTACTTCATTAAAGCCTTCTTCATTCACAAGGTCTCCTTAAGCTAGTAAATAGTGATTCTTTCCTCTCAAAGAACTAGTGATCAATTCCTGCTAGTCCTGAAGTTTTGAATTAATCTCTTTTGCTACTGCCAAAAGTTGGCTAAATGAATACATTTAGCCTTTTCTTATAAAAAATGATTGGCTAGGAGCCTGGAGAAGTAGCTTAGATCTATTTATCTACTTATCTATCCATCCATCCATCCATCCATCCATCCATCCATCCATCCATCTGTTCAATGATTATGGGTGTTTTACCTGCACGTATGGCTGTGCACCACATGTGCATGGTGTTTGCAGAGACCAGAAGAAGGTTGGATCCTCCTGGAACTGGAGTCACAGATAACTGTAACTGCCACTTGAATGAAATCAAACCTGATACCTCTTGAAAAGCAACCAGTGCTCTAAGCCACCTCTCCAGGGCCCCTGCCAACCATTTTATTGCGTATACATTATATATCATACATAATGAAAATAGTTACAGATCTAAAAGCAAAGTGGTGAGACACAACCACAGCCTGGACTAGAACAAAGTACAATGCAGCAAGGAGTACAATTTGAGCACAGACTAGGTAATGTGACCTTCTTTCCTATACGAATAGATCTGTGTCATTCCTCTCTTTAAGATCCTTCATGATTGTATTTCAAAGTCACAGAAACACTTCACAATTTGGTCCTAACTTACCTAACAGCACATCTATTGCTTTGTTTTGTTTGACTTCACATCTTTTGACTCTGCTATTTATAATCATCTGCTGCACTGATAATATGCTAAGTAATCTCACCTAGCAATTTTGTATCCTGCAACTGGAAAGAGTTCCTCCTTAATGTCTAGCAGCAAAAGTACTATTACAAATAACTCCTTTCTGAAACCTTCATTTATGTCTGTGGATGTAGTCTCTATACAACTTGCTATCATATTTATTGTCTTATATTATAATTTGGTTTTCTCTTTGTACCAGGAGACAACAGTATCTTTAAAAACACAAACCACATTCTACTCTATGTTATCTTTCCTAAACTTGACATTATATTCAAGAAACAGTTGAGAGGCAGGGCAGTGGTGGCACATGCCTTTAATCCCAGCACTTGGGAGGCAGAGGCAGGCGGATTTCTGAGTTTGAGACCAACCTGGTCTACAGAGTGAGTTCCAGGACAGCCGGGGCTACACAGAAAAACCTTGTCTCAAAAGAAAAGAAAAGAAAAGAAAAGAAAAGAAAAGAAAAGAAAAGAAAAGAAAAGAAACAGTTGAGACTCAAAATGTACTGATAAGGCGAGAAGTAGCAGCACACACATAAAATTCTAGCACTTGGAGGACTGAGGCAAGATACTACATAGTTAACCAATGTTTCAAAAACGGTGAAGGAGAAAACAAGAACTTGGGGGGAGGGGAGAATGGTCAAACCCTGTCAGTATTTTTTGTTTGTTTCTGTTTTGTATACTCAAACAACAAGGCCACTGCTTACTACTATTGCCACATGGGGAAAGAACAAAGAAAGCATACTTTGTCCCTTCTGCCTACCTATCTGACAATTTACTTAATAAATAACTAAAAATACTCAGAAAAATCCCTGCACTTGAAAGGAGAGGCACCAGGACACCCACTTGCATCTAAGAGATAAAGGCAAAAATCAGAGGTCAGCACAGGCTGCAGAGCAATTAGAGAGCAGCCTGAGCAAATAAAACATCACATTAGAAAAAGAAAAAAGAAAAAGACCAAGTAAGAAGAAGTCACCCCAGGAAACAAAGGGACACTTTTACTTTAGACAGTGATCAAATTAGCAGGGAAGTTCTTGCCATGCGAGCTTAACAGTCTAAGTCTGTTCACTGGAACCCACATAAAAGTGGAAAGAGAGAACTGATTTAACAATGTTCTGTTCTCTCAAAACTCAAAAGTTCCATGTGTACACAGTGAAAGACGTGTGTGTTTGTGTGTGTGTGTGTGTGTGTACATACAGCCACATACCCCACACAGAAGAATCCTGCAGGTGCAGAGCTAAAGCAGAGATGTACCTACTGTTTGTGTGTGATCTTTCCTACTTTACATTTTCTGTTTTCTGCACAATCTTCCCCTTATACTACAGCAAGAGTAAAGGATGAGATACACAACCTACAATATAGCTAATAGAAGGATAAAAGCAGCTGAAGAGAAAGGTAAGTTCTTTTTTCTATTACAAAGGAAGTAACACTCAGATGCGTCAGGCTATGACCCCAGGAGGCTGGCAGCTAAAGCAGGAGTATTTAGTCTGAGAAAAGATTGGGCTTCAGAGAGAAAGTCATGGCCGGGCGGTGGTGGCGCACGCCTTTAATCCCAGCACTTGGGAGGCAGAGGCAGGTGGATTTCTGAGTTCGAGGCCAGCCTGGTCTACAGAGTGAGTTTCAGGACAGCCAGGACTATACAGAGAAACCCTGTCTCAAAAAACCAAAAAGAAGAAGAAAGTCATCTCCTCATTTCCCCTCAGTTTTTCTAAATAGTTTCTCTGTGTAGCTCTGGCTGTCCTGGAACTTGATCTGTAGACCAGGCTAGCCTTCAACTCAGAGATCCACCTGCAGAGGCTCCTAAGTGCTGGGATTAAAGGCGTGCACTTCCACACCAGACTCAGAGAGACAGTCTCTAAAATAAAATGAAATATCAAAACTATCCTAGATTCACCAGAGAAAACAAAACAAAACAACAACAAAAATCTAGCACTCTGAAAGAAGAGACGGGCCATAAATTTATTTTTGATTTTCCCATTTCCATGTAAATTTGTATTATAAATCTTAGACTTCAAGAAAACAAATTTCTAGTTCTAATAGCTGAGGGTTTACTTGGTCTTCATAGAAATAAAGGCATTTTTGGCTCTCAGAATACTCAAGTTTATGCATTAGAAACTGCCTCTCACTGGTAATTTTGTGACCGTTTATTCCATAACATATCTAATTCAAGCAGTATGGTGGTGGTAAAATAAAGCCAATCCACCAAATGAATGAATGTTTGCAAAACTAATTGCTAAAGCAACTGAGTAGTTGCTAGGAAAGCATGAAATATGAAATTACACACCTTCTATTTGCAGTAGCATCAAGTTTAGCTAACTGGAACATGAACACATCTCTAAATATGAAGGCCTTTTTATTATCCTAGTCAGGTTTAATTCCATGTTGTTAGTATTCTATAATTAAAAATGAATTCACTCTTAGCATCTTCCAATTCAGTTCTGTACCTGGAGATATGTAGCTGGTATAGTGATGTTTCATTAAGGATTGAAAAAGGTAATCACAGGTATTTTTTTTTCCATTTTCTTTTGCATAATTATTAAAACCAGAGGTTAGAAAACCACTCCAATCATCTTGTGTTTCTACCTTCACAATAATCCAGATTATGATTAATTTTCATAATAATCATAGCTTCAAAAACTACTTAGAGGTTGGAGAAATAGCTCAACAGTTAGGAGTGCTTGTTGCTCTTCCAGGACCCTAGTTTAGTTGCCAGCATCTACATATAAGGTGGCTTATGCCGGGCAGTGGTGGCGCATGCCTTTAATCCCAGCACTTGGGAGGCAGAGGCAGGCGGATTTCTGAGTTCGAGGCCAACCTGGTCTACAGAGTGAGTTCCAGGACAGCCAGGGCAACACAGAGAAACCCTGTCTCGAAAAACAAAAAAAAAAAAAAAAAAAAAAAAAAAAAAAAAAAAAAAAAAAAAAAAGGTGGCTTACAACTACTTGTAACTCTAGCTTCATAGGATCTAATGCCCTCTTTTTTACCTCCTTTGGATACCTGCACATACACAGAATATACTCACACAGATAAATGTACATAAAGGTTTAAAAAAAAAAAGATTCAGCTTTTCACATTCTCCACATATAAGGCCTTTCTTAATTTTATAAGGTCTATTTTCTGTTTAGGGTGGTGGTAACATGCCTGCATTCCTAGCACTGATTAGGAGTTGGAGGAGAAGGGAATGGTATAGAGGCAGAAGGATATCTAGAAGGCCAATGTTAATCTGCTCTACATAGTAAGTTCTAGGCCAACCAGGGCTGAATGGTGAGACCCTATCTCAAAAACAAATTAACATATTTCATTTCTCCATTAATATAGCATAGCATATTAAAGAGCATATACATTCCCAGTATACATTCTTCTCAATCTCACATCTTCCAATTGGTTAACTGTCATTATTTATCATCTATTCACAAATTCATATTTGAGTGGGATATGATGTTCACTTATCCTAACTCACAGGAGGCTGGGGTAAAAAGAGTTACAAGTTTGAGGCCTGTGTAGGCTATATAATAAGTTCAAGATCAGCCTGAGCTACAGAGCAAAATGTGTCTCAAAATTAAATACAAAAAATTTCTACAGCAGGGCATGGTGATGAATTCCTTTACTCTCAAGAGGCAGATCTCTATGTTCAAGGCCAGCCTAGTCTACAAAGCAGGATCTAAAACAGCTAGAGCTACACAAGGAAACTTAATAATAATAATAATTTAAATATTAATAAATATAAACTCTAAATTGGTAGAAAATTAAAACTCCTATCACACATGAGAAGCCTTGAAAAACAGCATCATGACTGATAATAACTATAGACTCCTTTGCAAAATCCTGATTTCTTATGCTAGTAAGAACTACTTAAGAGAAAGTTCCCAATCACCCACTTATCTTGAAAGACACCAGAGAACATTACTGCTGTTAGTAAAAGCCACAGACATAAGCAAGTTCTTACCTAATCTGAGCTCTCCGAAGTTCCCACACCCTATCTTCTTGCCAACCCTGAAGTTGGGTCCCACCATGAGAACCCCAGAGGATGTTGAAGTGCCAGATGGTCGGGAACAGTGTGTATTCCTTTGTGCCATAGTTTTAGTTGTCCGTTGTCTATCATCCTTTTCCCTATTAGAATGGTCCATGTTCTTACACGACAGTCTCTGAACAATGAGTGACCTCAGTGTGTATATACTTCTCTTCAACACAGAAGTATGTCCAAATCACCACAGTCAGAGAATGAGGAGTTTTGGCACCATATTTATGCTTCTAATGTTCTTCCAGAAGGTGAAAACCACTGATCAATTCTTGAAGAACGTATAGTCTGTAGATCTCATGCATAGGAGGACATTTTGTAACCTGGATAAAAACCAAAAAATTACAGTTAAAAAATAATTTCTAAAACAAACTGAGAAAGTCACTAATTAGAATGGATCTTATCCAATGGTAAGTACAGTGATCTTCAGAGCTCCCTGAAATAGGTTTTGGTTTTATATCTTTCAAAATGTTAGCCATCTGGATTAATTACTTACAAGTTAATACAATCTAAGTAAACTGCAAATCAGGACACTAAGGGAACACACTTAAGTATTTAATATGAAACATTTCTTTTAGCAGTGTCATTTAGCCAAAAAGAAAAATATTTGCTAAGTTGTTTTCTTTTTTTTCCTATTTTTTTTTTATTAAATGTTTTCTTTACTTACAATATCTCCTTTCCCAGGTTCCCCTCCAAAAAAAAAAATAACAAAATAAAATTAGATTAAAAAAAAACAAAAACTAAAACAATCCTGTTCCCTCCCCCCTCTCCCTGTTCACCATCCTACCCCCTTCTGCTTACTGGCCATGGCATTCCCCTACACTGGGGCATAGAACCTTCACAGGGCCAAGGTCCTCTCCTTCCATTAATGACTGACTTGGTCATCCTCTGCTATACCCATGCTGCTGGAGCCATGAGTCCCCCCATGTGAGTGAGGTAACCCAATCACAAAAGAACACACATGGTATGCACTCTCTGATAAGTGGATATTAGCCTAGAAGATCAGAATACACAAAGTACAAACCACAAACCATAAGAAACTCAAGAAGGAAGACCAAAGTGTGGATACTTCATTCCTTCTTAAAAGGGGAACAAAATACCCAAGGAAGGAGTTGTAGAGACTAACTATGGAGCAGAGACTAAAGGAAGGACAAATTAGAGACTGTTCCACCTGGGAATCCTTCCCATATTCAATCATCAAATCTAGACACTATTGTGGATGCCAGCAAGTGCTGGCTGACAGGAGCCTGATATAGCTAGCTGACTCCTGAGAGGCTCTGACAGAACCCAACTAGTACAGAAGTAGAGGCTCACAGCCATCCATTGGACTGAGTACAGGGTCCCCAATGAAGGAGCTAGAGAAAGGACACAAGGAGCTGAAGGGTTTGCAGCCCCTTAGGATGAACAACAATATGAACTAACTAGTACCCTCAGAGCTGCCAGGGACTAAACTACCAACCAAAGCTAAGTCGTTTTCTTAATTGATTGTGTAACAGGGTATTCAGCAGAAAGGGTTAATGCTAAGTTAAATAAACTGTAGACAATTAAATTCAAAGCTGTCCTTGTACAATTTGTCCAGAACTCATTAGAAATGAGGCTATTCAGGGTTTCTCCTCCCTCTACTCACCATTTACCAAACACTGGCAGCAATCATGCAATCCAAAATGTACAAACTGGCAGCAGTCTCTCAGCCCACACTTAATGCTTTCAGGTGTTGTTTCTCTCCACGTACCTCTCTTAACCCTTATGCTTAAGCACAATTATAGTTCATAAAACCCCAACTCTGCTTTAAAAGAGAGACATGAGGAGTGGCGGCATATGCCTTTAATCTGAGCACTTGGGAAGGAGGCAAAGGCAGGTGGATTCTACAGAATGGTTCCCAGGACACCCTGTTGAAAGAAAAGAGGAGAAAAGTAAAAGAGAAGAGAAAAGAAGAGAAACAAGAGGGAAAGGTAAGGGAACAGAGGGAAGGGGAGAGAAAGGAGAGGGAAAGAAGAAGGGAAGGGCAAGAGGAGAGGGGACAGTAAAAGGAGGGGAAAGGAGAAGAAAGGGAGGGGAGGGGAGGAGAGGCAAAAATGTATGTGCTGCATTTTAAAAAGAATTATTTATTTTTATTCTGAGTAGAAACCCCAACTGCAAATAAAGCCATAAAACTAAAGTCTTAACCTTTATCCCCATTAGAATTCATCAGAGTCTCACATAAAAACTGAACCCAACACAAAAGTTGACAATAGAATCATTTTATTGCCATATTTGATAATGCATGTACTTGTGATATTATGACACATTTTGGATTTTGCCCATGGTCCTGGCTCTTTACTCATATAGCCATGGTTTCTTCCTAAGTGACCAGAATAAGCCTCAGAGAACAGGACCTATCTCACCTTTCTCTTTCTCTTTCACCTCCTTTTCTCTACAAGGCAGACCATAGAAACTACAATTTCTCTTCCCTCAAGGTAAGTCACACAAACCAAAATAGGCTTTTCTCTCCCCAGCTTTGAAAATGCCCATAATGAAATCCTCAGCTCTAATTTGTCTAACAGTAGATCATAAGACTACCACCCTCACACCACCTTTCAAGAGACCAGCCTTCTACCCAGAAAGAATAAAAAGTGTATAGAGAGGTCCAGGGAAATATGAACACGAAGCGTCACTGGGTTTTCCAACTGTTGTCATTAGATCATACTCCTTTTGTCCAGTCATATTTCTACATGCTTCAATCATGACTATGCAATAAAGTCTCCATAATAACCCAAAAGGACAGATCCTCTAGACACTGAGATAGAAACCCTATACCCCTAACACCTTTGCATTTCTTCATCTGTACCTTCTATAACATCCTTGATAACCAGCAAATCATAAATTATGTTTCAATGAGTTTTGTGAGCTACTCAAAACAACAGAATCCAGAAGTGAGGCACAGGGAGCCTTATTTATGACCAGTTGGTCAAAAATACAAGCAAAATAACCAGAGACTTAGAAGGGGAATCTCAACTCGGGAAAGATAGTTTTAAGGATTTGACTCAGTTTCAAACTCAAAACTGACAGTGTCAGACCTGAGTTAGGACATCAAGGCTGTGTGTACCTCTGCAGAATTAATTCTTTACTTGTTGGTTGGAGAATCTCCATACCTTTTTAGGTGACAGAAATCTTCTGTTTGGACCATATAACAACCATTAATACTCTTTAAAAAAGAAAATATCCTCGCCCCCTTTTCTTCACTTGCCTCTGCCTCCCCAGTGCTGGAACGAAAGCTGTATGATGCCCACCCAACTACCTACCAGGGTACAACAGTCACCACTGTTATATAACAGCAAAGGCTTCTAGGCTAAATAAGCTTCCTACAAACACATCCACTTCTAATTCCCTAGCAATACAACCACAAGTACAAAGCCGCAAGATGCCACTGGACATACAATCTAACCCAATCCAAAGATATATGCTTATAGTACAACATTAGCCAAAATAATCTTTATATTATTACATTTGCTATTTGTTTTTGTGTTAAAACTGTAAAATGACATTAGAATTTCCATAATACTAATCATTAATAAAATCAATTGCCTACATGAGCAATAGAACAAATTCTTTTTTTTTAAAGATTTATTTATTATGTATTTATTATAAGTACACTGTAGCTGTCCTTAGACACACCAGAATAGGGCATCAGATCTCATTATGAGTAGTTGTGAGCCACCATGTGGTTGCTGGGATTTGAACTCATGACCTTCGCAAGAGCAATCGTTGCTCTTACTCACTAAGCCATCTCACCAGCCCCTAAGAACAAATTCTTATTTCTGCTCATCTCCAAATGTACCCAATATTCTATGGTTGTCTTTTATCCAAATCAAACAGTAATGGAGAAAGAAAAGCAAAGTAAAACTAAAGATGTTTTATTTACATAGATCTGTTTTAATTGTTGAAGGCATGTGTATGTTAAAGACTGGCAGAGACATTTTCTTTCCTTATAGTATACATTGTTTCAGGACACAAATAGAATATGCAGCCCATAAGCACATTCAACTAATGCCTGGACCTTCAGATTATCATCACTATCATATTTTGAATGGCTTGTTTTAACAGTTACTAGTATATAACATAAAAACAACCACACTGACAAGAACATACAAGGTAAATTTTATTTTAACCTTTAGGGGGCGCAGAAGAGGACTTCTGGGCTGCAGATATAGATCAATAGTAGGATGCTTGCCTAGCATAGGCAAGGGCCCATGTTCAATTTATACATTTTGTTTGTTTGTTTGTCCAATGATTGATTTTATTTTACTTTATGTTATTTTTTGGTTTTTCAAGACAGGGTTTCTGTGTAGATCTGGCTGTTCAGGAACTCACTCTGTAAACAAGGCTTGCCTTAAACTTGGAGAGCTACTTGCCTCTTCCTCCCAAGTGCTACAACAGTGTGCCATCACATCCTGGCTTTTTTAAGGCTTCTAAGGTAAACAGAAAAGACAAACCATATGCTTTTGCTATCATATTATTTGCACTCTTTTATTCTTACCAGAAAAGGGAGAAGAGAAAAATTATGTAAATGCAGCTAATAGGTGTCTATTTTCCTACTGAATAAATCATCAGTCACATATTATTTAATAAATGTCACACATTATAGTGAACACATTTATTTGAACCTTTATAGTTGTATGAAAAGTTAGTTAAGAAACTCCAATTCCAAAGCCAGGCAAGGCGGTGCACACATATAATCCCAGTACATGGGGTGGAGACGGAAGCATCAGGAGACCAAGGCCAGTCTTGGTACATAGAAAGTTTAAAGCCAGTTTGGGCAACAAAAGAGGCTCTCTCAAAAATTAAACGCAAATACTTCAGAACAATCAAACTACAAACAAAACTCCTATAACTCAGTTCAGCTAAAAACAAAAAGCATATATTAAAACTTGTAATAAACCTTAGAACTTATCAAGCTTAACTTTAGCCTATAAATTTTTTGTTTAGTTTGTTTGAGACACAGTTTCTTTGTATAGTTTGCATGTCCTGAAATTCACTTTGTAGACCAGACTGGCCTTGAACTCACAGAGATCTGTCTGGCTCTGCCTCCCAAGTGCTTGGATTAGAGGTATACACCACCACCCTCCCAAATCATGGGTCTCCTTATCTTAGAATTTACTTTCTGTTTACTGTATATGTGTGTACATGCACATATGAGGCCAGAAGAGCATGTTGATTCCTTAGAGCTGGAGTAGAGATAGTTATTAATTAATTGATGCCATTGCTGGGTACACACATGTTCTGGAACAGCAGCAAGCGTTCTTGACCCGAGTTCTATCTCTCCAGCCCAAGATACAAGTTTTCATAGCTGAAGAATATGTTCATGTACATGCTTGTGCAAGGACAGAGGCCAGAAGAGGGAATCAGACAATTCAGAAGCAAGTTACAGACATTTGCAGGATACTGGCTTCTTTTTAAAAAGATGTGTGTGTGTGTGTGTGCACGTGCATGTGTGCACACACGTGTGTATGTGTGTGTGTGTGTATATACTGTCACTCTCTTCAGACACACCAGAAAAGAGCATTAGATCCCATTACATATGGTTATGAGCCACCATGTGGTTGCTGGGAACTGAACTCAGGACCTCTGAAAGAGCAGTCAGTGCTCTTAACCACTGAACCATCACTCCAGCCCCCCTCTACCTTTGAACTTTGTCTTCTTTTAAATGGAGAAATGTGCACAAATGTAAAAACTGAAATAGACTGAAGAGCATTAAGGAGTGAGGATGATAGAAACGGATGACATCAATTAGAATTTATGCAAAAAAGAAACAGTAGCACCAAAATGTTTTTGTTTTAAATTTTTTATTTATGTGCATGTGTGTAGGTGTCCACAAAGGCCAGAAGAGGACATTATGTGTGTGTGCATACCTGTGTATGTGTGTACATTCAGGCAGATATCTGTGGAGACCAGAAAAGGGTACTGGGATACCCTGAGCTGGCGTTTCAGTTGTGGGTCAACTGCCACATTGCTGGGAACCATATTTGTCCTCAGAAAAGCAATTCACCATGCTCTTAACTGCTCTCAGTGTGGCCCTGGCTGACGTGAACTCACAGAGATCTCTGCCTTCTGCCTGTCTCTGCCTCCCAAGTGCTGGAATTAAAGGCATGTAATACTGCCCTTAGCTTAAGTTAAACTGTGAGAAAAGTATATGTCTACATGTAGAATCTGTGTGTGTGTGTGTGTGTGTGTGTGTGTGTGTGTGTATGTGCCTATGGACATGTGAGACTCATGAATATGTGTGGTTTTCCTAGAATTACCATTGCTCTTTTATGAAAAAAGCCAGTGTGTCCATATTTATATCAATCCATTTATGGGTATCTATTCCATCTTTGATTTGTTTGGTTTATCTCAGCAATACTCTAGTTAACAAAACTTCAAAATAACTCATTAACTCTCCAACATCATTTGAATCTAAGGCCTTGTGGGTGTTAGTCAAGCACTCTACCACTGAGCTGTGTTCACAGGCCTAGCTAAAACAAGTTTGTTTTCTTTTAATAAAAGCATTTTTAAACAGGCTTAACATGCTTGTGTATGAATATGGAGGACAGCAATCAAGGGAGATTTGTGATGCCAGACTCAGGCCTCCTACCTAATACATGGGAGTACATGCAAACATTACATTCACATGTGCCCCACACAGATGTACATCACACAAAGAGATAAAGACAACTTTTTAAAATTGTAAGATGAAATTTCCCCAATTTTTTACTATTGAACTAGGAAAATAGGTCTATAAAACTATTTACCTTCTCATCTCAATTGAAGAGCCTGAGGCAAATTACTTAATAAGCTTAGCTGAACATGCTCTCACTGTAACTACCTTCCTCCTGTCCTTGGAACCTTTCCATTATGGTGACATGCTGTAATGCCATCTCCTGGTCATTGTTTCCAATCTACTATCCCCTCTCCCACAAGATTTACACAAATACATTAAATATTCTGGTTTCATTTATAGTCTTCAACAATATATAAATGCATATTAAATTTCATCTCCTAAAACCAACTAAATCTTTCTTTTGTCATAGTTAAGTCACATATATTTAAAGCTAAACCAAATATACTCTATAGCCCTTATTGTTTTTGATTTTTTGGAATGCTGGAATTTAAATCCTAGGCTTCACATGCTAGAAAACCTGTCTCACCTTCACCTCCAGGCACAATGGCTTTTCTCTTCTCCTTTACCCTCTCCTGTTATTTCCTTCTGATTTTTTTCCTATCTAACAATTGTTCCTGGTTATTCTCCTTTGGAAGCTCCTTGATTATTCTGGGTGGGGAGGCGGTTATTTTGAGATAGGGATCTTACAGTAGCCCAGGCTGGCCTCACACTTGTAATCCTCCTGGGATCTTCAGCTTCCAGAATTCCGAGCCACAGGCACTCATCACTATCTGCCATGTTTTACTCTTAGAGTGCTTTCATTTCTTCAGAATACTGGCTCTTATCCTTGTTTGTTTGTATTGTTCTGATTTTAGTAACAATCTCTCAATATAATTCAAGTTGACCTAGAATTATATAACCCAGGCTGGCATTACAGGAGTTAAGACACCATCCCTAGCTGAAGAACTGTTTCTAGAAAAAAACAATGCACACATATGCATTCCATTTTCTCATGGGACTCCTATAGAAAAACAGCACTTACTCAAGGAATTTGATGTTTCTAAACACCAAAAAAAAAAAAGATACATACTTAGACAAAGCATTCTATTTTTTTGTTTAAAAATATATATATTTTAAATTCTGTATAGGAATATATGTCACATCTCTATTTCCATCACTCAGGAGCCAGAGCAGGCAAATCTCTGTGAATTTGAGGCCAGCCTGGTCTACAGAATGAGTTCTAGGACAGTCAGGGATACAAGGAGAAAAAACCCTGTCATGATAAACTAAAAGGGAAAGAAAGGAAGGAAGGGAGGGAGGAGGGGGAGTGGGAAAGGGGAAGGAATGTGTATCCGTGTGGGGGTTTGCCCATGCACATTCAGTTGTCTATGGAGACCAAAAAAGATATCAGATCCCCTGGAGGTGAAGTTACAGGTAGATATGCGCCGCTTTATTTATATGGGTTCTGGGAACTAAACTCAGGTCCTCTGAAGAAGCAGTTTGTGCTCTTTAATGCTGAGTCATCTCTCCGATCTTATTCAATTAAATTAACTAACAAATATTTCCAAAGTACCTTCTATGCACCTAAACTTGGGATAGTAGATGTTAGTGTAACAGTGAACTCAACATTTATAGTTGTTCTGGTTTTAGAACTTAGAATATAGAAGGGGCTCTTAGAGGCACTGCAGATGTGGCTGCTGTGCCTCATGTGCATCATCAGTAGGTAGCTAAGAGGGGAGAGACTATGTCTACACTCAGTGTTTTGACCTGTGAACATCTGAAAGATTAGAAGCCTAACATTCTCTGAAAAAAAAGTGAGCCTGAGATAACAACCAGTTTGTTGCCACACAGGCCTGGTGGGGCTGACCCTGCCTGGTGATATAATAAATGAGCCGGCCATAGCACTCCTGAAATGACCCCAGACCCCAAGGCGAGATACATGAAGATGTGGGCACAATGAAGAGAGGCAGACCTGGAGACTAGAGCGTAGGGAGAAACAACCTGATGTGAATAACCAGTGATGCCACCTGGGACCATGGTGAGGTCCTGGCCTGTGCTGCCACCATAGGCCAAATCTGGGTCTGTGACCCTGCAGCAACAGGGGTCTGTTATCACCAAAGCCCAGACAGACATCCCTGGTCTGGGTTGCTGTCCTGACATGCTGATGTCTAAAAGCTGGGCAGAACTGATCCCACCACTCCACCTGGGGATAGTGGGAGAGCTAGCCTTGAGGGCATCAAGCAGGAAGCTGACCCCACCCTGGGCAGCTGCAGTACTCATTCTGTAAACCAATGTGTGGAAGGCAGGCCCCACACATTGCAGGACTTGCTGGTGAGCCAGTCCTACTACCTGTTTCCTGTGCAGTGGTGTGGCCAAGGGAAAGACACCATCTCCCTCACCCCTCACCACCTGCAGCAGATGGGAGATCTGGCTCTGGAATCCTGAGAACAGGAGAGATGGCCCTGCTCCTCATTTGCTCCAGCACTTAATAGAGTGTGCCCTGCATCTTACCTAGGCAGCACAGTGACAGGGGTTGTTTGTGACTGGTGACCCTGGTGACAGAGGGCATGAGCATGGGAGATTATCCCTTCCCTCCTTTTTACCCTCACCACAGCTGGCAGGTAGGAGACCTGGCCCTGGGGTCATGAAAGCAAGAGAGCTGGCCCTGCTCCAGCACTCTGGAGAGCAAGTCTTACACCTCACCTGGAGAGTACTGGTAGAGCTGGCTCTGGTTGAGAAGGCTGCAGGTGAGCTGGGCCAGAGGGCACGAGAGACAGCAGAAGAGCCAGTAGGCTGACAAGCTCAGATACCTCTCAGGCCCAGATCCAGGGCTTTTAACTGGCCCATCCCAAACTTCTATCCCATCAATGAGCTGCTCGAGTACACTTAAGGGGCCAGTCCTACAGATCCAAAACTATAAGATCTCCACGACACTGGGCAACAATATGATATTCAAGAGGATTCCCAGTGAGGTTCTAGGATTGTAGCAGAAAACAGACCTTGTACCAGACCAATGAATCATTGACAAAGATTTACTAGTAAAGAAGTGACATACTACAGCTTCCACAGTGACATTCTTTTCTCTGTTGGGGGAAGGTTGCAAAGGTGGGTACAAGGGGAGGGGTAGATGAGTGGGACTAGGGTACATGATGTGAGATTCACAAGCAATCAATAAAAGGCTAAAAAGAAAAAAGAATATAGAAAGAACACCACAAATGATCACACAAATAAAAGAACAACAAACATTGGGATCATGGTGTAAATTAAACAAGTGTTGCTGAAATAATGAATTTAAGACTAAAGGATGAATTTCAGATAGATACTATAACTACTACAGCTCAGTGACAGAGGGCCTGCTTAGCATGCATAAAGTCCTGAGACTGATCACCAGTACAAGGTGCTCGTCTGGGGGTCAGAAAGGATGCTAAAGCTTTTCTATTCAGCCCCACTAAATTATCATTTTTAATAATATCATGAAGGATAAGAGCTTCATCAAGAGCTAGAGACAGAGTATCCAGATATAGGCAATATCAGTCTATACATGAAAGGCTTTTGGTAAAGGGAAGCCAATAAATAAATAAGACAGGGCATCATAATCACCATAGTGAAGAGTTAGCAGGAGTCCATTATTCAATATTTTTAAAGGTCACTGAAACAAAGGGCATTTAAGCAGGGGAATGGCATTTATACTTGAAGGGATATCAACTTGGAAGAGGCATTTAGATTTTTTTATTTCTTTAATGATTGGTTCTAGGTACTGTATCACCTCTTGAGTAGGTTCAACCTTAATATGCTTGCTTTCTGAAAGAATAATTATTGCTTTATATAGAGGACACTGGTAATTACTTACTAGACAGTTCAATCTAGCCAGAAGATTCTAAACTTGAGCTTTATCTTCCTTCTGCTACACTAACAAAGGACTCTTCCCATTCACTTACTCACCAATTAAGCCCCATTGAGTCAAAGATGTATTGGCCTCACACCTGTCCTCCTGAAACAACAAAAACAAATATATAGAGAGTGTCTTTAAAACACATTCACTAAGGTTTTTTTGTTGTTTTTTTGTTTGTTTGTTTTTTGGTTTTTTTGTTTGTTTGTTTGTTTTTCAAAACAGAGTTTCTCTGTATAGCCCTGTCTGTTCTGGAACTCACCCTGTAGACCAGGCTGGCCTCGAACTCAGAAATCCACCTGCCTCTGCTTCCCAAGTGCTGGGATTAAAGGCGTGCGTGTGCCACTACTGTCCGTCCAGCTATTCACCAAGTTTTTGATGGACAGCCTAATCCTCCCTCCCTTGAACAACTTAGTTGCCCCTGTTTCTCACATTCAACATGCCCCATTATTTGAGTAGTATGCTTAAAATAGACTCCTCTTGGCAAAATTTCTTTATGAGATCATATTTCTAGCTTTAAAAAATTGTTTTGTTGGGGCTGGAGAGATGGGTCAGCGGTTAAGAGCACTGACTACTCTTCCAAAGGTCCAGAGTTCAATTCCCAGGAACCATATGGTGGCTTACAATCATCTGCAATGTGATCTGACGCCCTCTTCTGGTGTGTCTGAAGACAACTACAGTGTACTCATATATATAAAATAAATAAATTAATCTTTAAAAAAGTTTTTGAGGGCTGGTGAGATGGCTCAGCGGGTAAGAGCATTGACTGCTCTTCTGAAGGTCCTGGGTTCAGATCCCAGCAACCATATGGTGGCTCACAACAACCTGTAATGAGATCGGACACCCTCTTCTGGTGTGTCTGAAGACAGCTACAGTGAATTACGCCGGAGTGAGCAGGCCGGCAGAGGTCCTGAGTCCAGTTCCCAGCAGCCACACACATGATGGCTCACGGCCATCTATACATCTACAGTGTACTCATACACATAGAATAAATACATCTTTAAAAAAAAATGCTTTGAAAACTTTTTTGATTTGTTGAGAAACATTTCACATACTATATGATCCATCTATATAAACACAAGAGTAGAGGGTATAGTAGCTCAATAGGGAGAGTTTTTCTAGCATACTTGAGACCCTGGGTTCAGCTCCACAAACTGAATAAAAAGTGGGTGTGATGAATTCACCTGTAATCCCAGCACTTGGTACATGGTGGTAGGAAGATCAGAAGTTCAGTTATCTTCACGAAACAACTTGAGTCCCCAAAATGCTCCTTCTCCCCAAAGCAACAAATAATAAATGGTATCCCTACTACAGAGATAACTTGCAAATGCAGATTTCAAGTACAGTATACCTTAGTTCACAATTAGTGCAAATGGCTTAACTGAAGCTCTTGGAGGTTTTTTGTTTTTGTTTTTTTTGTTTGTTTGTTTGTTTTTTTGAGACAGGGTTTCTCTGTATAGCCCTGGGTGTCCTGGAACTCACTCTGTAGACCAGGCTGGCCTCGAACTCAGAAATCCACCTGTCTCTGCCTCCCAAGTGCTGGGACTAAAGGTGTGCGCCACCACTGCGCCTGGCTAATTGAAGCTTTTGAAGTTTATTATTACATATGTATACATGATGTATGTATGTGGGATATCATCCCATAGCATGTATGTATGAATGTCACAGAAAACTTCATGAAGTTGGTTCTCTCCACTTACCTCTATATTGTTTTTAGGTATTAAACTGAGGCTGCCAGGACTGGGTGCCTTTACAGGCTGAGCCATTTTATCAGTCCTACAAATTTGTTTTCTAAAGACCCTGGAAGAGAACACTGAACCAAGAACTTTTATACATGCTAATCTGGCACTGTACTCCTAAATTACATCCCTAACACTTGAGGCTTTTCTTTTTTCTTCTCTTCTTCTTCTTTTTTTGGGGGTGGGGGTGAGGATGTGTAGAATATTCTCTGTATCCTTGGCTGTCTTAGAACTCTATTTGTAAACCAGGCTGGCTTCTGTGGACTCAAGAGATCTGCCTCTGCCTCCCAAGTACCAGGATTAAAGGGATAGTTACCACACATTGCTGCTTTTTCAAACAAAGACTTACTATGTCAATGCAGGTTGGCCTCAAACTCACTGCAATCCTCCTGCCTTAGCCTCCAGAGTACTGAGAATAGAGGTGTGTACCACCATATGCAGTTATCGAGATTATCTGACTGGTTAAATAAATAAATAGTCTCATCAGCTTCTCTAGTTGCTTTACTCATCTTGAGCTTACACTGGGAAAGATGTGATGTCAATGTTCTTCCTTTCTCATAGCTTTAAAAAAGTATTTTTATTGGGTTGGAGAGGTGGCTCAGTGGTTAAGAGTACTGATTGCTCTTCTGAAGGTCCTGAGTTCAAATCCCAGCAACCACATGGTGGCTCACAACCATCCGTAATGAGATCTGATGCCCTCTTCCAGGGCTGTCTGAAGACAGCTACAGTGTACTTAGATTAAAAAAAAAAAAGTACTTTTATTTTATTTGAATGAATGTTGTGGCTATGTGTATGGATGTGTGCTATGTGTGTTGCCTGGTACCTGCAGAGGCCAGAAGAAAGTATCAGATCTCCTAGAATTGAAGTTAGAGACAGCAGTGAACCACCATGTGTGAGTGCTGAAAAACAAACTCAGGTCTCCTCTAGAAGAGCAACAGGTACTCTTAAGCACTGAACACCTGCTCACTTGCCTTTGGACCTTATTCAAGATATCTGGTCACATTGTGAAGTCCAAATTGTGAACTGGAAAAACCAGCCCTAACACACAACTTTTTCTCCAAGAGTTTTCTGTTTACTGTAAACAAGTAGTTGTGGTGTGGCTCAATCTTAACATACACCTTTAACCCAAAGCTTCTGTAAGTAAGAGCTAAATAAAGTCAATGATAGGTCAATAAAGTCAACAATAAGTCAAGCAAGCAACCAGTTGAAAGGGAGTAAACGTAAGGAAATAGAAGGGAGAAACACTGAGTTGAAGGGTATTTAAGAAGGTGTGGAGGAGACAGGGCTTTTTCATTCTGGGAGATTGGTAGAGTTGGAAGATCAGCTGACGGCTTTCTCTACCTCTCTGAGCTAGCAGGTTTTCACCTCAGCATCTCACTCCTGAGCTGTTTTTGGTAAATCAAAAGTTTGAGATTTTGTTTTTAAAAAACAACAGGACCTCCTCACCTTTAAATCTTATAAATCTTATCAATATTACATACTGGTAAATTTTAACAAGAGGAAGAAAAATACATACTTATGTTTGTAAATTTGCAGCTGGACATGTAGAACATACTCTTTTTTTTTTTTTTTTTTTTTTTTTTTTTTTTTTTTGGTTTTTCGAGACAGGGTTTCTCTGAGTAGCCCTGGCTGTCCTGGAACTCACTTTGTAGACCAGGCTGGCCTCGAACTCAGAAATCCACCTGCCTCTGCCTCCAAGTGCTGGGATCAAAGGCGTGCGCCACCACCGCCCGGCTAGAACATACTCTTAATCCTAGTGCTTGCACATCAGTGAGTCTGAGGCCAACCTGGTCTACATAGCAAGTTTCAGGTCAGCCAGCTACATAATGAGATGCTATGTCAAAACCAAAAACTGCAAGTTAATACTAGTAAATAATTAGTTTCCTTGATGATTCGGTTGTTATGGTTGCAACATAACTGAATCAAGTACAAAATATTCTTCCTGTGATACATTAGTAGGGCTTGTCAAACTGTGTAAGATACCGACAACAGTGTATGGAACTCTGGGAAAGAATAACTGCAATCAATTTTACTTAATTCTACTGTAGCATAAAGACATCTTGAAACTTGTGGCATAAAGTTGGAGCTGTAATCTGATTTTCACACTCCAATGAGATTTTCTTTGCTAGTTTTACTTTAGAGTTATTATTAATTAATCCACTGTTTTAAGAAAGAGTTATGAAACAGGTAAGGACAAGGTCAGGTTGATATGCATAAGTAGT
>NW_022196906.1:60459545-60467454 GCF_008632895.1 Mastomys coucha | reverse complement strand
AAGGGAAGAAAGAAAGAAAGGAAGGAAGGAAGGAAGGAATGAAGGAGGGAAGGAAGGAAGAAAGAAAAGGAAAGAAGAGAAGAGAAAAAAAAGAAAAGAAAGGAATTACAGACGAAAGGAAGGACAGAAGAAAGGAAGAGAGGCAACGAGCATAACCTGTATTGTTAACATAATCCTTCCTGGAGAACTATTTACTTTGCATAAATACAGATGCGTTTAGGTTCAATTGTTCTGTGAAACTGTAAAATTCTGTCATATTGGATTGTGTCAAATTTTAGATATTAGCCAGATGGTGGTGGCGCACACCTTTAGTCTCAGCATTTGGGAGGCAGAGGCAGGCCGATTTAGAGGCCAGCCTGATCTACAGAGTGAGTTCCATGACAGCCAGGGCTACGTAGAGAAACCCTGTCTCGAAAAAAAACCAAAAAAACAAAACAAAACAAAAAAAACCAAAACAACAACAAAAAAATAATTATAGATATCATTTTTTGGCATTTAGTCTAGGCTCTGCCCCACAGTTTCCTGGCAACAGCCAGGTGTGCCTGACTCACTATAAAGGGGCTGCTTGTCCCCTGCTCTCTCTTGCCCTCCTGCTCTTGCTCCCGTTCCTTACCCCCTTCTTTCCCCATTTTCCCCCCTTCCTGCCCTCCATACACATATGTAGGTAAAGACACCCATACAAACATGGATGCATGCACATGTAAACACACACAAAAAGTAACTTATAAAAGTTTTCTTTTCGGGCTGGAGAGATGGCTCAGCGGTTAAGAGCACTGACTGCTCTTCAGAAGGTCCTGAGTTCGGATCCCAGCAACCACATGGTGGCTCACAACCATCCATAATGAGATCTGATGCCCTCTTCTGGTGTGTCTGAAGACAGCTACAGTGTACTTATAAATAATAATAAATAAATCTTTTTTAAAAAAGTTTTCTTTTCATTTTTTTGGTTTGTTTGTTTTTGGGATAGGATTTCTCTGTGCAGCCCTGGTTGTCCTGGAAATCCCTCTGTAGCCCAAGCTACCCTTAACTCAGAGATCTACCTGCCTTTGCCTCCCAAGTGCTGGGATTAAAGGCATGACCCACCACTGCACAGAAATAATAAATTCATTAAAAAGAAAAATGTTGCTCTTAAAGCCAAAACCAGCCTAGTGGTGTTGGTCTATGCCTTTAATAATAATAGCACTCAGGAGGCTAAGGTAGAAACTTTAAAACTTGAAGCCAGCCCAGAAATAGTGACATCCAGTATCAAAAAAGAAAGAAAGAAAGAAAATCACTAAGGATGAGTCTCACAAAACTTATCTTCTTTAAGATAAAAAAAGGAGGGGAGTGGAAAAGATGGCTCGGCAGGTAAGAGCACCAACTGCTTTTCTGAAGGTCCTGAGTTCAAATCCCAGCAACCACATGGTGGCTCACAACCATCTGTAATGAGATCTGATGCTCTCTTCTGGTGTGTCTGAAAACAGTTACAGTATACTTGCATATAATAAATAAATAAATAAATCTTTTTAAAAAAGTCTTGTCCTTATTTAATTAAAAACAAAACAAAACAACCAAACAACATCCCACAGAACCCAGACTGGTCTGGAACTTATTATGTAGCCAAAGATTACCTAGATCCATCCAAAGGCTAGATCACAGGCCATGCTACCACTCCCTGCTCAGAAGTGCCTTGTTCACCTAAATTATAATGTTTTTGACAGAGAGATTCAGAAAAGTATGATTAGTACTATTAATCCTTTAAATTTAATATTTCTTTCTTTTTTTCTTTCTGAGACAGGGTTTCTCTGTGTAGCCCTAGTTGTCCTGGAACTCACTCTGTAGGCCAGGCTGGCCTCAAACTCAGAAACCTGCCTGATTCTGCCTCCCAAGTGCTGGGATTAAAGGCGTGCACCACCATCGCCCCGTAATATTTATTTCTTATTCAAAGAAAAATTCCTGTCAGGTACTGGTTTCTAATCTCAGCACTAAAGAGGCAGAGGAAGGTGGACTTCTATGAGTTTCAGGCTAGCTTGGTCTATAGAATGAGTTCCAGGACAGGTGGGGCTGCACACAGAAACTTTGTCTCAAAAGAGAGAGAGGGGCGGTTGGGGGGAGAAAGGAAAGAAAATTTCCCACTTCTCAACTTTAAAACCAAACCAAGAATAATTTAATGTATTATACTAAGGAAACAAGCAGAAATAAATTTATTTCACATTGGGATAATAGAAGCATTTGTATGACCAACACATAGTTTTGTAACATAAAGGGAAAAGGCTGCATCACAAAGCTGTCGCATATGTCAGGTATGAATACACTAGCTTCTGATACTGCACTAGGTAGGCTAAGGACACCAGCACTGAAATTTTCAGTTAAAAGTTCTTGGATCTAACACTCTAGTGGGACATGGTGATACATATCTATAAGCTCGGCTGGGGAAACAAGGCAAAGTTCAAGACTAGCCTGGGCTACACTGTGAGATATTATCTCAAAATAGAAGTAATAATAAAAAAGTTTTAAAATCATAAAACAACCACATCACCAGATTTTGTTTAAGCAAGCCACAGCTGCTGGAATCAAGGAGAGGAGTTGTTATAATGACCTTGAAAACACTTGTAGTCTTTTTCTGAATTTTCCACAAAACTGTTGACAACCCAAGAGAGAAAAGTCTTCCAGAGGTGCAGGCTATACTCTAATTTGACCTTATGTACCATTTTATCATACTTTTATCCTAAAATCTTGAGTATATAGTCTTCTGAAATCCCTATTCTACATCTTTAAAATCTTTCGTGCAGTATAGAACCTTAATGTAACATGAATCTTGCCATATGCTTTTCTCCTTCCTATTGAATGCATAAACTAGTCAGGAAGTCCTCTCCATTCTTTCCCTGCAAAGGTCCAAGATAAGCTGGCTGTTTGTTCATACCTCTCTCCTGGGCCCCTCTATAAAAAGATTTATAGCACAGACTGGTTGGCCAGCCTAAAACTATGTATCCAAGTACAGCCTTGAATTTTTTGATCGTCATGCCTACACATCCTACTGTGGGGAATTAGGGGCATTAACAGCCGTGCCCTTTTAAGATTTTTCTGGTATAAAAGATATTCTTACTTAGTACATTCAAAACAAGTTGTTACGGTCAGTTTTTTCAAGACAGAACTTGCAACAATGTAACGATCTGCTTTGCCCCTGCTCTAGCTTTTGTCTTGAGTATACCTTCACTGCTTTGTGGTACCTGCTGGTTACCTGAAGCATAGCTCTTCAAAAGCTACAGCTAACTTTAATACTGCTACTACTTTTTTTTTCTTTTTAAAGATTTATTTTATTTATTTTATGGGTATGAGTACACTGTAGCTGTACAGATGGCCGTGAGCTATCGTGTGTGTGTGTGTGTGTGTGTGTGTGTGTGTGTGTGTGTGTGCGTGTGTATGCGTGTGCACACGCGTATGGCTGCTGCTGCTACTTTTTATTTAACATCTGATCATCTCAAATAAGTTCTATTAATCACTGACTACAGTTAAACATATATAATTTTACCTGCCGGCCTAGAATGAAGTTTTACTTATTTTTTTTTCCTATAAACTGCCATTATTCGCTTTTTTGGTTTGTTTTTTGTTTTTTCGAGACAGGGTTTCTCTGTGTAGCCGTGGCTGTCCTGGAACTCACTCTGTAGACCAGGCTGGCCTTGAAACCAGAAATCCGCCTGCCTCTGCCTCCCAAGTGCTGGGATTAAAGGCGTGCGCCACCACTGCCCGGCTATTTGCATTTTAAACTTTATAGCTTATATGAAAGTGTTAAAGGTATAGATTTTGTTTAGATTACTTAAAGCAAAGCCTGTAAACATGCCTTTGATCCCAGCACTTGGGAGGCTGAGGCAGGTGGATCTCTGTGAGTTCGAGGCCAGCCTGGTCTACAGAGTGAGTTCCAAATCTGCCAGGACATCTTAGTAACACCCTGTTTAAAAACAAAAATAAAACCAAACAAACAAAACCCCAACAACAACAAAGCCCACCCTTCTCCAGATATTATTCTCTGTATTCACATCATAGGATATGATAAAAAACACAATTTTTATAAAGGTATCTATTACATTTTTGAATGGCAATATCTAAAATCTCTTAGGCATGGTACATGACTATAATCTCTGCAGGAAGAGGGAGGACAGTGAGTCTGCGGGCTATATAGTAATATCTTATCTTAAAAACTCAAAACCAAAGCTAGCAGTGGTATAAACCTGCAATCTTAGCACTTGGAAGTGGAGGCAAAAGAAAGAGGAGTTAAAAGTCAGTCATCCTTAGCTACATTAGTGAGGTTTGAGGCCAGCCTAGGTTACATAAGATCCTATCTCCAAAAAAAAAAAAAAAAATCAGTAAAATATGTATTTTTATATATACATGCATCCATATTGTTCTGTATCTGTCATTACACTTAAATGTTTAAAGCATACTCATTAAATCTTCCTACAACCCACCATCATCCTCTTGTCACAGATAAGGAAACCAAGATGCTTAAGATCATAAAGCTGAACAAGAGTAGGAAAGGGGTGTCTGACAGTCTGCCCTAACAGCCTCACTTACACAACACTTTACTCATCACCAAAACTTGCAAGAAGAGAAGTGTATAGATGCCCTAAGACCACAAACTCTTGTGGTCTAAACTTATAAATGAACCCCAGCCAATTTCTTCAACTGATCCTTAAGATTTATTACTGACTATGCAACAATACCCAGGTTATTCCATGAAAGTTCTTTCAGGAAATTAACACCTCACTATTCTTGTGCTTAGTGACTTATGCAAGAAAGACTCTACAGCCCCAGCATTGTACGAAATACATTTAATTTCGACAACAAATTAAATTGTAGAGAATTGGGTTTGTAACTACTTAAATGTTATATAGTTGTTTTGTTATTGTTGATTTTGCTTCT
This sequence comes from Mastomys coucha, assembly GCF_008632895.1. Classification (NCBI taxonomy): domain Eukaryota; kingdom Metazoa; phylum Chordata; class Mammalia; order Rodentia; family Muridae; genus Mastomys; species Mastomys coucha. The sequence goes on along the minus strand of NW_022196906.1, from coordinate 60,462,555 downwards.
GGGCAGTCCTAGAGATTGAAGCACACTACCATTAAAGCCCCAACCCCCAAACCACAGCTACTTTAAATAATGGGTTTGAAAGCCTCCTAATTATAACTACTCTGATCTACTATAAACCTTAGGATTTAATCTACATCTCTCAGTTTTTAGAGTTTATAAAAACAATTTTTACATGCCTATTGAGTACCAGGTCATACAGAATAATCAACATGTGACTAAACTATTATTTGAGAAGTACTATTTTTCTTACTTTACACATGAGAGAAAGTTTAGAGTTTGAGTTGTCTGATAGAACATGGCTAATGGCTGGAAAATACCACCCCTAACCCCCAGACTCAAATATGCTGGATTCCAAGTAGCTTACTTACAGCATGCACATCATACTATGTATCATAGTGTCAATCCTTTCCACGTGAATGAAAACCTCTTATCTCAATTGTGCTAGTTTTATTGTGTTTAATTTAGTTTAGTTTTTGAGACTGGGTCTTTCGTACCCTTGGCTGCATTAGAATTTGCTATATAGAACAAGATACTCTGGCAGTTTTACTGTGGTTAAGACAAGGACCCCAAAAGGAAAGGTGTACATGTATGTGTACCTGAAATCTGTTTTATTTTCAGTGCTGAGGATGGAGTCCAGGGCCTTGCTCATCCTGAGTAAACTCTTTACCACTGTGGCTGGCAAGAAGACTCTGCAGGTAGAAGATGTTGATCCAATCCTGACAATGAGAATTCAAACCATGGAACCCACATGGTGGAAGGAAAGAATTGACTCCCACAAACTGTCTTCTGATCTCCAGATTTACAAGCCTATACATGCACACATACGTAAGTAAACTTTAAAAATTATTTTGAGAGCCGGACATGCCTTTAATTCCAGCACTTGGGAGGCAGAGAGTTTGAAGCCAGCCTGGTCTACAGAGTGAGTTCCAGGACTGCCAGGGTTACACAGAGAAACACTGTCTCAAAAAACAAAAAAACAAACAAACAAAAAAAATTATTTTGAAAGAAAAAAAGCAACTAATATGGAAGGTTGTTTCAAAGTTGGAAACATTAGAGAATTTCTTCTTCTGGGTCACCTTCTCTATCAGATCAGAGCTGCTAGAACAAGATGCTTAGCTTTGTTTTGCTTTGTTTAGTACATGACCCAAGTTCAATCACCAGAACCCACAAGGCAGAAGGAGAGATGGGACTCCCACATGTTGCCAAGTTATCCTCCAATATACAAATGTGGGCTATGGTGCACACCCATACATACATACACACATACATACATACATACATACATACATATATACATACATACATGTAAAATAAATGCAGATGTCTTTTTAAGGCGCTAGAGTCTCACTATGTTGCTTAGCTGGTCCTGAACTCCTGCTTTCAGGGGATCCTCCTGCTTCAATCTCCCAAAAAGCTGGAATTACAATGTCACTACCATTTCATTAAGATAATCTCATTTCTCAATGCTACAAAGAATGATTAGCTTTAGTCCATCCTTGACAATCTAGTGGAAGCTATCTGGATGCTTAAAGTTTACCATATAGAAGGGGTAAAAGAAGGAGCCAGAAAAATAAAGGGAGAAAGAAGGATAAAGACTGAGTAGAAAGAGATGGGAAAAGAAAAAGAAAGAGATGGGGAAAATATCACAGACATAAAAAAAATTAAAAAAATAAACAAAATGCTTTTGAGTGTATTAATCATGCTTATGGATGGCATTATGGACAATGTGGTTATAATCTTCATTATTCATTATTTTCCAATAAATACTTATACATTGCTTACAAGGAATTCTTTCTAAGGCTTATTTTAATGCATTGGTGTTTATGTTCAGCACTGAGGATCAAATTCAGAGTTTCTCATAAGCTAGGTAGGTGTGTATCACTGAGTCACATTCCCAGCCCTATGCTTAATTTCCTTCTTTCTTTTTATGAGACAGGGTCTCATTAAATAGCCTTAAACTCACAATCCATCTTCTTCAGATTTCAAAGTATCTCAGATTACAAGTATGTGTCCTATCTTTAATTTTTGAAAGCTATTTAATCAATACATAACTATATTAATAAACATAAAAAATAATTTCTGGCTGGGTGTGGTAGCCTTTGTCTTTAATCCCAGCACACAGTTAGCTCTCTATGAATTCTAGGCTAGCCTGGTTTACATAGTGAGTTTCAAGACATCCAGGGCTATACGTTGAGACCCTGTCTGCAAAAAGTAAATAAGTAAAAGTTTCTAATAAGACACAATTTATACTAATCTAAAAACATTCAAAATTTTAGTATAACAGAGTATCAGGGAATTTATATTTTCAGATTACATACACTGTTAAACATGAGCTTAAGAGAATGGTGGTGAACCTCTGATCACTCAGCACTCAGAGGCAGTCAGAGTTCTGTGAATTGCAGGCCAACTTGATCTACAGAGTGAGTTCTTAGACAGCCAAAGCTACATAGAGAAATCCTGCCTCAAAAAACAAAACAAAACAAACAGCAAAAAACGGGGGCCAGAGAGATGGCTCAGTTTGGAGTTCATTTCCCAGTAACCACATGGTGGCTCACAACCATCTATAATGGGATCTGATGACCTCCCAGGTATATAAGCAGAAAGAGCACTCATATACTTAAAATAAATAAATCTTTAAAACAAACAAACAAAAAAAGCAAAAAACAAAACCATGAGCTTAAGGTACAACAAAAGGATACTATTTTTTCCTTTTTGTTTTGTTCTTTTAAAGCTGGGTCTCCCCTGTCTTGAAAAAAACAAAAACAAAAACAAAAAAACAAAACAACAAAAAAAGCTGGGTCCCATATAGTACAGGCTCACCTCTACCTAAGGATGACCGTGAACTCCTGATCCTCTTCCTTCACTTCTCAAGTGGGATTACAGATGTGTGTCATCAGGCCAGACAAGAATGCTATTTTCTAAGAGCATCATATTCAGTATACTTGAAAAAGGCACGCTTGTGTGTATGCATGTGTATTTTATGTATGTGTATGTCTTTCCCCCTGAAGTC
>NW_022196906.1:60447045-60454545 GCF_008632895.1 Mastomys coucha | reverse complement strand
TTAAATATGCTTGACCCATAGGGAGTGAAATTGTTGGGAGGTGTGGCCTTGTTGGAGGAGGTGTGTCATGGTGGCGGTAGGTAGGCTTTGAGACCCTCCTCCTAGCTGCATGGGAGCCAGTCTTCTGCTTCTTTTAAATGAAGAGGTAGAACTCTCAACTACTCCAGCACCATGTCTGCCCAGACCCTGCCATGCATCTCTCCATTACGATAATGGACTGAAGCTCAGAACTAGTAAGCTAGCCCCAATTAAATGTCTTTTATAAGAGTTGCCTTGGTCATGGTATCTCTTTACAGCAATGGAAACCCTAACTAAAGACAGTCTACCTGCATAGATGTAAGTTATGAGTGTGTCTGGTACCTATAAAGGTCAGAAAGAGGTGTCAAATCCCCTGGCACTGCAGTTACAGATGATTGTGAATCAACATGTGGTACTGGGACTGAACCTGAGTCCTCTCCAAGAGCAGAAAATGCTCTTAACCACTGAACCATTGTTCCAGCTCCCTTTTAAAAAATAAACAAAAATGTTGGCCTCAAACTTAATCATTCTACTTTCAGCTCCCAGATGCTCAGATTCCAGAAGTGGAAGGAAGACTATCATTATCATTGTAAGGGATTTTCTATCTTACTGGAAATACTGTACCTCTTCTTAACACACTAAATGTTAGACTGCAACTATGGCAGAAACTTGGTAATTATTGTGCTCTATCTATACTCCCATCTTCTCATTCTTTTCTGTTTTCATTATTCTCAAAATTCATTTCTAAGATGTTTCCTAATTTACCTAATAACTACCATGAAGAATTAATTTCTGGTATTTGCCATCCCTTTCTAAGATCCCTCAACCTCTCAATATGCCATTCTGAAAAACTGGCTTTATATCTGGGTGGTGGTGGTGCACACCTTTAATCCTAGTACTTGGGAGACAGAGGCAGGCATATATCTGTGAGTTCAGGGACAGCCTGGTCTAAAGAGTGAGTTCCAGGAGAGCCAGGGCTACTACTCAGAGAAACTCCATCTAGAAAGACAAAGCAAAGCAAAACAAAACAAAACAAAGCAAAACACACACACACACACACAAAAGAAGAAAAAGTGGCTTCATAATAAACTTGCCTTCATAATAAAAATTTTATTTTATGAGAATAAAATCTAGTATATTTATAGATAAATAAAATTGAAGAACAGAAAAAGTGATTTATATTAGAGTAATGAAATTCTCATTTTCCTTTAAATTTTTTTTGTTATTTTATAATTTTATTTGTGCAACAATTTTTCATACAAATAAACAACTTAACTCCATCCTTATTACATTTTCTCTCCTGTGATTATTTCAGGATGTGTGTAAATTTTTACCGGTATAAAAAAACTTAAGAAATAATCATTGTACCTGGGTAGAGCTATGCAGGCCTTTAATCCAGTACTTGGGAGGCAGGTAGATCTCTAAGTTCAAGGACATCCTGGGCTACAGAGTCAGTTCCAGGACAGCCAGGGCTACACAGAAAAATCCTGTCTTGAAAATATATAAAAATAAAAATAAAAAATAAAAGAAAGAAAGGAAGGAAGGATGGAAACAATTGATGTAAAGTGTATCATACGACATTTTTTTATTTTAAAGCTACATAGAACTTACTCTTCATGACCTATCAATTTTATGACCTAAACCAATGTAATATTACAATGTGCTTAAAAAAAGGAAGTGGGCCCAAATCACTAACAAGTAAATGACTATTATTTCAACATATCCTAGACAGAAATAATAATGGCTTCACAAGATCAAGGTAGGAAAAAATGGTTGAAGTAGTAAAACAATGGGCAGCAAATCCAGAAAAATAGGAACATCAGAACATATACGCCTCAATTGGAAGCATAAGAGGGACCAAAGAACAAGAACAAATCTAATTAAAGATGTAGGCCTATCCACCAAGAGTTCTTTACCCTTTTCCCTGTTCCTTCGTAAAAAAACTTCAAGGCAGCATGTGAAAAGGCGGAGCTTATTAAATAAAATCAGTTAGACAAAAAAACTCTAACGTAATGAGAGACTTCTCCTTTGATCCACACAGAGAGCTGAAGGAGTTGCTACTTGTGCATTCACATTAAACTGACAACCTTAAAGGCAGCTTCAATTTTTAAGTGAATACAACTAGAGATTTTTAGAAGCCTCAACACGACTTCTTAGTCTACATGCAGTACTAATGACAGTACTGTGGAACCCAGGACTTTAGCTCTTTTGGCAGAGTGCTTGTGTAGTATGCATGAAGTCCTGGATTCAATCCCCAGTAGAGCAACACAGTGAGATCTAGGCTAGTCAGGGCTACAGGTACTACTCAAGATAACCAGAATCATTAGTTGAAAAGTGCTTGACTAAAAATTGGGTGAAAAGCTAGTTTGAGAGAAGCAAAGGGAAAAACTGCCAGTAACCTGCAACACCACTACATGAGAATCAGACCAGCAGTAGAGTACACATGCACCAGCCTTGGGGTCAGTCCTCAGCACCGAAGGATAAAAATATCAGTTATATTTCAAAATCTTAAAAGCACTGAGTAAATAAAGCAAAATGACTAAGTAGAAGCAGGCAAGACCACTCATTATTAGATAAAGGTGCTTGCCACACAAACCTATCAGAGTTCAATCATTGGAACTCACAAAAAGATGGAAGGAAAGAAATGACTCTCAAAAGTTGTCTTCTAGCCTACATATGAATACGGTAGTATACATGTGTCAGTATCTACACACACACACACACACACACACACACACACACACACACACACAGTCTGAGTAAAATAGGTGTTTCTTACAACAATGAAAGTTAAGATGGGAAAAAGGCTGGACCACAACAAACAAGCAGAGCAAATAAAACCCAAACTTATATTTTAGCATTGCTTTGGGAAACATTTAAAACCAATCTCACTCTAGTAAGTTTGCTCTCAAGTTTAGCACCCAGGAGAGTCCCATGACCCTCAGCCAAAGTCCTTGATCAAAGAATTACAATATGGTGGCGTCTGTGGAAATGGTGCAGTGTAAAAAGTCTTTGTGAAGAAGCATAAGGACCTGAGTTTAGTCTCAGGCACTCAAGTAAAAAGACAGGCATGGTGGAACACAACTTAACTCAAGTGCAGAGGCAGATAAGTCATTAGGGCTGGCTGGATAGTAAATCTAGCCTAATGAAGTGGTAAGTCCCGGGTCTCAGAGAGAGACACTGTCTCTTAAGCAACGGTAAGAGAGGGAAAAGATGGCTCATCCGTTAAGAACAGAGAGCCTGAGTTCAGTTCAACACCCACATCACACAGCTCACCGATGCAGTTATTCCATCTGTAGGGGAATCTGACATCTCTGGGCTACAAGGACATCTGCACTCATGTATACAATACCACAAACATACAAGAAGAAATTAAAACAATCTGGACATGATGGCTCATGCTTTTAAACCCAATATATGAAGGCAGAGGCAGGTGGGTCTGTTTGAGTTCAATGTCAACTTGCTGAACAAAGTGAGTCCTAGACCAAGGGCTATATAATAAGACCCTGTCTCAAATGAACAAGCAAATAAACAAACTTCTGAGAGATGGCTGAGGCATTAAAAGCAATAACTGCTCTTCCAGAGGACCCAGCTTCGATTTCCAGCACATGAAGTGAGCTTCATGGCTCCTGACCTTCATTTCCAGGGGTTCTGACTATTTCTTTTAACCTTCATGGACACCATGTACATATATGATACACATACATAAATGCAGGTAAAACAGTCATACATATAAAATCAAATAAGTCTAAGAAAAATTAAGGAGTGCCAGCTGTGGTGGTGCATACCTTTAATCCCAGCACTTAAGAGGCGGAGGCAGGCCAGCCAAGGCTACACTCATTGAGACCCTGTTTAAATAACTAAAATAAATTAAGAAAAGCATGCATACTCATCTTGCATAGGACCCCAGTTCAGTTCCTAGCACCCACACTGGGCAGCTTACAACTAACTACCTGTACCACCTCCTTCAGGGGATCCAACATCCTCTTCTGGCCTCACACGAAAATACACATATAAATAAAAGTAAGAAAGAAATCTTGGGCTAGAGAGATAGCTCAGTGGTTAAGAACATTTGTTATTCTTGCAGAGTAAGTTCAGTTCCCAGCATCCACATCAGTCAGCTCCCAATTGTCTGTAACTCCAACTCAACAGGGATCCAACCCCTCTGGCTTTCACATGCACACACTCACACCAACACACATAATTAAAATTAACTAAAACAAAACAAAACATAGTGGAAGACTGCTAAGAAAGAAGCACCTGAGCTTCACCTCTGCCTTCACATGCATCTGTATGATGAGGGCAGGAGAATCAGCACATGGTGAGTTCAACAACAGTCCAGGCTACCTAAAACTCTGAAAATCAATAACAGCAACAAAAACAAAATCACACAGATAAATGAATTCAATGAGAGTCTGGGCTATGTGAAAATGAAAATTTTCCTGGCCAGGCAAAAGGCAGGTGGACTTCTGTGATCTGAGCCCAGCCTTGCCAGAGCTAGTTCCAGGAAAGCCAAGGCTACATAGAGAATCCCTGACAAAAACTAAGCAAACAAACAAAAAACAACCCTCTGAAAAAAATCAATAACATCGCCAGGCGGTGGTGGCGCACGCCTTTAATCCCAGCACTTGGGAGGCAGAGGCAGGCGGATTTCTGAGTTCGAGGCCAGCCTGGTCTACAGAGTGAGCTCCAGGACAGCCAGGGCTATACAGAGAAACCCTGTCTCGAAAAAACAAAAAACAAAAAACAAAAAACAAAACAAACAAAAAAAAATCAGTAACATCAACAGTAACAAAACTCCACAGATAAAAATTCAAGGACAGTCCAGGCTATCTGAAACTGTCTCAAAAATAACAGAACAATTACAATATCCCACAAATAAAAAAAAATTATTGAACTGTTAAAATTTCTCTATATAAATATAAGTATTTATACTTTGTTATAAAGTTTTAAAACATTGGCTCTTTTGGTAGGGACTATGTTTTAGTTTTGTAGCACCTTACAATATTTAAGTCTTGACAAGTTGAATATTACTGTTTATGATAGTTGAATGTTACTATTTAAATTAAAATCATATTTTCAAAGAAAACCCCCCCCAAAAAAAGTAGTGAAGCTAGGGAGATTAGTTAACACAGAATGCATACACGAGGATGTGAGTTCAAGTCCTAAGCACCTACCTAAAAGGAGCCAGGCATGGCTGTGCTTGCCTGCAGCCCAGCACTGGACAGCAGAGAGATGTGGATCTTCAGAACTCACTGGTCAGACAGCCTTGCCAAAGACCGACCTTCCAGTTTAGTGACAGAGCTTGTCTCTAAAGTCAGTAAGGTAAAGAAGGACATAGGAAGATACTTCATGTCTTCTTGTGGCCTCCAGATGCACGGGTACACCCCCTCACAAACACATTTATAAAGAGGCATGCCATACACACATGCATACACATGTAGGTACAGCTTTTACACACACATAAAATAGGAAAAATATACACTATGTCAAAAGTAATACTATTGTTCCAGGACATTACATGAAGTTACAACTAAGTTACATTAAATTCAGAATGTTACAGAAAAACCAATCATGTATGTTATATATGCTAGTTAGTGAAAAATTAAATTCTATGATGCTGTTTCTAGGACTGGAACTTTACTATTTCATGACTAAATTATCCATGCATTATGTCCCTTTTTATAAAGCACACCAGAGAACAATCTCAACTAGATGTGTAAACTCTTTTTTCTGGTCATTCCAGTTAAGGTGCAACAAGATCTGCCCCTTTCTGTGGCTGGTAACCCTAGAAGTGGGGTCTCTGGTATATAAGGAATACACTCTGAGTGTTACAAACCAAGTAGAGTTAGTGTTTGGCTCTCTCCAAGTAAAAATGTATTTGATGAATCTGAATAATCTGGTATGTGTATCCTTATATAACTCAGTATGAAAAGAAAATCAGGGCTGGCGAGATGGCTCAGCCGGTAAGAGCCCTGACTGCTCTTCCGAAGGTCCTGAGTTCGGATCCCAGCAACCACATGGTGGCTCACAAACACCTGTAATGAGATTGGACGCCCTCTTCTGGTGCTTCTGAAAACAGCTGCTGTGAATTACTACACCAGAGGGAGCAGGGCTGAAACAAGCAGGGAGGAGCAAGCAGAGCGGCAGGGATCCTGAGTTCAACAGCAGCCACACACATGATAGCTCACAGCCATCAGTATAGCTACAGTGTAGTCATACACATAAAATAAATAAAATAAAAATAAATCTTTAAAAAAATTAAAAAAAAAAACAAATCAGGAGTTGAATAGAAAAGAATGTCTCATGAAGAAGAACACAGAATGTTAAAGAACAAGGACTAAAGATTCTGAATTCTAAACACAGGTAAGCCCCTGACTCATCAATATTTCTCAACAATAAATTAGTAGGAATATTCAAAAATAAGTTATAAAATGCTTGAAAAACCTTTAAGTTGTGTTTGTTTGTTTGTTTTTTTAATTAAAGAGAAAAAATTCATTGTCCTAACCTGCTCCACACAAATCCCAGTGGCCTTGAAATCAGTACTGGTAAGTATGGCAACTTAGATTGAAAGTGTGCTCAGTGACTGCAAGGCAGTATTTCAAGGACTGAGCTTAGTTTAATCACAGCTGAGTACATAAAGACATTTATGCTGTCAGTACTGTCCTAACAAGAAGCTAAATTTCAAGGTACAGCACAGCCTTGCCTGTGAGAAAGCTAAAACTTCAAGACCAAAGGAAACTGTTAACTATATAAAATGTAGTTAAAAAGTAGGTAGTAGGTATTCTTTATTAAGTGCTAGTTATATTTAATGAATCTCACATGTCTAGAGTGATACTCAGCTCCTACTTTAGCCAATAAAGCAAAACAGAGCTGTTAATGTATGAGCACTAAGGTAATATCCCAAAACAAAACATCCAAACTTAGCAGTTTGTGTGTGTGTGTGTGTGTGTGTGTGTCTGTCTGTCTGTCTGTCTCTCACTCTGTATGTCTTTCTCCCCAACACCAATGGCCCTTCCCTTCCCCCCCTTGTAATTTTTCCATTTTTCCTTTTCTGTATCTAAGAAAAATTTTCAATAGGCTTTAACAATCACATACAATAAATGACTTTAAAATACACCTTAGAAGTACATCCTATATATATTTATATAATAACTATTAGAGAGAAGAGGGAAATACAGAAGCAAAATGAGTACAAAATATAACTGCAGAAAAAAATTGCAAAAAGAGACAGGAACCAAAAATTATAAAAATAAAAGCTAAACAAAAGTCCTCCCTTACAAAATACTTTAATTTTTTAAATTTTATAAACACTGATTTGTGTATGTGCATGTGGGTACACACATGCCACAGCACACATGTGGAGATCAGAGGACAACTTGTAAGAACTGGTTCTCAGATGGGCAGTGGTGGTGCTCGCCTTTAATCCCAGCACTTGGGAGGCAGAGGCAGGAGGATTTCTGAGTTCCAGGCCAGCCTGGT
>NW_022196906.1:60446421-60446992 GCF_008632895.1 Mastomys coucha | reverse complement strand
ACACACATACCACACACACACACACACACACACACACACACACACACACACTACATAAATGTGATTTAAAAAATGTAGGTATTTGCCCCCCCCAAAGAGTTTTTATTTATAATAAGTTTCCAGCTGATGCTGCTAGTCAAGAAAGGATAGCTGCAGAGGATAGTGGTGCACACCTTTAAACCCAGCAATTATGGAGGCATAGACAGTGGTCTCTTGTGAGTTTGAGGTCAGCTTGATCTACATAGCAAGTACCAGACCAGCCAGGACTACAGGAAGACAGTCTCAAACAAAACAAAACAAAACTCAAGCAACTATGTTGGCCTTAGGGTCAATACATTTTCAGAGACAGATGTATCTTTTACAGATACAATGGGATGAAATTAGACAATTAAACAAACAAAAAGGCAAATACATAAAAGCCTATAATTCCAAGAAGAGATCACAGGTAGAAATTAAGACAATTATCACTCAGGAGGCTGGGATAAAAAAAGAGTTCAAGGCCACCAGTGTGGTGGCCCTGCTGTGTTCTTGAAAGAACTCAAATCCGAAACCAGAGACTTAGCTCGCTGGG
>NW_022196906.1:60414599-60441235 GCF_008632895.1 Mastomys coucha | reverse complement strand
GCTCCCACGAGATGAAGTGAAGCTAGGAGCTCGGCTTCCTTCAGAGCTAGGAGCTCGGCTTCCTTCACACCAGCACCACTTAAAAACAAAACCAAAAAGCAAGACCCTAGGTGGGCTGCTGTGGCATACAACCTTAATCCCAGAATTTAGGAGAGGCAGGTGAATCTCTGTTGAGTCTGAGGGCCACTATTTACAGAGAGAGTTCTAAGACAGGGCTATACACAGAAACTGTCTCGAACCATACACACACCCCCAAACCCAGACTCTATTCCGCCACCCTATATTTACTTCTCCTTATATTATAGTTCTATCTTTTATTTTGTTGTTGTTGTTGTTAGGTTTTTACCAAATTAGTCTTGGAGTGTGCCATATTAACCCTCTTCTAGCCTATTTTCTTACCAAATTAAATCATAGCCATCTAGCCAGATGATAGTTAGCACATAACTTAATCTCAGCACTCTGTGAGTTCAAGACCAGCCTGGTCTATGGAGCGAGTTCCGGCAGGCCAAAGCTACACAGAAAACCTTGTCCTGGAAAAACTAATTATCATTAATTAATTAAACATAGCCATCATCTAAGCATATGGTTTTTCAATACCGCCTGCCGACTGCAGACACCCGAGGCAGCTCATTTTTTAAACATCTGCTTATTGGTGTGTGTGTGTGTGTGTGTGTGTGTCTGTCTGTCTGTCTGTCTGTCTATACATGACTTAGCGCACATGTGGAAGACAGAGGACAGCTTTCTGAAGCTGGGTCTCTCCTTCCATCTCATACAGGTTTTGAGGCTTGTACAGCAAGGACTTTTACCCTCAAAGCTATCTCACCAGATTCTGAATAGGTCTTTAACATCTGTACATGAAAGTCCAGTCCAGTGGTGCATATCTGTAGCTCCCACACTCCAGAGACTGAACAGAAAATGTTTGAATTTGAGATCAACATAAGCCACAGAGAAAACATGAAGAAATACAAAGATTCTGTCTCCAATGAATGAATGAACATATTTTCCCCCTAGATGAATAAGCTTCCTCAGGTGAATTACTGGACAGTGTTGAAATTCTCTAGTTTGACTCCCCTTCCCATCACAATTATGAATATTGGACTTTTCTCTCCTTTATATTGTTGCAGTACTTAGAGATTATATCAAGTTTAGACTTAACTGTTACTCTACCTTTGAAGTCTTGTTTCTTCAACTTGATTAATAAAAGTATACACCATATCTTCATTTTTGTATCCCTATAATACAAGGATAGTAATGGATATGTGGTAGCAATTCCAACATTAGTTCTTCATTGAGTATTGATTCAATTTAGAATTCAAAATCTTAAAATATTTCTAGTATATTCAATTCAGGAAACTACATTCTCATCTTTTAAACTATAGTTATGCAACAAACTCTTTTTCTTTGAGTCAGTTAGCTCCTTCCTTCCCCAATAGATAAGCTGGAGAAAAAACATTAATATACTAAAATGATATGAATAATAAAATAATTAAAAGGCTTCCAAATGGCTTCACAAGTTGCTTCCTTAGAGCAAACAGCTTTTCTAAATCCAATAAAGACTGTTTCAAAAACAATTACAGAATCAAAGCACACACATTTAAGGATACTAAAGCTCTGAATAGTTGTATGATTTGTTTTCTCAACAGATGTGCATCCTTCAAGCCCTGAATTCACCAGATGCATTTTACTCTGTACTTTAAATTTTTACATAACACCCCACTCTAGTTTTATAAACACACTATCACATGAAAGCAAAATTTGGCTGTTGCTTTATACCATTAAATATTAACAGGTTGTCCCCACTGTGCCAAAAAAATAAAAATTAAGGTTCATTTTAATTCAGTGAAATATTTGTTCACTAAGTACAGGATATGATAACCTCACTTGTACTTGCTGATTTCTACCTAGAATATGAAACATAATGAATTTGCTAGAAACTAAAGCTAATGTCAGAGGCTTATAATTCCAACACTGAGAAGGCAGATGCAGGCAGATCTTTGTGAGTTCAAGGCCAACCTGGTCTACATAGTGAGACCCTGTCTCAAAAAGAAAAGAAAACAAACAAATAAAAAAAAAAGGAAGAAGATAGGAAGAAAAAGAAAAATATTACAATAGTTTAAGACATTTTTTTATTTTTTTATTTTTTCGAGACAGGGTTTTCTCTGTATAAGCCCTGGCTGTCCTGGAACTCACTCTGTAGACCAGGCTGGCCTCGAACTCAGAAAAGCCTGCCTCTGCCTCCCAAGTGCTGGGATTAAAGGTGTGAGCCATCACCACCCAGCTAAGACATTTTTTAAAAAAAATGTGCATGCATTTGTGAACCTTTGACCTCAGAGGTCAGAAGAGGTGTCAAATCCCTCCTAACTATAGCTACAGAAGAACATGAACTATGTGGATAGTGGAACTAAAACCTGGGTTCTCAACAAGAGCCAGGAGTGGTCTCTGTTGCCCCATAATAGTAAAATGACCTACTTACATTTCCTGGAAAATATGTCTTTTATAGCTTCACTGATTTTTTTTCTCCAAAATTTAGATATAACAGCAATTGGACTACAGTGAAAGCCAGGAGGCCTGCAATGCTGTCCTATTCATTAACTACTTATACAACCTGAGCAAATGATTTAGCTTCCTGAACTTAGGTGTCACAGCTGCAAAATGAAGGTGTCTTACTTGACTTTCTCCATGCTTTCCTTCAGCCTTATAATTTCAAAATATTTTGTTTTAAAATTCTATTTATTCCACACGTGTATGATGAGTATAGAGCTGAACATGTTTATAGAAGTAAGAGGACAGCTTCATGGAGTCTTCTCCTACCTTTACGTGAGAGCACATTATCAAACTCACATCACCAAGCTCATGTCTTTAGGCCTGTGCAGCAACACCTCATGGCCCAATTTCATGTTTGAAACTTATGAAGCAGAAGCATTAGCCAGATGCATTTCATAGTGTGAGCTTCCATAGTGACTGACTTGGAGAGCATCCATGGAGAACCTAGGGGCTTCCACTCAGATAGTTCCTTTAGTCTGTTGTTAACGAAAAACAAACAAAGGCCGGGTGGTGGTGGCACAACACCTTTAATCCCAGCACTTGGGAGGCAGAGGCAGGTGGATTTCTGAGTTCGAGGCCAGCCTGGTCTACAGAGTGAGTTCCAGGACAGCTAGGGCTACACAGAAAAACCCAGTCTCAAAAAACAAACAAACAAACAAACAAACAAACAAACAAAGGACGGGAACACCAGAGTTGTTAGAGTATATATGTGCCTAGATGCACGAAGCCCTGGTTCCATCCCCAGATCTACATAAAACTGGGCATGAAGGAAAATACCTTGTACATCCAGCCCTTGGTAAATATAGCCAGGAGAATCACAAGTTCAACGTCTTCCTCCTCTAGCAAGTTAGAGACCAGCATGAAACTATTTCTCAAAAAGGAAGGTGGGGGTGGGATACCTGGCAGTGGTGGCACACACCTTTAATCCCAGCACTCAGGAGAATGAGGCAGGTGGATCTCTGAGTTCAAGACCAGCCTGGTTTACAGAGCAAGTTCCAGGAAGGCCAGGGCCACAGACAGAAAACTATCTTGAAAACTAAGAATATAAAAAAGGGGGTGGGGTGGACAGGAGGGGTTAAGGACAAGAGGGCCCACTAAATATGAGACTAGTATAGTATTTTTTGCATTTGTATAATGAATAATCAAAATATTTACATATTATGATACCAACTAAGATTAAGATGTTTTAGAAAACAAGGTGTATATAGGAGGACAGAAAGGTTACAAAGCCAAGTACAAGAATATCTGGTTAGCAATTAACACTTAGGCTATGTGAGAACTGTCTTAGGACACCATTCTACTGCTTTTAGAATCTAGCTAGCTATTTGGCTCAGGGCAAGAATATATGTGATCTATCAATCCCAAAGCCCAGGCTTCAATGCCCAACACTAACAACAAAGACCCCCCCCCCAAAAAAAGAGTATCCACATGCCAAAATAAGAATAAAGCATAGTTCTTATACCTTTCACAAAGGCTAACTCAAAAATGATCATAAACTTAACAATAAACAGTAAAATGGTATGTCAAAATTAGTACAGAAGAAAACCTTAGGCTCAGCAATAACTTCAAAGATTTAACACCCACAGTACTATCCATGGAGGGGAAATGATTAATTAGACTTCATAAATTTTAAAAAGGAGGGGGAAGGTGAAGAAAAGGGTCACTGGTTATGAGCACTGGCTGCTCTTCCAAAGTTCAGTTCAGTACCTGGGCTCAGTTTCCAGCACCACATAGCAGCTCACAATCATCTAAAACCCCAGATCCAGGGGATGCCTTCTAGACTCAACAGGCACTACAGGAACATGATGCACACAAAATACACTCAGACAAAACACTCACACAGAAATAAATAATCTCTTTTAAAATTAAAAATAGGCCAGCAAGATGGCTGTTGATACCTTTATCAACTGAGTAAGAGCCTTACTTACCACACAAGCCAGATAACATGAGCTATTTAGGGGACACAGGCAGAAGTGAGATAAGAGAACCAATTACACACAGGTGCCCTCTCACACATGTATATACACACAAACACACACACATACACATGAACACAGTTTTCTTTTTTATGTGTGTCATTTGTGTGTGCACAATGTGTACGCAGTATACCCAGAGGACAGAGGAGAGCACAGATCCCCTGGAACTGGAGTTACCAGGCATTTATGAGCTGCCATGTGTGTAATACCAAACTCAGGACATCTGTTAAAAGCAGCAAATGCTCTTAACTTTTGAGTCATCTCTCCAGCCCCAAGTAAAATAAAATAAAACATACAATTTAAAAACAGGCCAGAGAGATGGCTCAGTGGGTATGGGCACTTGCTGTCAAGTTTGATGATCTGAATTTCACCCCTAGGTTGAACACAGTGGAAGGAGAAAACTGACTCCCACAAGATGTCCTCTGACCTCCACATAAGCACTTAGCATAGACTCACAAGCATACACTCTAACATTTTCGTTGCTATTTTGGTTTGAGACAGTCTCTCTATTTAGCCCTGGCTAGCCTTGAACCTACTATGTAAGCCAAGCTGGGTACAAACTCAGAGATATATCTACTCATGTACCCATGGGTACTGTTACATGTACACGTATATATACATATACATACACACACACATACTCTCTTTCTTCTTTTCCTTCCCCTTTCCTCCCTCTCATACTCATAAATATGTGCTCTCTCTCACACATACACATAAGTAGTTTTTAAAAAGATAAGCAAGACAAAAAAGTTGAAAAAATGTGATAAAGGATTTGTATCAAAATACGTATTATAAAATAAAACAAAAGGATAGGAACTGAGGAGATGGTTTATTGGTAAAGTGCATGAAGATCTGAGCACTTTTTAAAAAGCAAATTAGATGGTGTGTGCCTTTAATCCCAGCACTCGGGGAGCAAGGCAGGTGGACCTCTGAGATCTAGGCATCTGGAGCTACAAAATAAGAGCCAGTTTCAAATAAAACAAAATGGTCAGGCACAGAAGTTAAGTTCACATGTGTAATTCCAACACAGTGAAGGAAAAACAAGATCACTGAAGCTCTCAGCCTGGGTTGCCAGGTACCTCCTCAGTTCAGTGAGAGACCCTGTCTCAAAAAATAAAGTTGAAAGGTTGGAGAGATGGCTTAGCAGTTAAGAGCACTGGTTGACCTACCAGAGGATCTGTTGTGATTCCTAGCACCCACATGGTAGTTCATAACCAGCTATAATTCCAAGGGGTATGACAGCCTCTTCTGACCTCCAAGGGCACCAAGCATACACATGTTTGCACAGACACAAATGAAGGCAAAACATCCATGCACATAAAAATAATTAAAACAGAGAATAACTGATGACAGACAACATTGAGCTCTGGCCTCCATATGTGAACACACATCTATACCCCAGCACTTGAGAAATGGAGGCAAGAAGATCAGGAGTTCAAGGCCAGCCTATACTACATAAAAGTCTTTCTCCAAAAAGAAAAAAGAGAAAAGAGAAGGAAAGAAAAGACAAGAAAAGAAAAAAAAAAAAAAAGACAAATTGTATGATGTTGCCCAACAGTCCCAGCACTCAGGAGGCAGAGGCGGGCAAATGTGTGAGTTCAAGTCTAGCCTCGTCTACATAGTGAGTTCCAGGCCACCCAGGGATACAGAGTTAGACCTTGTCTCACAAGAGGAGTGGGGGAAAGAAACTGAAATGGTAGGTTATTTCTAAAAGCCTTCAAAATCAAGCAAGGCAAAAACTATCTTAAAGGTAATCATGTTATCTTTAATGCACCCTATGTTGATTAATTGTAAGAAACACAGAGCACGTGCCAGGCAGTGGTGGCTCACGCCTTTAATCCCAGCACTTGGGAGGCAGAGGCAGGCAGATTTCTGAGTTCGAGGCCAGCTTAGTCTACAGAGTTCCAAGACAGCCAATATGAGGCTAACCTATTTTAAAAAGGAGACATACATGGAATTCTCTATACTACCTGTTCAATAATTCTGTATGTCTAAACTATTAAAAATTATTAATAAAAAAGGAACTGGGAACACACACAAGAAAAACACAGCAAGGCATACACAGCCATATAGGGAAGATGGTACCACTTTGGACTAAAGAAATTCTAGAAAACTAGAAGCAAAAATACTCCATTTTCCTGCTATCCATCAGTCTTCTGTTCACTGGCATCTTACATCATGATGACCTCTAGGAAATGAACAAAAATTTCAACTGGGAAGCTGGAAGAAACTGTAATCAATAGATTTAGGAATCTGAAATGAAATCTGACTATTACAGACTTCAAGTGTGCATCGTGTACACACACACACACACACACACACACACACACACACACCCTTCCTCATTGGCAATCAGCAGTATTTCAAAATTATTAAGAGAGATGTACCTCTATGATACCTTCATTGAGAAGCCTAAAAGAAGTTCTTTTACTAGAATAGGAGTTATGTGGGGCAGAAATCAACACAGATCCAATGCTATGTTTCCTAGAAAAGTTATGCAGCATTTTGATGAAGACGTCAAGCTGTGGTAAGCACTAGGTATTAAGCACTGCCCAAGCACTAAGAGAGATGTTGAACCTAATTCTCTTTGATGAAAAGAGCAACAGCTATTTTGTTTACCTTCCTTCTCTGGCCATGCTGTAAAAGCCAAGAGAAAATCCTTTCCCAGAATGTCCACACCTCCTTTGTGACAGGCAAAAAAAAAAAAAAAAAAAAAAAAAAAAAAAAAAAAAAAAAAAAAAGACTATTTATCCCTGGCATCCTGGCCCCACAAAGCTATGCTGCCCACTTGAAGCTTCTAAGTGAGGGACAGACTACAGTGGTGCAGGGATAGCCCATCTGTCTTCCTACCTCGCCAGAACATTCCAGCTGGAGACAAAGCATGAGTTTCTTCTGTCCAGATGGCTCTCTCTTCAGGCCATTTCTAGGATACCACATTAGTTCTCCTTTACAGCTATCATAGATACCTGTGTCTCTAAGGTCATGCTAAGTGCCAACTACTATAACCTCAGCAAAGTATGCTTTTTCTCAGTTCTGGAAATCTAATTGCCCCTGCTTGGGATTTATTTAGATTGAAATGTGCCCAGCACCTGCCTGCCAAAATAATCCAAATCGAATTGAGTATACATTTGAGATGAAAACTAAGCCATAGGTATATAGATAAGGAAAAACTATTGCTACAAGGATAAATTAGAGTGTGTTTGTCACTAAATAAAAATTCAGAGCAGACTTTTTTTCAGATTGTGATCTATGGAATCAATAAAGATTTATTCTAATACTACCACTTATTCTAATATGCTCCTTTAAAAAACAAAAACAGCTTTCACCAGTAATAAAACTATAGTAAGTGGAAATGACAAAAATGGCTTATCAATACCAAGTCTGGTGGCACAGGCCTGTAATCTCAGCACTTATGAGATAACACAGGAAGATCAAAAGCTTAAGCCCAGCTTTGACTATAGCAAGTTTGAAGCCAACTTGGGCTACAAGTGAACTTGTCTCAAAACACAAAAACCAAAAATAAAATAAAATAAATAAAATATTTATCAAAAAGATAGTAACAAAAATATGCAAGAAGCTAACTCATATCCAGAGAACATTAAATAATTCATCAATTACCTTTATGTATTACCTATTATCGTCCTATATAACTCAATATAACAATCCACATTATTTAGTTATAAATTCACTGATAGTTGATATTATATAATCTAAATCTACTGAGGGTTTGTATTTTTGAAAAATAATCTGATGAATTCAAAGCCACAAAACATGGGAGGGGGAGGAAAGAAGGAATGTGAAACAGATGGCATCTAAATTTTTTCCCCTGAGTCCATCTTGAACACAATCCCAATAATGTCAAAATCCAATTTAGCTTTCTAAATAAGAAATCTATAAAACTTAAAATGGTAATTCTCAAGTAAATTCACTCTTTTTCTCTTCCCAGCTTCTCAGAGGTTCTATATTAGGCACCAATGGATAGAGTTGCTGTTAAGAAAAAAAACTATCATTCTACAAATTCAAAGTTCTTCCAGGAAAGTCTACTATGTATGTAAAGCCACTGAAGCACTTACTATCAAAACTGGTTATATTAAAATCTAACTACATTCTATTTTATGTCTTAATATAAAGTTTTTTATAAATAAATATATTAAAATTAATAACCTTAATATAAAGATTTAACTTAATTAGAAGCTAAATAATCATCTCCATAAATACGGTGTGGGATAGAAACAAGCTCAAGAGAGAAAAGTCCTTTGGTTAGAGTAAAAACAGTTTCTGGACTTTTATTTTTTTTTAACATTTCCACAGTAATTCTTTTATTCCTGATTTAACAGCACCACAACATAATTAACTATTGCATTTATTGTATGATTCTTTGATATTGTGCATATGAACAAATGTATGTGTGTCTGTTTCCTTACATATACCTCCTTTATTATGCCTAAATTTTTAACATCCTCAACAAGCTGTTCAAGAAAGGGTCGATGGTTCTTAGATACCTTCACCAGCAAATCCCACAACTAATAAATGCAAAGATCTTTGGTTTGTTCACATACTTCTTGTGGAAGAGATCACCAGGGAAAGTATATCCAATGGTTCTATATTTGTGGCATATAATTTAGGCAGAATTTTCACACCAATAGCTATATTAGCCTGTTCCTTGTATGAAAATAAATGGATTAACATTTTATTAAAAAGACAGGTAAAAGATAGACAGTGCTGAGAGCTAGCAAGACAACATGACTTCAACCTTAAGTAATAAAAATAACAATTCAAAAAACATAGCCAAAAAACCTAGATACGAAGTTAAGACTGTTGTTCCCTTTAAAAAGCCATTTGGAAATTTGAATCACCACACCAAAAAGCCTCAATTAAAGCAAAACATAATTTCAACTCTGCTTACTATATTCAGCTCCTTTGAATATAAAGTACATTTGAAATGTTTTAAACTACTAACCACAGGGAATGAAGAGATGGCTCAGCCGGTAAAGACACTAACTGCTCTTCCAGAGGACCAAGGTTCAAATCCTAGCACCCACGTTGCAGCTCATAACTGTCTCTAACTCCAAGACGTCACACAGACAAACATGCAGACAAAACACAAATGTACATAAAAGTACATAAATAAAGTATATCTAAAAGATTACTAACAACAAAGAAAATCTGTTAGTTGAAAATCCAACATAAGTTGTGGTGGTGCCTATGTTTAGTCCCAGTACTCAGGGCGCAGAGGCAAACAGATTTTTGTGAGTTCCAAGTATATCTGCTATATTAAACTAGTCCCGAACCAGCCAAAGCTACATGGTGAAACCCTTTTGAAGAGAAAAGCCCAGAATAATAGGCTACATAGGAAAAACCAATCAATCAATCAATCAACCTGACATGGAAGCACAAGTCCTTAATCCCAGCACTTGAGAGTTAAAACCAGCTGGATCTCAGTGAGTTCAAGGCCATCTTGATCTACCAAGGGAGTCCAGGACAGGCAGGGCTACACAGAGAAACCCTGTCTCAAACAAACAAACAGGCTACAAAAGAACTATAATTTTAAATCCACAAAGCAAATAAGCATATGTCAATATTTCATTTTTTTTGGGGGGGGTAGGTGGGTTGTGGGGTTGAGACAGGGTTTCTCTGTATAGCGCTGGCTGTCCTGGAACTCACTCTGTAGACCAGGCTGGCCTCGAACTCAGAAATCCGCCTGCCTCTGCCTTCCAAGTGCTGGGATTAAAGGTGTGCGCCACCACTACTGGGCAATATTTCATTTTCTAAAATCATTTCTACATTCTGATGACTAATGATTTAAAAGGAGAAATTTATTGTATTTTCATTTATTTATTTGATAGTTTATATAGGAATTTTCTAGAAGTCAAGTGAGTTAGCATACAGCTGTAATCCCAACACTCAAGGGTAAAGAGTATTTCATGATCAAGGCCAGTGTGAGTTTACATGGTAAGACAGTCTCAAAAATAACAAAACAAAACAAAATTAAATTTTGTTAATATTATAACCTAAGATGAGTCATGCAAGTGATGTTGACCTTAACCTTAAAATTACAATTACTATTTTATGCCCCAAGTTTAATTGCCATTAAGAAGACTCGTGATTTAAGATTTAATTAAGCTACTTATGTTTTTTTATTTCAATCCATGTTATATCTAACAGCATAAAGATTATCTCAGAAAAAACTATGAAGTATACTTTGGTCATTTCAAGAAATAAACATATTGTACTTAATACATGCTTTAGGAAACTATTGATAATTGTATTTTATGCTACTTATGATCAATTTCTAGGAGCTAAAGTTGTATCTCAATAGTGAAAACCATGTGAGACCTTTCTGGACTGAATGCCCAGAACTACAAAAGAAATAATAATAAAGCTGGGCATGGTGGCGAATACCTTTAATCCCAGTACTGGGGAGGCAGAAGCAGGTGGATCTCTGTGAGTGCAAGCCAGCCTGGTATATACATATATATATACACATATATATGTATATATATATACACACACATACAGTATAAAAACCCCTCGAATTCCTGCAGTATACGCTGAATATTACCATTTTCTTTTTCAAAAATCCCCTTCTACTACTAAGTTGGGCTCCCTTAACTATGTTGACTAATGACAATCTTAAAATTCAAAGGTGCTTGTTTTACATGGAGTTATATAAGTAATCACCTCTCTTTTGATACTGATTAGAATTTAATTCCTACTTATGAAGAGGATGAAACTCTGTTAGAGTCTGACTTGACCAAGGTCAACAACTATTAAGAGGCAAAGGTTGGGTTCATTCCCAGAATTATCATCTCAAAGCCAATACTTCCACTTGAACATAATTATCTCCTTAAAAGATTAAGAGACAGTTCAATCATCGGAAAGGGAGTCTTGTCTCTCTAAATGTTCACTAGTTATTCTAAGACATATACTATACTTACTACAATTCAGTCACTTAAACAAAATGAAGATAATATTTCTAATTCGTTTAAACCACAAAAGGTTTACTGGCAGGTGAGAAAGAGGTTGCTTGGAAAGGCTTGCCTAAACATGTCTCATCTAGACCTCTAAATATGTATTTCCTAGTGGTTTTGTTTTTTTTTTTAAAGCATGTTCATTTACAAGCCCTAGGTTTGAATATAGTCAGATGCCTTCCAGAATTGCATTTTCTAAGAAAATTTATACCAGACATATCGGTCTGGGAGACTGCTAGAATTGCCATTCTGTCACTTTGCAAATATCCGAAATATCACCCGGGGGCAACCAACCCGGTTCCACACTCTAGTATTACGACGTGATGCGTACCCACTTGGGGGACATCGCTCCTATAGGGCGCCCTGCCGAGGGAGCAATAAAGGAAGAAGCGGGGGAAGCGCACGGAAGTTGGGTGGAGGGAGGTCTCATTACCCACTCTTCTGCCCTACCTTTGCCA
This sequence comes from Mastomys coucha, assembly GCF_008632895.1. Lineage (NCBI taxonomy): Eukaryota > Metazoa > Chordata > Mammalia > Rodentia > Muridae > Mastomys > Mastomys coucha. The sequence continues at coordinate 60,429,286 of NW_022196906.1, read as the reverse complement.
AGGGCGGCTCCACCGTGCCCAGCAGACACGAAACCCTTACAAGCCCTCGAAGCCCGGCTCTGTCCCAACAGAGAGTCCGGGACGGGGACAATGTGAAGCACAGGATGACCACAGCCACCTCTCCAAGTCTGTACCCTCGATTTCGGCCCTGGATGATGCTCCCCCTTCTTTTCAGAGCGGGCACTCCAGGTGGGAAACTCCCAGTCTGCATTGGCCGAAGTCCCTGCTTCAGTAAGGGCGCCTCCTGCGACAGACTCTAACCCGCAACTCTTTGCACCCAGGGACCCTGGTCTCTCTGTCCCGCCCCCGCAACCCTCCACGAACAGGCCCGCGCCCCACCCGGGATCCCGGCGTCCACTGCCCCGCCCCGGCGAAGGGCCCCCAAAGCCAACCCCCCCTCCTCTCTCTCACACACGCGCGCACACACACACGCACACACACTCACACGCGCGCGCGCGCGCACACACACACATACACACACACACACACACACACACACACAATCTCCTCAGACTCCAGTCTCCCAGACCCAGTCGAAGCCTGAGTACCTACCTACATCAGTGGCGCTCCACAGTTCCAAGGGGGCGGGCGCGGTCCCCTCCCGGAGGCGCCGGCTGCTTCTCTCCACCACCCCTTAAGCCGCAGCTTTGCTTTCCCAGGAGCGGGAGGGAGACGAGGAGGCGGAGGGGAGGGGTAAGACCCGTTGAGGGGCGGCCGGAGCCAAGACGGAAGTACTAATGCTGGTCCCACCCACCTCCCGGAGCCGCAGAGCATCCTCGCTCTTCTGATAGGACAAATCCCAGCAGTCACTGTGAAATTCAGACCACCACTTCCGGGTCGTTCATGTTGCGGCCCCTCCTTAGCAACAGCGTGGGGTTGCTAAGCGGAAGTGCCTTTAAATGCTTCCCCCCCCCCCCCCCCATTTCTTCGGGGACTGTTGATAAGTAGGTTGGGAGCTTCGTTTACTCATTTGTAGATTTTCTTAGGCCTTTAGTTTACAGTGTTAGGCCAGGTAAACCCTTCGCTGCCGCAGGTAGTGGGCCGGGTGTAGCTGCTTCCTTCATCTTTTCTCTCCGACACACACCTCCTCGAATCCTGGGCCAACCTGGCGGCTCCTCCCAAAGCTCCTCTCTCCTGCCCCTTGCGGGAGTTTCTTTCTCACGGTCTAGCAAGCGTCTCCCTCTGGTGGCTTTCCTATCGTTTCAACGAGTCTTTTGCGTGCATGTCGTTCTGAAACGGCTCCAGAAGTCGAACAGTGAAGTGGGTGAGAAAAGTTTGTCTTACCTTGTCTTTTTTTTTATTTTTTTAAGGATTTAGCGTTTTTATGTGTGACGTGGGAATAACCTAGCTATATATTCGAGGTGGGAGGAAGTCCATGAAAATTGACCAGGGTTATTTCTTTATTATTATTGTTATTCCTTAAAACAGCGGGGGTGGGGGGGTAAGACCAAAGAATGTCGGTAATCAAATGTAAGTTAATCCTCCAGTCAGAATAAACCACCATACCTATTCTGTGAATAAGAAAAGTGTCCATAAAGACCCTCATGTAGGTTGGGGATTTAGATCATTGGTACAACATTTGCCTGGCATGCACAGGGTCTTTAGTTCGAATTCCGAGCACTGAAGAAAGGAAGGGAGGCGAGGAGATTCATTTACTGGACATGGTACTCAGGCCTGTAATGCTTAGACTCCAGAGGAAATGAGAGGATTAGTAAATCCAAGGCCTAGATTACACCGACTGTCCCAGCTTTAAAACATTTTCCCTAACATGCCCGAGGCACGGGTTCAATCTTACTTTTTGAAAAAACTGGAAAACTACGGTGGGGACCAAAGCCAACAAAATAACCGTCTCTGTAACGACCCCTATAATTACAGTAATTACATTTTTAGAGAAACCTGGAAGAGGGAGGTAAAACCATCACTTGACTGTCTTATATTTGAGTCAGAATCTCACTTTGAAGCCCTGGCAGATCAGGAAATGACTCTGTAGACCATGCTGGCCTTGAATTCAGAGATCCACTGCCTCTGCCTCCTGAGTACTGAGATTTAAAGCTTTCACTACCAGGATGGACCAGCTTTCCTATCTTAACTTTTTAACTTCTGGATTTTTCTCCTCTACACCAGTGGAAACGTTTGCAACTTGCAAGCCCCAGTTTTATTGGTCACAAAATTATTGGTAGACTGTTGTTTACCTCAGCTAAGACAGAAAACTAATTTTGGTAATTTAGAAGTAACTCTTTAGGCCTTTTCATTTCCTAGACTCATAGGATAGCATTAAATTGATTCATTCTAGGCAGTCAATTCAGCAAAGCTTTTAAAAAACCACTTTAGGCTCAAATGTACCAGCAGTTGGTTGTTTAATAAGTTTAAAAATAGTTCCACTTCCCCCCGTCATTGTGTACACACTTGAAAATACACAAACATACACGCACACAAGCATGCCCACACACACACAATCCAGTTCACTGATGACTGATGTGTTTCAATAGCTTAGTATTTCACCTGCCAACAGGTCTAAATTCCAACCTTTAAATTCAATATCTGACCTATAGAAATTAGTGTCTCATTAAGTAAAATTCAGTTATAAACAACCATAAGCTTAAGCTTATATGGAAATGCACACTCATCTGCATAACTCTATCCACTTTATCCTGAAATGGTTTATTAGCAGCATTTAATTCCTTTCCTATAGCTTTGGGGGTTTTTGTTTAATTCACTGTTCTATTAATATATGAAAATCTGGATGGAGTCCTAAATGACCACATGAGCTTTTATAATTCTTTCATTTTCAACATACTCATGCTTGGAGGCCTTGAAAGATGAGTTGCAAAATCCTACACCAAAACTGGATGTGTGGGCTTAACTAAACTTATAGAATTTTGTAAGTAATTTTACAAAACTCTTATTCTCTTTATTATTATATTTATTTGTGTGTGTGTTGGTGCTGCCATACCATTGTGAACGTGGAGGTCAAACGGTGTGTTGAAGGAGTCCCTTCTCCTTTGCAGCCACATCACCGGTCTAGAGACTGAGCTCAAGTTGTCAGGCTTGGCGTTGGCAGCAGTGGTTCTTCCCTTTGAGTCATCTTGCTGGCGGAGGAATCTATACTCTTAATATGAACTATAAAACACTAACATATATATAGGCTAGATCCCAAATAGCCTACATAACCAGTGCAGTACCCTCATCATATATGATTAATACAGGACTTCCAGCCTCCTAACAGTGTCTTTTTAAATTCACCTTTTAATTTTATATTTCTTTGAAATGACTTAATTGTGCATGGTGCCTGTGTTCATCACTTCAGAAACTGAGTTAAGAGGGTTGATGTGAACTCTAACACAGCTGGACCAAACAACAAAAGGAACACATTTGATGTTTTTTGAAACACTCAATCCTTAGAGTAATTAGTGCTGAAACCTTGTTTGAGGACTAGATATGGTAGCACACACCTGTAGTCTCAGCAGAACTCAGAAGACAGATAAGGAGATCACATTCAAGGCCAATCTGATTTACAAACAATAAAATAGAAATATGTACTGCTAGAGTTCATCTAGTTTCACTAAACATAAAATTGTATCAGAATTAGAAATGAATAGTTAGCTCATTGATGAATAATCTGGACTGTAAGAAGAAATTTAGCACTGGGCAATGGTGGTGCACGCCTTTAATCCCAGCACTTGGGAGGCAGAGGCAGGAAGATTTCTGAGTTCGAGGCCAGCTTGGTCTACAGAATGAGTTCCAGGACAACCAGAGCTACACAGAAAAACCCTGTCTGGAAGAAAAAAAAAGAAAAGAAAAGAGTTAATCTGGAAGATTCTAGTAGTAGAATTTAGGGAGCCCCTATCTCAAAAAAGTGGGGGTAGGGAGCAGGAAGGGGCTGGAAAGATGGCTCAGTAGGTAAGGGTATTTCCTGCCAAGCCTGAGGACCTGAAGTTTGATGATGGTGTCCTGTAACCTTTACATATGCTTCTCAACACATCCACACCCATATTGTATATGTATGTGCATTCAACAATTAAATGAAATACATTTTAACATTTTGAAAACAATTATACACATCGGAATTAGAACTCAGGCTCACCATCATAAAGTATAAAGTAGTTCTACTAATGAAGAAGAACTAATTAGATTTCTGAGCCACTAAAATCTGACCATAAAAACTTAGTTTAACATACTTCTTCAAGGGGCTGGAGAGATGGCTCAGTGGTTAAGAGCACTGACTGCTCTTCCAGAGGTCCTGAGTTCAATACCTAGGAACCACATGGTGGCTCACAACCATCTGTAATAGGATCTGATGCCCTCTTCTGGTGTGTCTAATGACAGCGTGCTCACATACATAAAATAAACAATTCTTTTAAAAATAAAGGGGGGGGGACTAAAAAAAAAAAAACAAAAAATATTTCTTTTTTTTAAGATTTATTTTATTTATTATTATAAATGAGTACACTGTAGCTGTTTTGGACCACCAGAAGAGGGTGTCAGATTTCATTATGGGTAGTTGTAAGCCACCATGTGGTTGCTGGGATTTGAACTCATGACCTTCAGAAGAGCAGTCAGTGCTCCTGCCCGCTGAGCCATCTCACCAGCCCAAAAAAATATTTCTTAAAAACAAACCCTCCCCTTTTGTTAGCAAATACCTGTAATCTGAGTGCTTGAAAGGCTAAGGCAGTAGGATTGCCAAGCCAGCTTGGCCTACAAGGAGTTTCAGTTCAACCTGAGCTTTGATGAAAAAAAAGCCAAAACTTGGGGCATGGAGGGATGGATCAGTGGTTAAGAGCACTTTATGCTCTTGTGGACGTCCCAGGTTCAGGTCCTAGCACCCTCATGACAACTTGCAACTGTCTCTAAGTCCAGGTCCAGGAGGTCTCAGGTCCTCTTCTGACCTCTACAGGCACCCCCATACACACACACACTCGCACGCACACACATGTACACAGTCCACATATGTACATACAGGCCAAACACTCATACAGACAAAATAAAAATAAATGTTTATTTAAAAAGGCAAAAGTGGGGGCTGGAGAGATGGCTCAGTGGTTAAGAGCACTGACTACTCTTTCAAAGGTCCTGAGTTCAAATCCCAGCAACCACATGGTGGCTCACAACCATCTGTAATGGGATCTGATGCCCTCTTCTGGTGTGTCTGAAGACAGCTACATCGTACTCACATAAAATAAATAAATAAATCTTTAAAAAAATAAAAATAAAATAAAAAGGCAAAAGCACAAACAAACAAACAAACAAACAAAAAAAACAGAGAAACAAGAAACATGATTTCCAAAGTACTTTGGCTTAAAAGAGGTTCTATTTAATGTCTAAGCAGCCATTAAAAAAGACAAAGACAAAAAAAAAATCTATATACAACCAGCTTCAAACAATATATAAATTGTTAAAATCACACCAAAACACTTATTTGTATTTGGAAATAAAGCAGTATATTGGTGCTAGGAAATATAAATAGATACTACATTATGAAACTAAGCAAGTTTTACAAAGACAGGCTGCTAAGATCATGGTTAACTTTGAAAAAGTGATAGCCTGTCAGTAAACAAACCATAAGAAAGTCAAGTATACCAGATATCATAGAGGTACACACCTTTATTCCCAGCACCCAGGGAAACTGAGGCAGTAGGATTACAAAACAAACAAACAAAAACGAAAGGAGGAAGTTTGAGGCTACCCTGGTGACATACCAAGTTGCAGGTCATCGGGACTATGTGGTAAGACCCTGGCACAGCAAAACTAACGGGGAAATGGCTTATTCATTCTTAAAGACACACATAAGACAGCTCACAACTTCCTGGTGTGGTGAATCCAGGGAATTCAATACCTTCTTTGAACCTCCACACATATCTATAAACACAGTTATGCACACACACACACACACACACACACACACACACACACAAATGAAAATGAGATAAATATTACAAACTAAAAAGTAAAACTGCATGTCTCAGCCTATAATCCTAGCAGTTGAGAGGCAGATAGGGAGGTCTCTGTGAGTTCAAGGCTAATGTGTTCTATATACTTGAATTAAGGACACCTAAGAAGCTACATGAGATCCTATCTCAAAACAATTTTACTGTACCTATAAATTCAGTGATCTCAAGTCATCTTGAGAAATGAAGGGAAGATGCTAAGGACGCGAGATATAAAACCTGATTTCCAGCATGATTTGTCTCACTTTTTTAAAATATATAACTTTAAAAATATAGACCAAAAAATGGGCATGGTGGTGCATACCTTTAATCAGCCTGGTCTACCAAGTGAATTCCAGGACATGCAGGGCTACACAGAGAAACTGTCAGGGGGTGGATAGAAAAGAAAAAATATTAGATGCAAAAATGCACTATTTTATGATACTGAACCAAATGTATGTCCAAAAAATTCCTCTTAAAATGTCTGTATGGAACCTTTGTCCCTGTTTCTGTTAGTATTTTATTTCTTTATTTGATTATCAACTAGTTAAGTCCTCAAGACAAAATGGTCTTTAACTTTGTCTTTTCTTTCTTTTTGTTTATTTTCAAGACAGAGCTTCTCTGTGTAGCCCTGGCTGGCCTGGAACTCCCTCTATAGTCTGGGATTCAGGGAGCCACCTGGCTTTGCCTCCTGAGTGCTGAGACCAAAGGTCTGCAAACCATTCCCAGCTAATATTTTCTTAAAAAAGATAAACAACTAGCCTTTCAACCAACCAATGTTTTATCTTTGCCTCCCCCACTCATTCTGGTAAATGACAAGAAATTATACTTAATTAATATTGACATGTTTAATGTAAAAAAGGCTAAGTCAAAATTTTAAAGCAAACATGGCATAACAATATGGCACTATTTCCATAATCAATGCCCATCAAACGGCATCAGTACAAAAATCTGAGCAAAGACAGTGGATTAGTAGTTAGAGCATCAGGTGACGTCAATTCTAAGTAGAAGCTTGGCAGGTACAGGAGCACAGGACATGAATTCAAGTATGTAATTCAAATTTACAGATTACAAAACTTCTCCACTTTTACAGCTGGTTTCTTTTGAATGACTAAATTTTAGCCTCATCTTTTTCCCCATCAACAAGCCAATTGGACAAACTCATTTACCCAAATTTACATATAAGTAATGTAAGTAAACCGAAGACATTATTCAGATGAGTAAGTTCTATTCATTTTCATCATCTCTGTGATCAGGTTGCAAAGGACACACTCTGTGAAAAGAAGAGAACTTCAAATCACTTAAGTATCAGCTGTATAAAATCAGAACATTAAAAATGCAGTAGGTCTACTCAAGTAACTAGAAATGAGAGAAAAGTTAAAATTCACTAATTAACAAGTATAAACAAATTCCAAGAACTACTACAAAAACTTTTAACACTATTCCTTGTTGTTCCATGGAATCTCCATTTCTCAGATAGAGGTAGGGCAGTGTATGCCTAGCACCTAGGGAAGCTGAGGCAGTAGGATTACAAAACAAAACAAAACAAAACAAAAAGTGGAGTTTGTGGCTACTCTGGCCTATTATGTACCAAGTAGCAGGCCAGCCAGGACTATGCTGTAAGACCTTCTCCCAGCAAAACAAGAAACAAACTGAGAGATGGCTCATCCATTCTTGAAGAGGACAACAGTTTAGTTCTCAGCACACACCTAAGGCAGCTCACAACTTCCTGTAACTCCAGCTCCAAGGGATTCAGTACCTTCTGTGGGCCTCCACATATACCCATACACACAATTGCTCGTACTAGCTCTCTGCCTCTCTCCCCATCTCCCTCTCTCTCACACATACACAAATTAAAATGAAATATATATTATAAAATAAAAAAATAAAAGCCGGGCAGTGGTGGCACACGCCTTTAATCCCAGCACTTGGGAGGCAGAGGCAGCAGATTTCTGAGTTGGAGGACAGCCTGGTCTACAGAGTGAGTTCCAGGACAGCCAAGGCTATACAGAGAAAGCCTGTCTCGAAACCCCCCTCCCAAAAAATAAATAAATAAATAAATAAATAAATAAATAAATAAATAAAAATGTGGGCTGGAGAATTGGCTTAGCAGTTAAAAACACTGACTATTCTTCAGAAGGTCCTGAGTTCAAATCCCAGCAACCACATGGTGGCTCACAACCATTTGTAATGAGATCTGATGCCCTCTTCTGGGGTGTCTGAAGACAGCTACAGTGTACTTACATATAATAAATAAATAAGTCTTTTTTTTATTTTTGGTTTTTTTCGAGACAGGATTTCTCTGTATAGCCCTGGCTGTCCTGGAACTCACTCTGTAGACCAGGCTGTCCTCGAACTCAGAAATCCACCTGCCTCTGCCTCCCAAGTGCTGGGATTAAAGGCGTACAACAACACCGCCTGGCAATAAATCTTAAAAAAATAAATAAAAAGGAAAAATAAAAATAAAAATGCATGTTAGCCTGTAATCCCAGCACTGGCATGCTGAAGCACGAAGATTGCTGCAGATCCCAAGTCTCTCCTGAACTGCACAGTGAGCTCCGGGACAGCTTGGGCTAGAGAGAAAGACTCTACAAACACATAGGGCTGGAGAGAGGGCTCAGCGGTTAACAGCAGTGGCTGCTCTTGGAGAATATCCAAGTCTACATGCCTCCATGTTGGACATGTCATGATCTCCTGTAACTTCACTTCCAAGGTATCCAGTGATGTCTTCTGGCCTCACCATGCAATACCCATAAACATAGTTAAAAATAAATCTTTAAAATAGAAATATGTCAAATATATACATGTATGAAACTGTCAAAGTGTATTTAAAATCTCATTCTTATACAATTACTTTGAATGTTAAGTTAATTGATAAATAGAGTATAACCTGTTAATTAAAATTTCATAATATATAAAGTACAGCCGGGTGGTGGTGGCGCACGCCTTTAATCCCAGCACTTGGGAAGCAGAGGCAGGCAGATTTCTGAGTTCGAGGCCAGCCTGGTCTACAGAATGAGTTCCAGGACAGGCAGAGCTATACAGAGAAACCCTGACTCGAAAAACAAAAAAACAACAACAAAAAAAACAACAACAAAAAAAGTACAATAATCCATTTAGTAGAAAAAGCAATATAGCAAGCAAATTGTCATATCCCTTGAACTATATAGATATATTCTTTAAAAATAACCACAAAATCGGGGCACGAGGGATGGCTCAGCGGTTAACAGCAGTGGCTGCTTTGCCAGAGGTCATGAGTTCAGTTCCCAGCACCTACATGGTGGCTTCCAGCCATCTATAACTGTTGTCTCATGGATCCAATACTCTCTTCTGGTGTACAAATATACATACAGAAAAGATACCCATATATATAAAGTACATGAATAAACCTTTAAAAAAATTCCAAAATCATTTGGTAGACTATAACCATAGCATTTGAATAAATTGTATTTTATGTTATTATTTGAATTAATAATTTATATTAATCCAAAGCCATTCTGTATTTACCACCTTTTTTACAGTAAAGCTATTAAAAACTTTATCATAAGTCACTTTTATTTTAGAGCTGACAAAGCTTAGTGGTATCCACTCTGAAGTCCTTAATTTCCAAATGAGATCCAGTATACCTGGTCATAGACCAGATAGTAAAAGAAAGAAGCTATAGGACAATGTCTAGCCTTAATATGAGATTACCACTGCTTCATGCACTGTCTATTATGGAAAGGTATCCATTACGTTTTCCAGTAAATTAAGAGAAGTTAATAAACTGATCCAGGACTGGAGAGATGGCTCAGTGGTTAAGAGCACTGATTGCTCTTCCAGAGGTCCTGAGTTCAATTCCCAGTAACCACATGGTGGCTCACAACCATCTGTAATGAGATTCAACAGCTACAGTGTACTCATATACATAAAATAAATAAATCTTTAAATAAATTGTGATTCAAAACTTCCCTTTTACAAGGGTCTGATTTTTCTTTTTTCTTTTAAAGATTTAGTTATTTACACAGAGAAACCCTGTCTCAAGAAAACCAAAAAAAAAGAAAAAAGAAAGATTTATTTATTCATTATATGTAAGAATACTGTAGCTGTCTTCAGACACCCCAGAAGAGGGCATCAGATCTCATTACAGATAGTGTGAGCCACCATGTGGTTGCTGGGATTTCAACTCAGGACCTTCAGGAAGAACAGTCAGTGCTCTTAACTGCTGAGCTATCTCTCCAGCCCCTGGGGTCTGATTTTCCTTAGGCATAATAGTGATTTTCAAGATTTCTATAAATGGGACTAAAGAGACCTCTTTTTTTTTTTTTTTTAGATTTATTTATTATTATATCTAAGTACATTGTAGTTGTCTTCAGCCACACTAGAAGAGGGCATCAGATCTCATTACAGATGGTTGTGAGCCACCATGTGGTTGCTGGGATTTCAACTCAGGACTTTTGGAAGAACAGTCAGTGTTCTTAACCACTGAGCCATCTCTCCAAGTCAAGAGATGTCTTAATAGGTAAAACACTTGCAATGTAAGCATGACGATCTTGAGTCCCATCCCCTCAGAATGTACATTAAAAGCTGGGCATAGTTCCATATGCCTGCAATCCCAGTGCTTGGGAGGCTGAGACGGGAAAATTAAGGCTCACTGGCCAGCCAATCTAGCCAAATCAGCATGTTCCAGGTACAGTGAAAGACCTGTCTCAGAAAAACAAGGCACAGAGTGATTAAGAAAGACATTGGAATCTGGGCGGTGGTGGCGCACACCTCTAATCCCAGCACTTGGGAAGCAGAAACGGGCGGATTTCTGAGTTCGAGGCCAGCCTGGTCTACAGAGTGAGTTCCAGGACAGCCAGAAGCCTGCCTTAATCCCAGTGTGTGGGATTAAAGAGGCAGAGGCAGGCAGACCTTGGAGACTAGTCTGATCTACATAGTGAGTTCTGAGACTGCCAGGAATACAGAGCAACCCTGAATCATAAATTGAAAAAGAAAAGAAAAGAAAAACAAACAAAAAAAAAGAGAAAAAGAAAAAACACATGATGTCAACCTCTGGCCTGCACATGTACAAATGTATATAGACATCTGTACACACACACACACACACACACACACACACACACACACACACAAATTTAATCGGATGCTGTACTGATCACAACAGCTAAGATATTAACTAGCCTACAGCTGCATCAATAGAATCATGAATGAATGAATGAAGAAAATTTGACACATATACTCAAAGGAATTTTATTTAGCCATAAACAATGAAATGACATTTGGAGGCCAGAGAGATGACTCTGTGGTTAAGAGCTTACTACTCTATCAGGACAGGAATTCATATCCCAACACCCACACAGAACAGTTCAACCACCAGTAACTATAGCTCCTGAGAATCCCCAATGCCTTGTTCTAGTCTCCATGGGCATCCACACACATACACTTGTAAATAAAAATTTAAATTTTTAATATTTAAAATTATATTTTTAGGAAAATCTTTTTTAAAAAAGAAATTGCCATTTCCAAAAGAATGAATGAAACTAGAGACCATCGTGTTACAGGGACATATGCTAGACAGGTACTCCACCATGGAGCTAAACATATCTCTGGTGTGGTTTTTTGAGACTATCTCACCATGTATTCCAGACTGGCTTTAAACTCATGGATCTCCCTGTCTCAATATCTGTAATTAAAGGCATATATCACCATGTCTAACTATTACTGAATTATTATGCTATGGGTTAAACTTGTTTATAAAACTATGTAATTTATCTCCATATGATGGAAAATACTTTTTTGGGTTTTTTATTTATTTATAGACAGGGATGAGTTACTAAGTATGATGAGTTACATAAGAATGATGAGTTATGAGCAAGAGATGGTCTAGTGGCCAAGAAGACACAGATCAGTTCTTAGCTCCTATGTCAGATGCCTCACAATCACCTGAAATTCCAGTTCCGTGACACATGTGTCCTTGCTCTCTGTAAGTACCTGCTTATACATGGTACATATATATATATATGCATAAATAGAAATAAATCTTTTTAAAAAAGAACTACTAGTTGAGCATGGTGTAAAATGCCTGTCAAATCCATGATCTTTTTGCAGGGCTAATCAGTTTAACCCAGACCAGGCTGTAGTGGCTTACACCTTTAATCTCAGTACCGGGGAGGCAGAAGCAGGTGGATCTCTATGAGTTCTAGGCCAGCCTGATCTACAGAGAGAGTTCCAGAACAGCCAAGGCTATACAAAACAAGTTCCAGGACAGCCAAGACTATACAGAAAAACCCTGTCTCAAAAAAACCCAAAAAAATAAAAATAAGAGGTTGAATCCAGGGTCTGTACTGACAAGGCTTCTGTCACAGAGGTACATCTCCAGGCCCAGTACCTAAGACAGGAAGATACAAGACTCCTAGCTACATAGTGAGTTTGAAGCCAGCCTGGGTTACCAGGTGGAGGGTATTACTCATGATTCAAACCCATCTTTGTCCTAGTGTCAGTTACTATACAAAAAGATAAATGTAGCCAAGTATGGCAGCTCATAATCCTTTTTTTTTTTTTAGGGTGACAGGATATGGTTTTTTTTTTTTATTAGATATTTTCTTTCTTTACATGTAAATTTCTCCATTCCCAGTTTCCCCTCCAAAAAACAAAGAAACAAACAAAAACAACAAAAACAAACCCCTGTTGGCTCCCCCCTCCCCATGCCTGCCACCCCACCCTCTCCCACTTATTGGCCCTGGCATTCCCCTACACTGGGGCACAGAACTTTCACAGGGCCGAGCTCCTCTCCTCCTATTGATGATCAAATTGCAATCCTCTACTATACACATGCTGCCAGAACAATCAGACCCCTCCATGTGCAGTCCTTGGTTGGAGGTTGAGACCCTGGGAGCTTGAGGGTACTAGTTAGTTCATATTGTTGTTCGTCCTAAGGGGTTGCAAACCCCTCAGCTCCGGCAGCTCATAAATCCTAATCCCAAAACCAGAGAGGCAGAGAGGTTAAGAGGGCTATCATGTGTTCAGGCCTAACATGGGCTGCAGAGGGAGACCATGGGGCCTGGGGAAGCTGGGTAATGTTGATTCAGGCCTTTGATCCCAGGACCCAGTAGGCAGAGGCAGGAGAGTATGAGTTCTAGTTCAGCCTGGTCTGTAGATCAAGTTCCAGGACAACCAGGGATAGGCAGAGAAACCATATCTCAAAAACAAACAAACGAACAAAGGACAGAAAAAAGAAAAGAAACAGAGAAAGGATAAAAGTTAAGTGACTATAGCACACTGGTAGAGATTGCCTAATGCTTCCAAGTTCCAGAGTTCAATCCCTAGCACAGAGAGAATTGCAGAGAGATAAGAGGTTTATAGTAGTACCTTGTACTTCCTCCAAAGTACATAAAAACCCTGAAATCTTCATATTTCCTAATTACTTTACAGGCCTTTTAGTTTAGTAAGCCATAAAGGACACTGAATCTCCATTCCACACTACATACCTTTTCTCTAGATCATAGTGAAATTATTTTCAAGGTGGACTTTTTATAATCCATATTTCATAAGCCACATTTAATGAAATCATTAGCCAGTGTTCAGTGTTGTCCTCTTTGTTGTTGTAAGTGAAACTCCAGGAGGCTTAGGACTAGTATTCACCATCTAATTAACCCTTGAGATGATCTTCAAGGCAGTCGTCCAGTTTGAGCTTCTCAAGATTTTCTGAGTTACTAAAACCAGTGGGCTGAGTAGATTCCAAGACCTGGTTTTGTTTTCCTTGCAATAGTGGGTGGGCAGGTGCCACTTGGTCCAATATTAGAATGTGGTCTGGCCTGAGTCTCTAATGGATAAGGCACAGAAAGGTAAGCAAGACCCCAAGCAGCTTGGCTATAGCTTTTAAGGAATTGCTGGAAGATGAAGGGGCATCTGTTTCATAGTAGGTAGGGCCCGCTGTGCTGGTTAGAGGAACAAATGACTCAACCTGCATGGGGAGGACCAGAACAAGGAGAAGCAACAGTTCCAAACAAAGTCTGACCGCCATCCTCTTACCCCTGGTGGCCAGGGTTCCAAGTACCAGCTTGCTGCTGTTGAGTTGGAGTCCCCTAAGTGTTTGGCTGGTGTGCAGATTACAGACCAGGCCTTGCTCTCAGGAAGACCTCACAATGCATGGCACCACACCCTCTCTTCCTATACTCAAGTACTTGTTTTGTTCTGGTTTTTGAAGCGGGATCTCAGGTAGTTCAGGCTGGCCTCAATCTCACAAATACTTTTAGAATTAAAACATTTTTTTTTAAAGTGAAGAAGTAAGGTATTCAATTTTAATCCCAGCATTCAGGAGGCTGAGGCAGATGGATCTCTGTGAGTTCTAAGCCAGCCTGGTCTACAGAGTGAGTTCCAGGCCAGCCAAGACTTCATACATAGTGAGATCCTGTCTTAAAAAAAAAAGGGTGGGGGATGGGGTGGGCTGGAGAGATGGCTGAGCGGTTAAGAGCACTGACTGGGGCTGGAGAGATGGCTCAGCGGTTAAAAGCACTGACTGTTCTTCCAAAGGTCCTGAGTTCAAATCCCCCAACCACATGGTGGCTCACAACCATCCGTAATGAGATCTGATGCACTCTTCTGGTGCATCTGAAGACAACTACAATGTATTTAGATAAAAAATAAATATTTTTTTTTAAAGTCTCTTTAATCCCACTTATAGAAATCTTGAGGCTGGGCAGTGGTGGCGCAAGCCTTTAATACCAGCACTTGGGAGGCAGAGGCAGGTGGATTTCTGAGTTTGAGGCCAGCCTGGTTTAC
>NW_022196906.1:60407160-60414413 GCF_008632895.1 Mastomys coucha | reverse complement strand
CTCGAACTCAGAAATCCACCTGCCTCTGCCTCCCAAGTGCTGGGATTAAAGGCATGTGCCACTACGCCTGGCTAAGGTCCTGAGTCCAAATCCCAGAAACCACATGGTGGCTTACAACCATCTATAGTGGGATCTGATGCCCTCTTCTGGTGTGTCTGAAGACAGCAACAGCATACTCATGCATAAAATAAATAAATCTTTTTTAAAAAAAAAAACAGAAAAAGAAGGAAATTAAAGTGTGGAAGCAGCGAATGGCTCCTCTGGTAGCGTGCTTGCATGTCATTAGACTCTGAACACCTAGAGTTCAGCCCCTGAGACCCATGTAGAGGTGGAAAGAGAACTGACTCCTGAAAGTTGTCCTTTGAGCTCCACACCCTCTATAGCATGTGTCTTGGTTTTGATTCATTGAAATCTAAAAAAAGAATTCAAATATTTTTTCTTTTCGGTGCAGAGTAATGAAGCTAAGGCCTCAAACATGCTAAGTGATCCTCCGCTGAGCTATATCCCCGGCCCCACTCCCTTTTAAAGATTTATTTAATATATGTGAGTACACTTTCACTCTCTTCAGATATGCCAGAAGAGGGCATCAGATCTCATTACAGATGGTTGTGAGCCACCATGTGGTTGCTGGGAATTGACTCAGCCATCTCTCCAACCCCCTCAACACATAGTATTATTACTTATTTTGGAACTGGAAACTAATCCTAGCACTGCAGGCATGCTGAGTAGCAGACTTACCCTGAGCTATGCCCTCAGTCCCTAACTAGTGATGGTATGGAGTAAGACAGAAAAAGAAGAGACAAAAGGAGGGAAGAGAGGGGAGGAGGAAGGCAGACACACTGTAAAGTGTGGTAGCTTATGCCTTTCAGCACAGCACTTGCTCTAGCAAGCTGAGGCAGAAGGATTACAAGAAATTCAAGTTAATCCTGGGTTACATACAGAGACTGTCTCAAAATACAAAACAAAAGGCTATGAAAATTAGAGGAATAGTAAATGAAGAAGAATCAAGTCTCTTTAGAGTAAAGAAAAGTAAATAATTTTTGAAAAATATTTGAAATTTTAAAGTGACATAAATGCATGGTTTTCATTTTCTTACTAGTTCAAAAAGAAACTTTAAGATTACTATCCAAAAAGGAAAAACAAAAACAAAATAAAACCAAAAACCAAAACAAAATAAAATTACTATCCCGTTTATCTTTTATTTTTAGGAGGATATTTTCTTGTTTTCCAAAACATAAACACTTACTTTCTCTTTGCTTTTCCTAAGCCACTGCTTCCTGCTTCTTCAGGAATCTGGTTCTCTTTTTTAGAATCTTTAGGGGACAGCCTGAAGAATTCCCCGATGCCTTTTTGCCACTTGGGAGTTGGGCGCATACAGACTGGGTTCCCTCCAGCATACTTATTTTCAGCTGTAAAATAGAAACAGAACTAAATAAAAACAAGTGTCATTCCCATTCTCCACCCTACCCCTAGACAGGGCTTCTCTGTGTATCCTTGGCTATCCTGAAACTCGCTCTGTAGACCATGCTGGCATCGAACTCACAGAGACCCACCTGCCTCTACCTCCCAATTGCTGGGATTACAGGCATGCACTACCACTAGCACCAGGCATTGACATTCTTTTTTCTTTCTTTCTTTTTTTTTTTATTTTAAGTTTTATTTATTTATTCATTTTTTTTTTATTTTATTTTATCAGGTTTTTTTCGAGACAGGGTTCCTCTGTGTAGCCCTGACTGTCCTGGAACTCAGTCTGTAGACCAGACTGGCCTCGAACTCAGAAATCTGCCTGCCTCTGCCTCCCAAGTGCTAGGAGGTGTGCCCAGCTCTATTTATTTTTATGTATAATGAGTATACCATTGCTTTCTTCAGACACACCAGAAGAGGGCATTAAATCCCATTATGATGGTTATGAGCCACCATGTCATTGCTGGGAATTGAACTCAGGACCTCTAGAAGAGCAGTCGGTGCTCTTACCCACTAACTGTCTCTCTAGCCCCGGCATTGCCATTCCTTAGTATCTCTAGGTATTAAAGTGTTCTATCTTAAATTAGGAAATGAAGTTAGAGAGATACTCTGTGGTAAAGAACACTTGCTGCTTTTCAGAATACTTGATTTAGGCTGGAGAAAGGGCTTTGCAGCTAAGCATACTTGTTTTTCTTGCAGATTACCCAGGTTCCATTCCCATATAGTATCTTGAAACCTTCATAACCCCAATCCTGAAAATCTGATGCCTTCCTCTGGCCTAAATGGGCACACATATAGTACATAGACATACAGTGCAAAATACACATACACATAAAACAAATCTTAAATAACGAAGACCAGAGTTTGATTCTTAACACCCATATCAGGTGGTTCACAACTGCTTGTAACTCCAGCTCCATGGAATCCAATGTCAGGTACCCATCCATACACAAGTCTCTCTCTTTCTCTCTCTCTGTCTGTCTCTCTCTCTGTCTGTCTGTCTCTCTCTCTCTCTCTCTCTCACACACACACACACACACACACGCACACGCGCACACACGCACACACACATTTATATATTAATCACTTGATGTAGAAGCCTGATGTCCTGAATTAAATCTCAAGCTACCACATAAAGGGGAAAGTAGAAAAGCAACTCCCAGAAGTTGTCTTCAGGCCTTATTTGTGCTATAATACATCTCCCCGATAGCAACAATAATACATTTTATAAAATGTATTTTTCCTTAATATAAGTTTGTGCTATGTAGGATAAACTGTCCAAATTTAATTTAGCAGATGTATTTATTTGTTTGTTTGTTTATTTATGAGGGTTTATGAGTGTAAATTTGGTTCAAAGATTGAACCCAGGATCTCACATGTGCTAGGCAAGTGCTCTCTCTACTACTCGGGTACATTTCTTAGAACAAATAGGTTACTTAGTTAAAGAGCATATACACTGTGAGCCAGGCTAGTGGCAGAGGCCTGTAATCTCAGCTACTTGGGAGGACAAAGCAGAAGGATCCAAAGTTCAAAACTTGCATGGATTACCAAATGAGCACAAAGCCAACCCAGGCAAATTATTGAAACCCCAGTCCCAAGCCCTGTCTCCCCTACAAATAGAGCTAAGAACACAGCTCAGCAATGGACTCCACCTGAAATGTCCAAGGCCATAGGTTCAATCCCCAATACCTGGGGAATGGACAATGTGAAATTTTCTGTAAGAGTAAATCCTACTTTTCAAAGCAACTGGCTTCTATCCATAAGGAAAATCCCATTCCTGGTTATATTTTAATAGTCATGTAAAATCAAAATTCAGGCAAAGTTGCCCCTTTAAAAAATAGTTACAGGAGAATGATGACTCTTACCTACAATCCTGGAAACCTGAGTTTGACCCTCTAGTCCCCTAAGTTGAAGATCTTAAGACAGGGAGATCAGAAGTTGAGGCCAGCTTTTAGTTATATAACAAGTTTGAGACTCGCTTGGTTTACATGAGAGATGGCTCCATCCATCTTTAGGAGCACATGCTGCTTTGGTTCAGTCCCTAGCACCTACATGTTGTCTCACAGCCATATGTAAGCATTGGTACACATACATTTGCCAAAACAATACACTCATACATATAAGATAAATGAATCTAAAGTCAAAAGAAAAACAAAAGATGTTCTTCATAATTCCATCAATGAAAACTTGCTAAGCAAATGCTCTAATGCTGAACCATACTCCCAGCCTTAAGTTAATAGAGACATTTTCAGAACTAGAAATATGCAGCAGCAGTTGTGAATTTGGGGGCTGGAGAGATGGCTCAGTGGTTAAGAGCACTGACTTCTTCCACAGGTCCTGAGTTCAATCCCAGCAACCACATGGTGGCTCACAACCATCCATAATGAGATCTGACACCCTCTTCTGGTGCATCTGAAGGTAGCAGCTACATTCTACTTATGTATAATAATAAATAAATCTTTTTTAAAAATTGTGAATTTGGTTTTTGGTAGTACTAGGAATGAAAACTAGGATTTTGTGCATGCTAGACACACCAGCTATCTCTGAGCTTCATTCCAAGCTCTTGATTGATTAAGACAGGATCTCCCTCTGTTACCCAGACTGGTCTGAAACATCTGGGCTCAGGCATCCTCCTGCCTCTTACTCCCAGGTAGCTGGGATTGCAAGTCTTTCCCATTATCCCCAGCTTAGCTGCATGATTTAAAGCCAGTTCTGCTGATTTAGTTGTGTTGCCTTATCAAATTATATAATTTTAAAAATGAGGCTATTGGGCAGTGAGATGGCTCAATGAGTAAAGGAACTTGCTGCCACACCTGGACACCTGAGTTTTAATCCCAAGTTAAGAAAACTGTTTTCCACAATTTTTTTTGTCCTCTGAATTCCATGTTTGTTATAGTGTAAGAATTGATGCATATATGAACATACACTAACACAGAGAGACATTAATTACATGTATTAAAAATAATTTAGAATGAGAATACTATAATCCCATATAGTTGTTTGGCATTAAAAACACAAGTCTGTGAACATTTTTCTTTTATTGGCAGAGAGAAGGTGTGTCAGTACTCCTTACAGCCCAGGCTGCCATCTCAGTCACTATGAAACCTTGACTTCCTGACCATTCTGCCTCTACTACTCATACACTGGGACTACAAGTATGTGTCACTACACCAAGCTACTTCTTATCTTAATGATTGTTTTTGTGAAGCAGCATATTGCTAGGGCCCTCTGGCACACCTGGCACTCACTGCGTATCCCAGGCTGGCTTTGAACATACAGTAGTCCTCCTGCCTCAGCCTTCACACCACTTAGGATTAGAGCCATGCATCTCTTTGCCAGGCTTTTTATCACATGTTAAGGACCTATTCAGTTAGCTTCAGTGATTCAGCAGTAGGCCAGACAATGGCAATAAGTAGAATTTATTTTAGAATAAATAGCATATATTATACTTGTAATTCCAGCAATCTGGGGGGAGAGAGAGGGTAGGGCAGGGGCAGTTGTAGATGTGATTCGGTTGCCTAGCATGCATAAAGCCCTAGGTTAGATCCCCAACACAGACTAAACCTTACATCCATGGCATATGTGTGTAATTCCAGCAGTGAGGAGTTGGAGGGCGAAGGATCTGGAGTTCAAAGTTATTCTTTGTACATAGACATTTTGAGGCCAGCCTGGACTACATGAGACCTTGGAAGAAGGAAGAGAGGGAAAGAGGGAGAACAAAGGGCAGAAGGGAGGAAAGAGGAAGGTCAGGTCGGGAAAGAAATGGGGAGTAGAGGAGGGAGAAGCAGAAACAAAAGCAAAACATACTGGGGTAGTGTGGTTGAGATGTAGCTTGGCAATAGAGTGCTTGTTCAACATGGGTAAGGAAGGCCCAGGGTTCAGTTCCTGAAGATTGCATACATGTTCAGGCACACACACACACACACACACACACACACACCTACCAGAAACGTGGTAGTACTGTCAACCATCACCGTAAATATAATGAGGAGGCACTTAAGTAGCCTCCAAGAAAATAGTAACTGTTAATAACAATTTTAAAAACACCATCCAGTAAAGAAAAATAGGTTTAAAAATAAACTGTCCCTCACCACCAAGACATGAGTTTTCCACTGGACCCTCACATCCCCATCCAAGCCTGCTGAAAGACTAAGGCCCCTTTAGAGGGCGAGAAAGAAATTTAGGGGTAAGAATGTCAAGGAAAACAAATTCCAGAGGAAGGAAACTAAGTAAAAATAACTACACATTGGGTCAGGGCCACACAGGTTAGTACTGCCGGCCTGATGCTCTCAGGGGTGTTCAGAAGCTTCCAGGACCCTTCCTACCTTTTCTCGACGAACTTGAAGAATTGGTGACAAAGGTGGAGGAGCCAAGCACCTTCCTGGGTGCTTGAGAAGCCACCACTGCAAAGAGAGGTAAGGAGGGGCGTTCAGAAGAGGCAGGAGAGTTCCGACCCCCAAGCTTTGTTCTACCACAGTCCCAGGCTAGTGGAGAGGAGGGAGATAAACGACCTTGCCCAGTCTCTGCAGCTTCTTAGAGGCGAAGGCCTGGAGCCTGCCTCCTAGCTGCTCAATGGGAGGCAGCCTTGGGCGTCTCCACCCCAGGGACAGGCCTGGGGAACCCCTTGCCACCTCGCTGCATCCTTTACCTTTTCTGTAGGCGCCTGGTACGTAGTTTGCTTTGGTCCGCACCATGGTCACACAGGAAGAGACAACTTTCACCGACTCCCCAACTGCAGATGTCTCAACTGGACAAGAACCCGAAAATGTTCCCGCCACAGTTTAAATGGGTCTCTTTCCCGCGCGCTCCAAGCTCTTGAGAATCGCGGCTCTTATTGGTTCCGCGCCTTCACCCTGAACCAATTGACAGCGTCCAGCAGTGACAGCCTCGAGACTTCAGGTTTTGCTGGCCAGTCCATCAGCCCCAGTGGTCATGATTCGCACCTCCTCCTGATGGGTGGTGCTAGGACTCTGGGGCGGAGGGGGGGCGGAGGGGGCCGAGGGGAGGGGGCAAGTGTGGGAGCTGAGATGGATAGGTTGTGAACTAGCCAAGTAGTCCACTTATAGAATAAAGCCAAGTAAAGATAGGAATTGTAAAATTTCAAAAGTTACCAGAGTTTAATCCATGATAATTAAACCCTGAAAGTGAAAATTAAGTGGACTTTTCAATGTAAATCAAAACTAAAGTTTAGTATCCTAAGGGTGAACTCTAAAACAATTTTCTGAGAAAGGAAAACTCAATTTAGTTTACAGTGTTTTAAAAACCGTTTTCAGTTTGCATGAGACTAAAAAATTTGGACAAATTGTCCATATACATATAAAAATAAGTAAGCAAACAAACAAACATAGCCAAAGAATTTTTAAATGTAAAAGGGTCATAGCACCAACCCACGTGAGGGTAACCCTGCAGAAAAGAGATCATAAAATTTTCTGACCCGTGTTTCAAATTACAATATTCTTAAGAATTTGTGTTTGTTCTGAATGCCATGCATGAAACAAAACCATGTTCGTGCTGCAGGATGCTTTCTGTCAATGCTTGTTTGACAGACAACCCTTCAAAGTATTATAGAACTACTTCTCTGCAGTGAATTATGCTTGAACAGCAATGAAATCTACTCAGGGCCTTAACCAAATCAACAATTCATAATATATTCAATTTAATGATTTTAAAGCCAGGCCTACTGCACCTTGTGATCTCATCCCTGAAGAGGCAGAGAGGCCGGGCGGTGGTGGCGCACACCTTTAATTCCAGCACTTGGTAGGCAGAGGCAGGCGGATTTCTGAGTTCGA
>NW_022196906.1:60400253-60407084 GCF_008632895.1 Mastomys coucha | reverse complement strand
AAAAAAAAAAAAAAAAAAAAAGGAAGGCAGAGATTGGTAAATTGTGAATTCTGGGTCAATCTGGGCTAGATTAGAAAAAAAAAGGAAGAAAAAGAAAAGAAAGCTAGAGAGATGGCCCAGTAGTTAAGAATATTGGCTGCTTTTCTAGAGGAACCCAGTTCAATTTCTAGCACCCACATGGTAGCTCATACCTATCTGTAATCAAGCTCCAAGTGATTTGTCACCCTCAGACATACAGGCAGGCACAATGTCAATACACATAAAATAAAAATAAATTATTAAAAAATTAAAGAAATAAAGGAAAGGAAAGGAAAAAGCTAGACCAAAAACCCAGGAGCTGGAGAGGTAGCTCAGCAGTTCCAAGAACTGGCTGCTACTCCAGTGAGCCTGGAGTACACAGGTTCAATTCCTAGTACCGACATGACAGCTCACAACTGTAACTCCAGCTCAAGGATATCTGACACACTGACACAGACACAATCAGGCCAAATGTGAATCAATGCACATGAAATAGATCATTAAGAAAAAAAGAGCCAGGCTGTGGTGCAGGCCTTTAATCCCAGCACTCAGAAGGCAGAGGCAGGTGAATCAAGGCCATCTTGGAACTCTACAGAGTCTGGTCCAGGAAGGCAAGGGCTACCAGAGAAAAGAAAACCAACCAACCAACTAAACAAACAAACAACTCAAATGAAAATAATGAAAGGGTTTAGGCAGTCATTAAATTAACATTATAATGTTAGCAATTGCCTGTAGTTTATCTTAACCCTGGAGTGTTAGATTACTGCCAAATTCCCACATAAAAATCAACAAGCCAATCAACAAGCATTCCATTGTTGTCCTTCACCCTAATGAAAGTACACAGTGGTTCTTTTTTGTTTGTTTTGTTTTTCTTTTTTAAGATTTATTTATTTATTTTATGTATGTGAGTACACTGTAGCTGTACAGATAGTTGTGAGCCATCATGTGGTTGCTGGGAATTGAATTCAGGGCCTCTGCTCACCCTGGTCCAGTTCCTTTGCTGCCCCCATCCCCCATCCTTGCTCCAGTCAGCCCTAATAGGTAAGTACAGCTACTTTGAACTCAGGACCTTCAGAAGAGCAGTCAATGCTCTTAACCACTGACCCATCTTTCCAGCCCTTGTTTTGTTTTTCTAGACAGGGTTTCTCTGTGTAGCTCTGCTGTCTTGGAACTCACTGTAGACTAGGCTGGCCTCCAATTTAGAGATCCACCTGCCTCTGCCTCCCTAGTGCTGGGATCAAAAGTGTGCTCCCCACTGCCAGACTGCACATTGGTTCTTAAAAGGCATTGTTTCCTTTCTTTTTTTTTTTTTTTTATATATAATCTATATTTTTGTATGGGGGGGAGGGAGTAGAGAAGAAAGCAGCCCTATCCTGGGCCCTATTCAGTGGTAGATGCTTGCTCCATAGGGTTAAGGAAGGCTTTGAGGAAATAAAAGTTGTTTGCAAAAATCCAGGTGTAGTTGCTTTGTATGCTGTGATGGGTAGGAGAGATGAAGTGAAGTGTGAAGGCCCCTCACACCCTCCATCTTGCCTCAGACTATGTCCTGGAACCCTGGGGCGGAGAAAGTGCCACTTTCATTCCTACTTCTTGGGGTTGTTTACTGCCACGTAGTGATATAGGACCACAAGCAAGAAAAGCGACACGCCCAGCATGTTGGCGAAGATGGCGAGCTGCACGTCCGTGATCATCCTGACCAGCTCCACCCGACTCCGACACTACTGCCGCACCTGTTTCCTTTCACTTAAAGGCCTTCTACTCCGGACTGAATGCCTAGTTGAACTCAACATTCTAGAGTCCTGCAAAGAAAGGATCCCAGAGAGGGGCTAGAGAGATAGCTCAGTGGTTAAGAGCATTGACTGCTCTTCCAAAGGTCCTGAGTTCAAATCCCAGCAACCACATGGTGGCTCATAGCCATCTGTAATGAGTTCTGATGCCCTCTTTTGGGATGTCTGAAGAGGGCTACTTATAGATAAAGGACCCAGAGAATATATTTTTTCTTTTACAATTTAAACAAATGGGTAGAGAGAATTTCAAATATGCCTTTTCACACAGGGACAATATACATATTATTTAAGTTGTGTTTCTTTTTGAAACAGTGTTTCTTTGTGTAGCCCTGGCCATCCTAGAACTAACTCTCTAGACCAGGCTGGGCCCAAACTGAAAGGCCTGCCTCTGCCTCCTGAGTGCTGGGGTTAAAGGGAGGCTCCACTACTGTCCTACTTTTGTTTGTCTTTTAATACCAATAATGTAAAGGAATGCAAGTTAGAGAAAGAATACACAAAAAAGCATGAGACTTAGCAAATATTTTGTATTAAAATGGCTACTCTGGGAGCTGGGGATGTGACACAATTGGCATAGTACTTGCTTAATAGGCATAAAACTCTTAGTTTGCTTCCCAGCACCACATACAGTGAGGCATGATGGCACATGAGTGCAATCCCTGCATTTAGGAAGCAGAGGCAGGGCAATCAGAAGTTCAGTAATAGCCAGGCAGTGGGGGTGCATGCCTTTAATTCCAGCACTTGGGAGGCAGAGGCAGACAGATTTCTGAGTTTGAGGCCTGCCTGGTCTACATAGTGAGTTCCAGGACAGCCAGGGCTATACAGAGAAACCCTGTCTCAAAAACAAAACAAAACAAAACAAAAAAAAAAACAAACAAAAAAAACAAAAACAAAAAACCGACCAACCAACCAACTGAACAAACAAAACAAACAAACAAACAAAAACAAAAAACAAAAAAACAAAAAAAGAAGAAGAAGAAGTTCAGTGCTGTCCTCAGCTACTGGTGAGCTCATGGCCAGCTTGGGATATGTAAACCCTGTCTAGAAGGAGGGGAGGAAAAGAAAGAGGAGAGAGGGAAGATGGTGCTTGGGCTCAGGCAGCAGCAAGAGGGTCTCTCAGAATTAAGGCCAGCCTGGAGTTCCAGGACAGCCCATTCTACAAAAAGACCCTGTCTCAAAAGACCAAAACAAAACAAAAAAGATTGCTTTAGAGAAGTCCTTCTCTAAATAAAATTAAATAAAACTCTCTGTGTTAAATAAAACAGAGTTCTGCTATTTAAACATGAAAATCTTGAAGAGTTGAGGCCTAATGCATTAAGAAAAGTTGTGGTAGGGACAGCAAAATGGTGCAGCAGGTAAGCACACTTACCAAGTCTGATGACTTCCATTCTCAGGACCCACATGCTAGAAGGACAGAGCTGTCTCCTGTAAGGTGTTCTTCCCCAATCTCTACAAGAGTGCCATAGCATTGAGACACACCCACCCATTACAAAACAAATGTCCACAGGGTTTCTCTCTGTAGCCCTGGCTGTCCTGGAACTCATTCTGTAGACTAGGCAGGCCTTGAACTCACAAATCTGCCTGCCTCTGCCTCTCAAGTGCTGGGATTAAAGGCGTGCACCACCACTGCCAGGCCAAAACAAATGTTTTAAAGAACAAGTGTAAACACTTTAAAGAAAAAAAAAAAAACAGAAAAGTTGAAGTGGGCATGAATTAATGGAATTTCTGATTAAATTTATATTTTGCTACTGGGACTTGTATAACAAGTACAGTCTCTATCACTGAGCTACTAAACTATGGGAATGAATATAGAAAATGTTACATTATTTGAATCACTAGAGTAATAATCAGATTAGATTATTATGAAAAGATAAAATTTATTCTCATCATTAACATTACTGTATTTTGCTTTTTTAAAAAAGTTATTGGGTCAGTGAAATGGCTGGGAAGGTAAAGGCTCTTGCTGCCAAGCCTGACCACCTGGGTTTGGTTCCCAGGACTCACGCGGTAGAAGGCAAGCCTGACCATCTGGGTTTGGTTCCCAGGACAGTAGAAGGCAAGCACTCTGCCACAGCTGTGCTCTGACTGCCACGTGTGCACTTTTATTTGTGATAGCCCACAGACATAGATAATAATATTTTAAAGACAGGGTCTCACTAGTAACCAGGCTGGCCTTGAGTAAAGGTCTACCTACCTTTGCCTCCTAGAATGCTGGGGTTAAAAGCATGTGCTAGGACACTCAGCTAATATAATTTATTTTTCCAAAAAATTTTTTTTTGTTTTGTTTTTGTTTGTTTGTTTTTGGTTTTGGTTTTTCGAGACAGGGTTTCTCTGTGTAGCCCTGGCTGTCCTGGAACTCACTCTGTAGACCAGGCTGGCCTCGAACTCAGAAATCCGCCTGCTTCTGCCTCCCAAGTGCCAAAATTTTTAATTAAAAAAACGTTTTTATGTTTAATTTTTTTTAAAAAAAGTTTTATGTGTAAGTGCCTGCATGTATGTATGTTTATTACAAGCATGTTTGGTGCCTGTGGAGGCTGGAAGAGATTGGAGTCTTTGGAACTGGATCTCCGGATGTTTGTAAGCCTTCATATGGTATAGCAGTGAGATTCTAGTCTCAATTACAGACAGCACTAAAAATAAGAACCACCATCCTCAGAGCAAAAACTGGTACCGTGCTTACAGATAGCTTTCCAAGCGGTAGAGTCTTTGCTTCCCTTCGATTGTCCAACTGGGGATTGAGCTCAGGAGGCAGGGTACCGCTGAACTTTTGGCCTAGTCCACTCCACCTCCTTTTTATTTTGAGACAGGGCTTCGCTAAAAAATAACTGGCTTTGAGTTCACTTAGTACCACAAGCAGGCTTTGAATTTTATATATTCCTGACGACGTCTGTTTTAAATGTTCTATAATCAGAATCAGACTAGCTTTGAAGGCTGTACCCATCTTTTGTGGTCCCACTTTCTTTTATTCCTTCTCCAGCTCTTTTATAGGTGCACGTATTGTCTTCTTAGCAAAATTGCCAATGGCCTTCCTAGAGTTGCCCCTCAGTGCCCAAGAACCATCCGAGCACGTTTCTCACACACATGCTTAAGTAGACCCGGAAGCTGAGAGAAGCTGGTGCCACCGAGCGGGGAGGTGCAAGCTTGCGGAACCCTAGTCAAGGAGGTCGGCGCTGCGAAGGGAACTAGTCCAGCGCAGGACGGGAGGAGGCTTTTGCAGCCCAGCTGGTTCCGGTTGGGGAAGATGGCGGTGGCTGGGCCGGCTTACCGGGAGCCGCTAGTACACTGGTGCACACAGCAGTTGCGAAAAACTTTCGCCCTGGATGTCAGCGAGGAGATAATACAGTAAGATGGGTACCAGGACTGAGCCGGAAAGCAGCTCTGTGATATGCCTGGGAGGGCGAACGGGAAAGCCGGGAGGACTAAAATGTTGAGAAGAAAAAAAGTATGATTAAAGGGACTGCGGTCTTTAGAGTTTGAATTTTGGTTTCCACTTACTCAGTTTAGCCTCTAGTTAAGTTTGCCAGACTCCACCCACTCTCCTAGGAAAGTGGCAGTTTTCTGAGCTTTGGAAAAAATACATTTTTTTTAAAGGAAGCGTTAAGACATCCTGGCTGTTTTAAAGTTGAAACTGTAAGTATGGCTTAACACCTGCTTACATTTTTAAAACAAGTTAGACAAGAAGTGTGCTGATCATAAGGACCCAGGCATGCTATAATATTATTTGAAGTACTTATTAAGTATTCACTAGTTTGCATCAGGCTATTATGTCAGGATGAAAGCAACTGCTGGGCTTTGTTTGACGTTTAACTTGAATAACACAGATGTAATATATTGTAAGAACGTGACTAAGATCATATAAGTGTCCCAAATACCAAAAGAATTATTAACACAGAATTAGCCTTCTCATCTGTGTCATATTAGAAGACATGAAGATCAGTACACAGTCAGAAAACTACACTTTATTCCACATCTGCATGGATTCATGATTTGATTGGATAGATGAGACTTGCTGTATAACATTTGGATGCGTGTCTTTTAAGTGGTTAAATTGTTGAAATGACATTTACTACTATGTACCTGAAACTCTTTAGTTCTTTCAGAGTTTGAAAACTCAAGGGTTAAACAACTCTAGAGATTCTGTAGGTCTTTGGTAATAATTGATCTACTGGTGTGACTAGTAAGCTTGGAGAACAAGGTGGTTAGAATGTGTAAGTTCTGAAAGGTCATTGTTCCATTTTTTAACAATATTTATATATTTATGTGAATGAGTGTTCTGCTGCATGTACACCTGCATGATAGAAGAGAGCATCAGATCCCATTAGAGATGGTTCTGAGCCACCATGGGAGTGCTGGGAATTGAAGTCAGGAGGAGCAGCCAGTGCTATTAATTGCTGAACCTTCTCTTTAGACCCTCACCCCCTTTTTAAGTAAGATAAGGTCTCTGAACTATGGAGTTCGGCCTGGCCTCAAACTCATTGTGTAGACCAGGATGACTTCACACTCCCAGAAATACACAGTGCTGCTGACTCCTATGTTCTGGAATTAAAGACATGCATCACCAAATTAGGCACTGTGTTTTTAATTTTTAATTTTTTTGTTGTTGTTGTTTTGTTTTTTCGAGACAGGGTTTCTCTGTGTAGCTCTGGCTGTCCTGGAACTCACTCTGTAGACCAGGCTGGCCTCGAACTCAGAAATCCGCCTGCCGCTGCCTCCCAAGTGCTAGGATTAAAGGCGTGCGCCACCACCGCCCGGCCCCAACAGATGTTCTTAATGAAGTATAAATACACAGGTTTGTTTCTTTAAAGATTATAACTGAAATTCTGTTATCACACTAGAAGAATATAACATGTATATTCAATGTTAAAATTTTTAATTACAATATTTATGAGTGTGTACACATATCTGTGTATACATGTGAGGTCAGAGGATAACTTGTGGGAGCTGGCTCTCTTTCTCCACACCAAACTCAGGTTATTAGGCTTGGTGAAAAGCATGTAGCTGTGCTTGCTGAGGTGTCTCATCATCCCAT
>NW_022196906.1:60389597-60400091 GCF_008632895.1 Mastomys coucha | reverse complement strand
TAATGAGATCTGATGCCCTCTTCTGGTATGTCTGAAGACAGCTACAGTGTACTTATGTATAATAATAATAAATAAATCTTTAAAAAAAACCCAGTTTTTAAAAAAAAGGCCAAAACATAATGTTTTATGTAGTTCTAAAATTTTATGTTGAGCTACATTCATAGCTGTCGTGGAGTACATGGAGCCCATCCACAGGCTATGGTTCAACATGCCTGTTCCGTGTACTTGTGGTACCAATGATGAGACAGTTCCTTTTCTTTTTCACTCTTTTTTTAAAAAGTATTTATTTTATGTATATGAATGAGTGCTCTGTCTGCATGTATACCTGCATGTCAGAAGGGGGCATTAGATCCTATTATAGATGGCTGTGAGCCACCATGTGGATGCAGGGAATTGAATTCAGGGCCTTAACTACTCTGTACTCTTAACTACTCTTAACTACTGAGCCATCTCTCCAGCCTTAGTTCCTTCTTTTTTTTTAAAGGTAGATTTATTTATTTTATGTTTGTGAGTGCTTTGCCTACATGAAGGTATGTATCCCGTGTTTGTGCCTGATGCCTGCAGAAGTTAAAAGAAAACATTCAATCCCTGGAACTGGAGTTAGGAGTGGTTGTGAATCATCATGTAGGTGCTAGGAATTGAACTCAAGTCCTTTGCAAGGGCTTCAAGTGCTCTTAACTGCTGAGCCATTTTTCTAGCCCCACAATTTCTTAAAATACTGAGAACCAGTAAATGCCTAAGTAACTTATATATGTTAAGTTATGACCTACTTGAAATCAGGGTCTTTGTCCTCATTAAATTCTAGCCTTAGTGTGTTAGCAGGGTGCATGGCTTACAGTAAACACTTGTTAGGAAATTAATGAATGCTTTTCATTTGCTTGCGTTTGTGAAGTAGTGCTAGCATTGAACCCAAAATCTTATGTATGCTAGGCAAGTTTTGTTTGACTAAGCTCTCATTACCGTATGAATAATGTTTAGTATCTTCATCCCTGTTATGATCTCTGAAAGTCATACAGTAAACTATTTTTGTTTCAGCAATTTTTATCTTTACCTCCTTAGATATGTTTTGTCAATTGAAAGTGCTGAAGAAATACGAGAATATATGACAGACCTTCTCCAGGGAAATGAGGGCAAAAAGGGTCAATTCATAGAAGATCTTATAACCAAATGGCAAAAGAATGATCAAGAGTTCATTTCTGATTCTTTTCAACAGTGCTCGAAAAAAGATGGTAAGTTAATGTGGTTAAGTAGTAATTGAAGTATCACTGAGAAATGCTTAGCTTTAAAAGCCTCAGTGTTTTAGCCGGGCAGTGGTAGCGCACACCTTTAATCCCAGCACTTGGGAGGCAGAGGCAGGTGGATTTCTGAGTTCGAGGCCAGCCTGGTCTACAGAGTGAGTTCCAGGATAGCCAGGGCTATACAGAGAAACCCTGTCTTGAAACCAAAAAAAAAAAAAAAAAAGGGCTCAGTGTTTTCTGCCCCTGAGCATAACTTGTTCACTGCCAACTTAAACAGAATTTATGTGTGCGTGTTTTCAGCTTAGGTCTATTCAGTTAGAAATGAATATTGCTCTAACCCAGGGGTTCTCAACCTTTAATACAGTTCCTCCTGATGAGGTGACTTCCCACCAACCATAAAATTATTTTGTTGCTACTTAATAACTGTAAGTTTGCTACTGTTAGGAACTATAATGTAAATGTCCAATATGTAGGGTACCTGCTATGTGACCCCCAAAGGATTCACAACCCACAAGTTGAGAACTGTTGCTCTAACCTATCAAGCTTTTCTGTGTACCTCTGTCTCTCAAGTACTGGGATTGAAAGTATGTGCCACCACACTGAGTACCAGCCACCTTTTTACATTTTACAGAAAATTCACAAGAGAATCATTTTTCAAGCACAATTGTGGCTTTAGAATAATTTCAAAAAGTTAGAAATGGATTAAAGAAATATCTTTCAAGGTCTGAATCCTAACTTAGTGGTAAGACATTTGCTTAGCATGTGTGAGTACCTGTGTTCCATCCCCCACACTACCAAAAAACCCATTTTTATAAATATATTTTTAAAGATTTTTAAAAATTATTTATTTCATGTATATGGGTATTATGCCTGCATGTTTGTCTCTGCCATGTGCATGTCTGATGCCCTTGCAGGCCAGAGGAGGGAACTAGGTTCCCTAGAACTGGAGTTTCAGATGGTGTGAGCTACCATGTGTGTGTACTGGGAACTGAGCCATGCCTAGGCAGTACTGTAACTGCTGAACCTCTCTTTTGTTTCGTTTTGTTTGTATTTTTCTTTTTCAAAGGCAAGGTTTCTCTTGTGTAGCTCTTACTGTTCTAGAACTTAATTTGTAAACCAGGTTGGCCTCGAACTCAGAAATCTGTCTGCCTCTTCCTCTAAGTGCTAATTAATTAAAATTATGTGCTTCTATACCTGGCTCCAGCCTAATTTTTATAAATACTTTCAAAGATATGTATATCTGAAAGAAAGTATTGACTGATTATAGTATTAATGATATTTAGAGGTATCTATTTATATAGTACAAGAGACGAATACCAAACCAAATAATATGCTTTTATTACACAGTGTAAAATATCAGACTTTTGAATTTATATTATTAACCTCCACTTAGTTGTATTTTGAGTCTTTCCTGCAGTGTTGGTATTCAGGCCAGGGCTGCTTGCATAGTAGGCAGGCCCTTGCCATCACCAACTCTGTCTGAAATTATTCATCATTGACCATAATCATGAAAATGGTGGTTTAATTTTTAATTGAGAGTAGTTCTGCCTGACTTCTTGTCTTGACTGTAAATATTAAGACCTACCTTCTGGGGGCTGGTGAGATGGCTCAGCGAGTAAGAGCACTGACTGCTCTCCCAAAGGTCGTGAGTTCAAGTCCCAGCAACCACACAGTGGTTTACAACCATCTGCAATAAGCTCTGATGCTCTCTTCTGGCGTGGAGGTATACATGCAGATAGAGCATTCATATACATTAAAAAAAAAAAGACTTACCTTCATGTTTTAGCTGCAGAAACTAATAAATCTTGCTAGTCTGTTTCTGCAGCCGCATGTATTTTATTTTATTCTTTAAAGAAGTTTTAGATGGACAGAGATCAGTGGACCAGCTAAAGCGGAGTAGGAGGAAAGGAAGAAACAAACAGGAAGTTCCTGTGTTTCCTGAACCTGACACAGCTATGGAGGTCAAAACACCTTTAGATTTGGCCAAGGTAAGTGCTCTACAAAATTAAGCGTTTCCTGGCTATGGGGACAAGAGGAAATGGCTAATATGTTTTAGAGACGGTGCAGAAACTGGTCTGTACTATCAGACTTAGACTGATGGATTTCAGGGACAGAAGCGGACAGTGCTGACACAGTGCTCTCTCTGTGCTGTGGTAGGCCTTTTTCCTTTTGAGATAAGGTACTGTGCAGCTCAGACAGACATCTAACTTGCTGTTAGCTTTGAACCCCTGGTCTTCCTACCTCTGTCTTTCAAGGTCTGAGATTACAAGTGTGTGCCACCACTCTCTACAAGGCTTATTTCATACTGTGGATAAGACGTAGGACCTTGTGCATGTATGTGAGACAAGCACTCCTCCCCTGAGCTACACTCCTAGCTCTGGATGGACAGTTAATGAAGCACCCTGCTTTCAACTGCAGCATGTGAGAGGGGCAATAAAAACTAAATGATTATATACTTATATGTTGCAGTTAGTAAAACTGCCAGGCATACTTACCTTGCAGGAGAGATGCCATGATATTGAAGGTAGTTTTCCCAGGACGAGGCTTATCCATAGCACTCTAGATGTGCCGACCCCTGCAATTTCTGTAAATGGGGAAAACTTGACTGCATAGTGTGTGTGTGTGTGTGTGTGTGTGTGTGTGTGTGGTGGGGGGCGAGAAGGGGCTGGAGGTTGTTTGCACTGTGACCTGCATCGAAGCAAACAAACAAAAACAAAACTGCCAGACTGAGAGACCTAGGCAGGAACATTGAGATCCAGGCCAACCTGGGCTACTTAGTCAATTCTAGGCCACCCTGGAATGCATAGTGAGTCTCTATCTGAAAAATCAATAAAAAGATAGGTGATTAGTATTCTTGTTTGGGAAGTTTTCCCTTCTATCATTATTATCCATATACAGTCTTCAAACCATATTTTTAACCAGGCTGGCCTAGTATTTCAAGCTCTTTGAACTCAATATCTTACTGCCTCCGCCTTCCAAGAGCTCAGACCATAGCCATTGCAACCTGGATAACTAAAACATTTATATTCAGCACACCCTGACAAGCTAAATTTCTCTAAAGAAGAAAATTAATCTAAGATGGGATATGACAATTTTGAGTAGGCTAACATGCAAAAACATGAGTGAAAGTGGACATGATGGCCTCAAGCCCGTAATCATAGTACTCAGGAGTCTGAAGCAGAAGGAACACCTTAAATTCAAGGCCAGCTTGCTCTTTGTGATGAATTCCAGGCCAGCTAGAGCTACAGCATCAGACTTTGTCTTAGAAAACTAAAAAGTAAAAACTAAAGCAAAAGCAAGGAGAACAAACTTTACAAAGATTACCATAAGTATAAGTGACAAAGAACATCTGACCAGTAAGTATGTGTGTGTTCAGTCTTACTAGGAACTAGGATGGCTAATTCTTCATACTCCTCCTGGTTTGCTTGGAACTTTTCCAATTTTTATACCAAAAGTCTCACATCATGCCCCTGCCCCAAGGCATGAACAAGCCAAGATGTCTGTACCAATCAGATAAATACTTATTAAATCACTGAGATATTTCCTATCAGATTATCAATGTCCTGTCAACTGTCAACAAATAATATTGGCAGCATACATCAATAACTGTAGAAATGTTTAGTTTATGTATTCTGTATTTTGATCCCCATATCCACAGCCTGGTCTACGCTAGGGAAATACTTTACCCTAAACAACACTCAGATGCTGTGTTGTATTGTTTTAATGGCTAAAGGTGTTGCATACTTTTTCATGTTTCTGTTGGTCATTTGAATATCTGTTACTATGAAATTCCTATTTAAGATAATTTTTTATACTGTTCTTTTTTCTTAACTCCTCCTCCCCCATAATAGGAACTGAATGTATGGCTGCATAATGCTAGCATCATGCTGTCCCACCAGCTATACTCTGGGTCCTTTCTTATTCATTTCTGAATGAATACATTTCTTTTCTTTTAAAGATTTATTTATTTTATGTATGTGAGTACACTTTTCCTGTCTTCAGACACACCAGAAGAGGCACTGGACCCCATTACAGATGGTTGTGAGCCATCATATGGTTGCTGGGAATTGAACTCAGGACCTCTGGAAGAGTATGCAATGTTCTTAACCGCTGAGCCATCTCTCCAGCCCATGAATACATTTCTTAATGATTTTTTTTTTATCTTTTTGATTGCCTTTGTTTTGAGGTCTATGAATGTTATCTACTTTTAGAGGTATTTAGTTCTTTGTTTTATTTATTCTGTGTGTGTGTATGAGTGTGTGTGTGTGTGTGTGTGTGTGTGTGTGTGTGTATGTGAGCACATGAATACAATTGGTGGGAGTTGGTTCTCTTTTATGATGTAGTCTTGGGTATTAAACTCAGGTCATTTATGTGTGGCAAGCATCTTTATCTAATGAATCATCTAACTAACCCCTAAAGGCATTCTTTAGCTGGGGTTCAAGATATCAAGGGTTGGGAATATAGCTCAGTAGCAGAGCATATGCCTAGTGTTCATAATGCACTGGTTCAATAATAGCCAACACCACCCAGGGAAAAAAAAAGGAACAATAGGGCTGGGGGTATAGCTCACTCAGTGGGTAGAGTGCTTGCCTGGCATGCATGAACCCCCGTGTTCCTTCCCTGCACTGCTTATTATGTATGTGGTCATATATGCCTGTCATCCCAGCACTCAGGAAGTACAGGCAGGAGGATCAATATCATCTTCTGCTTTGAACTTAATAGTTTTAGGCCAGATATTACTAAAAAACAAAAACAAAAACAAAATAACCCAATTTGTAAATGAAATTTTTTTTTGTTTTTTGTTTTGTTTTGTTTTTTCCAGACAGGGTTTCTCTGTATAGCCCTGGCTGTCCTGGAACTCACTCTGTAGACCAGGCTGGCCTCGAATTCAGAAATCTGCTTGCCTCTGCCTTCCAAGTGCTGGGATTAAAGGTGTGTGCCACCATTGCCCGGCTATAATTAATTATTTTTAATATAGATGTAACACTGAATTAATCTGGCAGCTATATCTCTTTACCTTATTCTATTCCCCAATAATCACACAGAAAAACCAAGAATTATTTAAAACTGCACCTCAATAGCTGAGCAGTTAAATGATCTACCTTAACATTCTATGCTAATCTGGCTACCTTGCATCTCCATCCCATGATACTTGCATATTATTATTGATGTGGCTCTTTAGGCTTCAGTGTGTTTCCATGATCTCTCTCCAGACCCCTTCTTCCTGGTTCCAATTCCTCCATCTTCCTGGCTCATCTGAATCTCCCTGTCTCCCTCTCTCCCTCTCTCCTTCCTCTGGCTGGCCGGAGTCCAGCCCTACTCTCTATTCTACCCAGCCATTGGGTGATGAGCACTTATTGATGAGGCAAAAAATAAATGGTAAGAACTGTTTATACAAACTTGAGATGGGATTCTTGGTATACTCATTACAATGCTGTGGCGGAATTGAAACAAGATATGAGGGCAAAGAAATATCTCAATGGACAGCCTGTGGTTCTAGATAAAATTGCTTGCCACCAAAACTGAATTCTGGCCTCTGAATCCATATGGTGGAAAGAGAGAACTAATTCCTGCAAGTTGTCCTCTGATCTCTACCAGCACACCATAGTGTGCACACACTATGCATGTTTTCACGTGTATAAAAATTTCTTTTAAAAACATACCAAGCTGATTGCTACATTTACCTTGCTCTAGGCATATTGGGCAATTGAGAGCTACTAACAAATAAAGCAGTTGCTAGATTTAATTACCTTGCCTTATCAGGGCCCCTGATTATAAGAAACCTATCTTTTCCCCTTCTCTTAAATTGTTGAGTAAGGTATAAGTAGTCACTTAGCAGACAGAGGCTTTTCTCCCTGATTCTTTACCTTGTCATTGATCAGTGCTCCTGTGATGTTTTTGTACTGTCAGGCACAAGAAAGCAACAGCTCCATAAAGAAGAAGACAAGATTTGTCAATTTATATACAAGAGAAGGACAGGACAAACTTGCAGTCCTGCTTCCTGGTCGGCACCCGTGTGATTGCCTGGGCCAGAAGCACAAACTCATCAATAACTGTCTGGTCTGTGGGCGGATCGTCTGTGAGCAGGAGGGTTCAGGCCCCTGCTTGTTCTGTGGCTCGTTGGTAAAGTTCTTCTTTCATGTTTTGTTTTTACTCTGTGTCCTGGTTGAGTTGGGTTTTTTTGTTTTGTTTTGTTTTTGGTTGGGTTGGGTTGGTTTGGTTTGGTTTGGTTTGGCTTGGTTTGGTTTGGTCTTTTATTGTTGTTGTTTTTTGTCAACTTGAATTATCTGAGAAGAGGGAATCCCAACTGAGAAAATCCTTCTCTAAGATTGGCCTCTAGGTAATCCTGTGAAACATTTTCTTAACTAGTGATTAACATGGAAGGCCCTACTACAATTGTGTATAGTCCCACCTGTGGGAAGGTAGCTCTGGATTATGTAAGAAAACAGGCCAAGGCCTAGGTATGACAGTGCATGCCTGTAGTCCCAACACTTGTGAGCCAGAGGCAAGATACTTGTGAGTTTGAGGCCATCCTGGTTTACATAGTGAGCTCCAGGTCAGCCAGAGCTATAGAATGAGATCTTGTCCTTAAAACAAAAAAACCAAAACATAAAAAGGCAAAAGGAAAAAGCCAGTAAGTAGCATTCCTTACATCACTTATCAGTTCTTGCCTCAGGTTCCTGCTGTGACTTCCCTCAGTGATGAACTATTACCTGGAAGTACAAGATGAGATAAATCCTCACAGGGCTGAAGGGATACTTCAGCAGTTACGAGTACTGGCTGCTTTTGCAGAGGACCTGGGTTCAGTTTTCAGCAGCCACATAGTAGCTCATAGTTGTCTATAGCTCGGTTTTCAGCAGATCTGATGCTTGCTTTCTTCTGACATCAACGAGATGTTCATCATGATGAACAGAAATACACACACACACACACACACACATACATATGTATGGGGTTTTTTTGTTTTGTTGTTTTTTTGTTTTTTTTTTTTAAGATTTATTTATTTATTATATGTAAGTACACTGTAGCTGTCTTCAGACACACCAGAAGAGGGCATCAGATCTCATTATGGGTGGTTGTGAGCCACCATGTGGTTGCTGGGATTTGAACTCATGGACCTTCCGAAGAGCAGTCAGTGCTCTTCCCCACTGAGCCATCTCACCAGCCCCTTGTTTTGTTTTTTCAAGACAGGGTTTCTCTGTATAGCCCTGGCTGTCCTGGAACTCACTCTGTAGGCCAGGCTGTTCTCGAACTCAGAAATCCACCTGCTTCTGCCTCCCAAGTGCTGGGATTAAAGGCGTGCGCCACCATCCCCTAGCTTAGTACAATTCTTAATTTTATGTGTGTACGTGTTTATATCTGTGGATCACAGTTGTGCCCACTCCCCTCAACGGCCAGAAAAGAGAACTGGATCTCTAGAACTGGAATTTCTGACACTTGTGAGCTGCCATGTGTTTTCTGGGGATTGAACTCGGGTCCTCTGGAAGAACAGCTAATGTTCTTAACTGCTGAGCTATCTCTCTATCCTTAAGCTTCTGGTTCTTTCTGATAAAACATCTTATAATTTCTCTTTTTTTCCAAAGATTTATTTTTTATATTTATATGAGTACACTGTAGCTGTCTTCAGACATACCAGAAGATGGCACCAGATTCTATTACAGATGGTTGTAAGTCACCATGTGATTGCTGGGATTTGACCTTAGGACCTTCAGAAGAGCAGATAGTGCTCTTAACAGCTGAGCTATCTCTCCAGCCCCAACATCTTATAATTTCTGTTGTCAGAGTTGGAGTTTATTGTTAGAACCAAAGGCTTTTGAAAAGTGCCATGATTTTTTCAGTATTTTCATTTCAACAGAAGCAAATATTTGTCCTTTGAAAGTAGCTATATGTATATCTATGTATATATATTAAATTATAGTTATTCAGGAATATTTATTATAATGATCCTTTTTTTAATTTTTTTTTTTTTTTTGAGACAGGGTTTCTCTGTGTGGCCTTGGCTGTCCTGGAACTTGCTCTGTAGATCAGGCTAGCCTTGAACTCAGAGATCTTTGTGTTGAGGCTACATTTTATAGCATGCCAAGCAAGCAGTATCATTCAAGCTCTGTATGACAAATCTTTCTTTTACATTATAGGTATGTACTAATGAAGAACAGGACATTTTACAGCGGGACTCAAACAAAAGCCAGAAACTGCTGAAGAAGCTCATGTCAGGTAAACCCTAGGTTTCTTTCTTGCTTTCTTTTTTTATTCTTTGAGATCGGGCCTCCTTAAGTACCCCTGGCTGGCCTGGAACTCACCCACTAGACCAGCCTGGTCTTGAGCCTACCTTTACCATCCAGGTACCAGGATTAAAGGTGCATATTGTTATCTGGCTATGATGCTGGGGGGTTGGGGAGGAGTTGTTAATTTTGTGTGTGTGTGTGTGTGTGTGTGTGTGTGTGCTGGCAATTGAACCTGAGCCCTCATGAATGCTAAGCCATGTATCTAGCCCCTCAACAACCACTTAAAAAATGTATTATTAAAACTACATATTATTGAGCATCAAAATAAATAGTAATAGTAGATTATAACAGAAAAAATTAATACCCGTACTCATTCTGTAACAAACAAAACAAACGAAACAATAAAGAAGAGTCCAACTCTAACAGATGAATTTGGATTAATAAAGTAGAAAAAAGAAAATCGCCATCAGAGCATGAATGGTAGTTCTAATTGCTGCTGGCAAGACACTTCAGTGATGGAGTAAAAATTTAAGAATAGCATACTTTCAAGGATATGGAAGATAAAAGAGGCTGAGGAGAGGCCAGATTGAAGCAGGCTAAGGTAAAACTAATACAGTTCCTAAAACAGAAAAATGATGGGCAGTGATGGTGCATGCCTTTAATCCCAGCACTTGGGAGGCAGAGGCAGGTGGATTTCTGAGTTCGAGGCCAGCCTGGTCTACAGAGTGAGTTCCAGGACAGCCAGGACTTCACAGAGAAACCCTGTCTCGAAAAACCAAAAAAAAAAAAAAAAAAAAAAAAGAAAAAAAGAAAAGTGATAGTAATGAAGAGAAAAATTAGAGTAATATAATTCTACTAAATACTATTAATTACATTACTTCTAATTAATTGCTATATTACTAGTAGTTCTGTCTTGTTTTTTTTTAATGGTTTATTTATTTTGTGTATTTTGGTATTTTGTTTGCACATATGTCTATATGAAGTTGAATCCCCTGAAACTGGAGGGTTTTTTTTGTTTTTTTTTTTTTTTT
>NW_022196906.1:60376330-60388903 GCF_008632895.1 Mastomys coucha | reverse complement strand
TGGAGTACTACTCAGCTATTAAAAACAATAAATTTATGAAATTCTTAGGGAAATGGATGAAACTGGAGTTATAGACAGCTATGGGTTGTTGGGATTTGAACCTGAGTTCTCTGGAAGACCAACCAGTGCTTAACCATTGAGCCATCTCTCTAGCCCCTCCCAAAATGATGAAACTATATATATATATATATATATATATATATATATATTTGGGGGGGGGCTTTTTTGGCTTTTTTGGCTTTTTTGAGACAGGGTTTCTCTATATAGCCCTGGCTGTGCCAGAACTCACTCTTTAGGCCAGGCAAGTCTTGAACTCACAGGGGTCCACCTACCAAGTGGTTTCCCAAGTGCTGGAACTAAAAGTATGTGCCACCATGCCATGCTCTCAGCTAATTAAACTAATTTCTTAGTTTTAAATCTTATAAAGAGATTGCTGACATCAAGAAGAAGCCAGCTGAACATATATAGGAAGTGTACTCCTCTTTTTTTACCTCTAAAAATGTTGTCTTTTATATTTGAAAGCAACTTACAAAAAATAGCTAG
This sequence comes from Mastomys coucha, assembly GCF_008632895.1. NCBI lineage: Eukaryota > Metazoa > Chordata > Mammalia > Rodentia > Muridae > Mastomys > Mastomys coucha. The sequence goes on along the minus strand of NW_022196906.1, from coordinate 60,388,360 downwards.
GGACCTTTTTGTTAGGGTGGCAAATACCTGAAGTACTTTATTTGAGAGTCTGAGGCAGGAGAATTGTTGGAGTCTGGGAGTTTGGAGCTATCTTGGATAACACAGCAGGATTCTTATTTACTCACAAATAAAAATATAATTGGACTGGGTATGATGGGTAAGCATGTGAGGGTACCCTGGAGAGATGGCTCAGCATGTGAAGGTACCTTGGAGAGATGATGGCTCAGAAGGTACCCTGAAGATGATAACTCAGCATGTGAGGGTACGCTGGAGAGATGGCTCAGCATGTGAAGGTACGCTGGAGAGATGATGGCTCAGAAGGTACCCTCTGCTGAGAAAACCAACTCCCATGAGTCCTCTGCTATCACATGTGTTTCATGACATGCGCGTGCACACACCCACCACATCACACTAAACAAAATGTAAAAAGAAAAAAGTTAAGCCAGGCATAGTGGTGCTCTTAAGCATATAATAACAGCACTCTAGAATCATGGAAGGAGCACGGGATGCTTGAAACCCACCTGAGATACATAGTGAACTAAAATCAGGCCATCTTGAGCTGTGTAGTGAGACTTTGTCTTAAAATAAAAGTTTAAGGCTGGCAAGTTAGTTGAAAAGGTAAAGGTGCTTCCTGCTAAGTTCCTGGGACCCGCAAGTGTCTTCTGACATGCCTGTTGTGGCTCTGGACATGGACACACCCTCATACACACTAAATTCTTTTAAAACTTCAGAAAAATTAAGAACATTTTTAAAGCCGAGTGGTGGTGGTGCACGCCTTTGACCCCAGCACTTGGGAGGCAGAGGCAGGCTGATTTCTGAGTTCGAGGCTAGCCTGGTCTACAGAGTGAGTTCCAAGGCAGCCAAGGCTACACAGAGAAACCCTGTCTCAAAAACCCTCCCCCACAAAAAAAATTTTTTTAAAAAACATAATTTTTTGCCTTTTTGAGCCCCCCTTTTCCTTTTTTAGAATAAGATCTCATATAGCCTGTTAGATTCCCGGAGGGACCCCCACACTCAAATCCCGAGAGCGATGACCCCACACACCACCAAGACATGGGCCTGATGCAATCTGCAAGAGGCTTTTAATTCCAGCTAGCTGGGGTCAGACTCATATCCCTTGCAGGGGTAGAGGAGTCTGTCCCCGAGCAAGGTCTTAGGCAGCTTTTTATTCCTGTGCAGTTGCTGGGGCAAAAGGGAAGACTCCGGTAAGGGGAAGGTATGAGGTGGTTTCTGATTGGTGCTGGCTCTCGATAGGGTTCAGGGGCAGGTTAGCCACCTGGCAGTCATTTGTTACCTTCTCTCTGCCAGGTCGACCTGGTCTCCTTGTTTCTGGGCTCTGGGAGTCAGTCTCCCACTGAGTTCAGCTAATGGCTAAGTTCCCACAGTATAGTTTGAAAACTTAATTTAAACTTAACCTCTCAAGCCCATGCCACTTTTTTTTTCTTTTGAAATACTGATCTTTTTTTTTTAAGATTTATTTATTTATTATATGTGAGTACACTGTAGCTATCTTCAGACACCCCAGAAAAGAGCATCAGATCTTGTTACGGATGGTTGTGAGCCACCATGTGGTTGCTGGGATTTGAACTCAGGACCTTCAGAAGAACAGTCAGTGCTCTTAACCACTGAGCCATCTCTCCAGCCTCACTTTTTTTTTTTAAATAATTTTTTTTGTTTGTTTTTTGAGACAAGGTTTCTCTGTGTAGCCCTGCTGTTCTGGGACTCCCTTTGTAGACCAGGCTGGCCTTGAACTCAGAAATCCGCCTGCCTCTGCCTCCTCAGTGCTGGCATTAAAGGCGTGCGCCACCACCGCCCGGCAGGAGGTTCTTAAAAGAGTTTTAAAATATTTTCTCCAAAATTGGTCACAGTGATGCGTGCGCCGCCATTGCCCTGGTAGATTTCTTTAAATACAGATACTTCCCTCCCCACTCCTTTTTTTTTGAGGAACGTTGATATCAAACATCACTTGATGCTGGTTGAGCCTGACCTTAAACGTTTTCATTTAAATGAATGCTTCAAATCCTCAGGCTAGAACAAATGCAACAATACTACAGATCTGTTCTATGGGCTAATAACCATTTGCTTTCCTTATTGAATTTCAGGGGCAGAGAATTCTGGAAAGGTGGATGTCTCTACCAAGGACCTACTTCCTCATCAAGAATCTCGAATGAAATCTGGTTTGGAGAAGGCTATCAAGCACAAAGAAAAACTGTTAGAGTATGACAGAACTAGGTATGGTGGGGTTAGACTACTGTGCTAAGACAAAGCTTGTCAGTAGAGCTAAAACAGTTAAAGCTCTTGGAGAGCTAGAACTGAACCAACTCCCTGGCACCCCAAACTAAGACATTTGGGGTGCCAGGGAGTTTCAGAGATTAAGAGCACATACTGGTCTTTCAGAGACCCATGTTTGATTCCTCACAACCAGTCCCAGAGGAGTGCCCTCACACCTCTATAGGCACAAGGCACTCATACACATAGAGCACACAAACATACATGGAGGTAAAACACTCACACATAAATAATAATATTATCTTGATACTTGCTGCCTTTTTTTTTTAAGATTTATTTATTGTTATATGTAAGTACACTACCACTGTCTTCAGGCACACCAGAAGAGGGCATTGGATCCCATTACAGATGGTTGCGAGTCACCATGTGGTTGTTGGGATTTGAACTCAGGAGTCAGTGTTCTTACCCACTGAGCCATCACTGCAGACCCACTTGCTGCCTTTTTAAGGCAGAATATCAAAGGGTTTATCAAAAAGAAGTGCTGAAAGCTCTGTGTTGGTTTTTATTGCATCTTAGCTTTTGTTTTTGTTTTCATTTGACAAGGTTTCACTCTGTGGCCTTGGCTGGGCTGGAACTCTCTCTGCAGACCAGCCTGGCATCAGACGTGCCAGAGGTCTGCCTGCTTCTGCCTCCCAAGTGCTAGGATTAAAAGCATGGACCACCACACCTGGCTCTTCTCATTTTTTTTTTTTTAAACATTCTGCACTAAGAACTTACAGATCAAATCTATTTAGTAACATTATCTAGGTGTTGGGTAAATATTTTGAAGACTATATTTTCGAATCAAAGGAGACCTTGTTAAGTAAACTACTTTATACTGTAGAACAGTATAAATATTATACAGACAGCACACAGATATTTGTGCTAAAGACAGAATGGAAGAACATTTAAGCAAAAACCAAGCCAGGCATAGTGGCACATACCTCTAATGACACTACTTGGGAGGCAGAAACAAGAGGCTCTCTGTGAGTTCAAAGCCAGTCTGGTCTACATAGTGAATTTCAGGGCAGCCAGGACTACATACTGAGATCCTGTCTCAAGAAAAAAGTTTTAGGCAATATGTGTTTTTAAATTTTAAAATTTCTAGTTAATAGAGGCTTAATTTTTTATTAAGAAATAAGATCTTCATGCAGTATACTTTATAAAATAAAATCCTGGCAGACATGAGCTGCATGTTTTCTCCTTGATTCAGAGCCCTAGAGTCCAGTAAGGACATCTATGAAGAATGATAATTCCTTAAGCTACTAATGCCACCCTCCATGTGCCAACTGCTACACTTTCTCTCAAACCCCAGTGAACTATGATCCTGGAATAGGGAAAGTGCTGAAATACTCAAGGTGAAAACTGGCCCTGAAGAATTATTCATGAATTCAGCAAATATTTATTAAAACTTGTCTTTCCAGCTCTAGGCAGAGCTTGACAGACAGAAACCTCTCGTCAAAGAGCTCAGTCTGTAAACAGCTGCCCAGCTCTCCTGCAGTCACCGTCAGCTTTAGTTCAACCTGCAAGAGTACTGCGACAGGGCTTTCCTCTGTGTAGCCGTGGCTGTCCTGGAACTCACTCTGTAGACCAGGCTGGCCTCGGACTCAGAAATCCACCTGCCTCTGCCTCCCAAGTGCTAGGATTAAAGGCATGTGCCATGATTGCCTGGCCAAAACCTGATTATTGGAGGTAGAGTAGAGGTGGGTGCCCATTAAACCATCCATGTCAAGGTCCCTACCAAGTCTTTTAATGCAAAATGTTTTTGTACCTTGAATATGAATATAATTTAAGTGTCTTCTGTGTGTCAGTAATTTGTAATTATGGAGAAACAGTCTTCTCTGGGTTTATGGCTTTGATGTAAAGAATTTCTGTGAGCCTCAGGTTTGGGGTTAAATTGTCAGAATTCTTTCCAGTCTTCAGTTCTGTTCTCATTATGATCTTAGAAATTGACCTGTTTTGTTATTGAACTGGAGAGTGAGTAGGAGGGGTATGGAAACTGTTAGAGTAGTAGATGGATAAAACATTCAGCTGGCCCTTTCCCTCGATGGCTGCAGTACTCCAGAGAGCTCGCCCTGCACCTTGCCTGGGCTTTACAGTAGGGCACAAGAGTGGGGGAGCTGGTCCCACGTCTGCTACTCACTAGTACAGCATGGATGAGAACTGGTCCCATTCCTCACCTGAGCAAAGCGGGAGAGCTGGCCCTGGTGGCTCAGGCACAGGAAAGCTGACAGGCTGACCACCCAGCCCACCCCAACACTTATCCCATATGAAATCCTGGAGCATGTGAAGGGGATGGTCCTGCAGAACCAACACTGCAGTCTTTTCGTGGCACAGGGCAACAACAGGATATCTGAAAGGAGCCTAGGTAAGGACCCAGTATTGGTAGCATAGCAGAAGCCAGAGGCCTTTAGCCAGACCAATGACTCACTGCAAGGAACATTTCAGGTAAAGCTGTTTGAGCAAAAGGGTGTACTATGTGATATACCATGGCACACCACTGCGTCCATGGTGAAATGTTTTTGGATTTTTTATTCTGTTTTTTGTTTGTTTTGTTTTATTTTGAGAGGAAGTTGCAAGGGCAGAGGGCAGATATGGAGGGAGGGATGGGGAGATGAGTAGGATTGGGGTGCAGGATGTGAAATTCACAATCAATAAAATATTTTTTAAAATGCCCCTTGAGCTGGGCAATGGTGGTATACTTCTTTACTCCCAGAATGCAGGAGGCAGACGCAGGCAGAGCTCTTGAGTTTGAGGCTAGCCTGGTCTACAAAGTGAGTTTCAGGACAGCTAGAGCTGTTACACAGAGAAAATCTGTCTTGAAAAACAAAAAACAAAAACAAAAAACAAAAAAAATACTGTAAGCCACAGGACTGAGACTGCAAAGCAAATGCCAGTAGCCAGGTTTGCCTGTGAGTAGTGAACCAGGTGCCAGTGACTTGTGGAAGGGGGAGCACACTGAGTAAGGTGCTGCAATAAGAGCTGGGCTAGGACAAAACCGAGGGACATCCCAGCCCTTACGTGCAAGCTGTGATCCACACCTAGAGAGCTGGAGGATGCAAGGGAGGACGATGGACTGTGGTGCTGTGTCCTCTGCTGCCTGAGGCTGAGATTAGTTCTAGGGGCACAACTGAACCTTGCAGTAGATACAAGACATACTTTCAAGTAAGGAAGAGCTTGGCCTGATTTTACAACATTCTCGGCCTTTCATAGTTGAGATGGGAACCCCTATAACAGCAGAAGTTAGGTGGTAATTTGTCCATATTTGTCAGCATGTGACCTCACTCTGTGTTCTTTTCCCATCTTTCCTGCTCAGTATCCGAAGGACCCAAGTCATTGACGATGAATCGGACTACTTTGCCAGTGATTCTAACCAGTGGCTGTCCAAAGTTGAGCGAGAAATGCTGCAGAAACGAGAGGATGAGCTGAGAGAACTTCGCCATGCCTCCCGACTTTCTAAGAAAGTCACCATTGACTTTGCAGGGCGGAAGATCCTGGAAGATGAAAACCCACTAGCCGAGTATCACAGCAGGTGAGCAGGAGGCCTTGGAGCAGGTGGGCTCAGAGCGGGAGGCCTCAGAGCGGGTGGGCTCGGAGAACAGGAGCAGTCCAACAAGAAAGGGTTTCCCTCTAAGGAAAAAAACAATGACCCCATGCGTAAAGCTCTTGCTCAAACCTTAGGACTGGAGTTGCATAATCCTCAACAGCTGTGTGAAGCTGTTGTGTAGTACCACATGTCTGTCATCCCATTGCTCCTATGGCAACATAGGAGACAGAGATAGAATTCCCAAACTAGCCAGACCAAAGACTCACTGCAATGAACATTTGAAGATAAAGCTGTTTGAGCAAAAGGGTATACCATATGATACACCATGGCACACCACAGCTTCCATGGTGAAATGTTTTTGGATTTTTATTCTGTTTTTTGTTTGTTTTGTTTTATTTTGAGGAGTCAGAGATAGAATTCCCAAACTCTCAGGCCAGTTAGCCTGATGTGTGCAATGGCAAAGAGCAAACAAAACATTTCTCAACCAGGGTAGAAGATGAGGATCAATGCCTGAGGCCGTACCCCACTCCATACACGTACGTCAGATACATATCTGCCCACATACATGTATTCATCTCATATGAACACATCATACACACAGGAATAAAAAGGAAGGAAGGGAGGAAGGAAAAAAGAAGGAAGGAAGGAAGAAAGAGGCAAACAAAGAAACAAAGAAAAAGAAAAAAGGAAGGAAGGAAGCTAGATGGTGACAGAGGCCAGTGAGCTAGCTCAGCAGTAGAGGTGCCTGCTTGCTAAGCCTGACAGCCTGAGTTTGACCCTAGGACCTATATGGTAGAGGGTGGGAGCCAGCTTCACAAGTTGTCTTCTGACCTCCACATACATGTTGTAGCTCATGTATGCACACATATTCTCACACACAAAACTAAAAAAAAAGAATGTTAATGATGAAGGGCTCAAAATATATCTCAATGGTAGAATATTTGCCTAGGATGCATAAGGCCATATGTTCAACCCAGGTACCACATACATACACACAAGTAATTTTATAATAATGAAGTTCTTTATGGTAGCATATGCTTGTTTTTGTTGGACAGGATATATAGTATGAAGGTAGCTTGGACTACATAATGAGTTCCAGGTCAATCTGGGCTATATAGCAAGACCTTGTTTCACAAAAACTAGTAAAAACAAAAATAATGCCAGGCGGTGGTGGCACACACCTTTAATCTCAACACTTGGGAGGCAGAGGCAGGCGGATTTCTGAGTTTGAGGCCAGCCTGGTCTACAGAGTGAGTTCCAGGACAGCCAAGGCTACACAGAGAAACCCTGTCTCGAAAAGACCAAAACAAAAAAACAAAAAAAACCCCAACCAACCAAACAAACAAACAAAAACAAAAATAATAATTCCTAGTACCCCAAAAGTACATTAATAAAATGTTTAAGGCTGGAATTGCAGCAAAGAAGTATAACACGTGCCTAGTACCCTTGAGCCCCAGGGTTTGATCCACAGTACCTCAAAAAAATAGAAGCAAAATATAAAATAATAATTGTTAATTTAGAACATAAAGTGCCTAAGAGTAGCTGAGGATTTTGAAAATTAAGCATGGGACTGGCACAGTAGTGCACACATATAATCCTGGCAATTTGAGAAGATGAGATCAAGAGTTCAAGGTAGCTGGGCAGTGGTGACACACGCCTTTAATCCCAGTACTTGGGAGGCTGAGGCAGGCGGATTTCTGAGTTCGAGGCCAGCCTGGTCTACAGAGTGAGTTCCAGGACAGCCAGAGCTATACAGAGAAACCCTGTCTCGAAAAACCAAAAAACAAAACAAAACAAAACAAAAAAAAAAACAAGGAAACAACTGGACGTGGTAGAACTCCTGTAACCACAGCTGTGCAGGCAGATGAGACACCTCGGGACCCTAGTCAGATAGGCAGTTTCCAGGTTCAGTGTGAGATCCTGTCTAAAAACCAAGGTGGGAAGAATTTGAGGACAAGACTCTCATTGACCCCCAGCCTTTACATGCACATGCTCATTTATGAGTGTGCACACACATACACACAGAATATATCAGTGAAATGTATGATTCAGAAAGAAACTAATGTATTTACTTTGAGGAGTTGTGCTTGAGTATTTGCATATGTGTGTGTGAAATTGATAAAGGCTAAAGTTAACCATTGGCTGGGAATGTGTAGTTCAGGTGACACATATTAGTGGTCACTTACCTAATATGTGTAAGACCTTCATTCCATCCTTAGCTATATACACACACAGAAATAAAAATAATAAATCAAAAGAAGCTAACATTTTTAAGCTGTAAGGAAAGGATTTACTATGCAATGTTGAGATGATTAACACCACTTTGGAAAAACTGTGGGTTAGATCTCTCCCAAACTGCACTGTAATAGTAAGCTAGACTAAATCAGTGGATTTAGTGGGACATGGTTACACTTCTGTAATCTCAGCACTCAGAAGGCCTAGGAGGAGGATCTCTCTCGCATGGGCTACATAGCCAAGCCCCTTCACAAAAAAAAAAAAAAAAAGAAAAGAAAAAGAAAGAAAGAAGGGCCAAGTGGTGATGGCATATGCCTTTAATCCAAGTATGCAGATCCCGATCCTTGTGAGTTTCAGGATAGCCTGGTCTCCAGAGCAAGTTCCAGGACAACCAGGGCTACACAGAGAAACTCTGTCTTGAAAAACCAAACCAAACCAACCAAAAAAAATATGGCTGGAGAGATGGCTTAGTGGTTAAGAGCACAGGTACTCTTCCCAAGTACCTGGGTTCATTTATCAGCACCCACGTGGTGGCTCAGAAGCATATGTGTGTGTGAGTGTGTGTGTGTGTGTGTTGATTTATCAAATTTAGTTGAGTTTTTAAAAATTGAGAGAGCTATAGACATGAATTGGTAGAGCTAGTGAGGTGGCTTAGCTAGAAAAGGCACTTGTCATGCAGGTCTAATTACCTGAGTTCCAAAACCCAGAATCAACAGTGAAAGGAGGAACTGAGTCCCAAAAGTTATCCTCTGACCTCTACATGTGTGCCATGACACACGCATGCCCACACTCTCACATATAACATACAAACACACACACACCATAACAAAATAGGGGCTGCAGAGATGGTTCAGCAGTTAAAAGCACTGGTTGTTCTTCCAGAGGACCTGGATTCGATCTCCAGCACCCACATGAACTCCAAAGGATCTGATGCCCTCATACATACATATATGTAGGTATTGAGCGCTGCTGCTGTGCCTTAAAGATGGTGCCTGCCATTCTTCTGCTTTGGAGTAAACAAGTCCTTATTTGGCAAGAGGGTTGCACCTGCCAGTGGCCTGATCTTTTGTCATGACTCTGTAGCAAATGATAGCGCAAGACGTGGTATGGGCTCATGGGCAGTCCTATGAAGGGTATTTAAGCAGCACTCACGGACCATTGGGGGGGGGCACACCCTTGATTCTCATGTAACTAACAGCTCCTGAGTAAACTGTTGCTGGAAGGAACTGGTGTGCTAGTCTTTCTTCCCTGCTGGTCAGGGTAATCGGCAGCACATGTAGGCAAAATATCAATTCACATGAAGTAAAAGTAAATCATTTTTAAAAATTAAAAAGAGAAAAAGGAAAATTTTAAAAAGAAAAAAATGTTTAAATGTTTGGTCTTGATGAAATGTAACAATTTGCTCTTTTTTTTTCCTCTTTGAGTTTTAAAATTAATACATTGGAAAAATGAATTTCTTCATTTTGGAATATGGTATTAAGATTGTTTGTAATTATTGATTTTAAAAGTTTTTTTTGTTTGGTTGGGTTTTTTTTGTTTTGTTTTTGTTTTTGTTTTTCGAGACAAGGTTTCTCTGTGTAGCCCTGGCTGTCGTGGAATTCACTCTGTAGACCAGGCTGGCCTTGAACTCAGAAATCCACCTGCCTCTGCCTCCTAAGTGCTGGGATTAAAGGCATGTGCCACCACTGCCCGGCATTTTAAAAGTTATTTAAGTAATGTCAATCTCCAACTCTTTTTAGGAAATCTTTCTGGGACTGGAGAGATGGCTCAGTGATTAAGAGTACTAACTGCTTTTCCAGAGGTCCTGAATTCAATTCCCAGCAACCATGTGGGGGTTCACAACCATCTGTAATGGGATCCGATGCCCTCTCCTGGAGTTTTTTAAAGAGATAGCTACAGTGTACTCGTATACATAAAATAAATAAGTAATTCCAAAAAAAAAAAAAAGAAGAAGAAAGAAAAAAAAAGGAAAGAGATCTCTCCATCCTCCCAAGTTTCATACTTTTAAAAAAAGATTTATTGTTTTTTAAATTTTACATGCATGTACATGTACCACATGCACACTTGGTATCTGTAGTGGCCAGAGGACATTTGATCCCCTATAGCTGGAGTTAACACTTATCATCTCCATTAGGTTCTGGGAACTAGGCCAGGTCATGTTTAAGGGCAGAGCTTGCTCTTCCCTTTTGTGCCATCTGTCAGGCCCTGCTGGTGTTTGAGACCGGGTTTCACAATGTAACCCAGCCTGTCTGGGACCTTACTATGTAGCCTTGGCTGGCTTTAAACTTATGTTGATCCTCCTGCCTTGGCTTTCTAAGTGTTAAGATTACAGGTGTGTAAGACCATGCCCAGTTTTGGTTTTGTTATGTTCATTTTGTTGGGGTTGGGGAGTTTTGCTAGTTTTTTGTTTTTGTTTTTTGTTTGTTTGCTTGTTTTTTGTTTGTTTTTGCTTTGTTTTGTTTTTTTGACATGGTCTCATGGCCACATCTCTAGACCTCTTATTAATAATCTTTCCCTTTTGAAACCTCTTGATCCAGACTGTCGTAATCTACATCACCCTTAGCACCACTGTCTTCCATGTTCCTACCAGAATGGTCCAGAAAGCCTGACTGACAACATTCAGCCACTTTTCTTGTCCAAAGTCCCACTGTCTTCCATATTCCTTCTACAAACAGCACCATCAGGCCTGTCACAGCAATACCCAACTCCTGATACCAACTTCTTTCATCCTTTCTTCCTTCTTTCCTTCCTTCCTTTCTTTTTTTCTTCCTCTCTTTCAACCTTTATTTATTTTTTTATGTATATGAGTACACTGTAGTTGTCTTCAGACACACCAGAAGAGGGCATCAGATCCCATTACAGATGGTTGTGAGCCACCATGTGGTTGCTGGAAACTGAACTCAGGACTTTTGGAAGAGCAGCCAGTGCTCTTACCTGCTGAGCCAACTCCCTAGCCTCCAGGTACCAACTTATGTCTTAGTTACTATTTTATTTCTGTGAAGAAGCTCCATGACCACAGCAACTTTTATAAAAGAAAGCATTTAATTTGGTGCTTGCTCACAGTTTCAGAAGCAAGGATCGAGTTCAGATTAGCATGGATGAGTGGAAAGGGGACTCTACAGTAAGCAGAATAACTATGATTCCTTGAGTAGAGGAATTGCTGTGAATCTTCTTCTCTGAGTCAGTCTATTGCTAGTCATCTTTTCTAGTCTTGGCATGTTATTGATCTTGTTAAAAAGATAAATGGTTAGGGAGTCCTACCTGTTTTCCTTGGTGTTCTTGGTACAGAGCAAAAGAAGGTGGGTGTGGGAGCAGAAAACGTCATCCATGTCTTACAAATAAAACTTTCAGTTCCAGTTTTTATTACTACTAAAAGGTTTCATGTGCTTAGTTTGGACACTCTGAGCATAGAAGATTACCAATTGTTGCTTCCTTTTGGTTTGTTCCCACAGACTTGATGAGACAATACAAGCCATTGCCAATGGAACTTTGAACCAGTCACTGGTCACATTGGATAGATCTTCTGAAGAGCCTTTGGGAGTTCTGGTAAACCCTAACATGTACCAGGCTCCTCCTCAGGTTAGTGAATATCTCCTCTAACTGATGAGACATTTTTGACCCCAAATAGTTCTCCTTACAAATGTGTATGTTTCAATAGGCCTTAGATACCAATTTCCTCTCAACATGGCAGTCAAGCATTTGGGAGACAGAGGCAGAGACAGAGGAGGATCTCTGAGTTTGAGGCTGTGGTGGTCTGCAGAGAGAGTTCCAGAACCATCAGGGCTACACAGAGAAATTGTCTTGAAAAAAAAAGCAAATATACAATCAAACAAAGCTCCCTGAGCACAAACTTGCAATCCCATCACTTGGGAGGTGGCAGCAAGAGAATCAGGAATTCAAGGTCATTCTCTGCCATATACCAAGTTTAAGGCAAGGCTGAGTTACATGAAACCTTTTCTCAAAAAAAAAAAAAAAAAAAA
>NW_022196906.1:60371799-60376258 GCF_008632895.1 Mastomys coucha | reverse complement strand
TTTTTTTTTTTACTGACATTAATCGCTTTGGTTTACTTTCCCTAGGTTTGCAAAACTCTATTTCTGTTTTGTTGTGTTCTTTCCTATGCAGTGGGTCGACAACACTGGCTCAGCCCCACAGAAGAAAACTTTACTCTCAGCAGGACCAAGACTAGAACTCAGTTTACATCAGCACCAGCTGCGAATCCAGGACCAAGAATTTCAGGAAGGCTTTGATGGTGGCTGGTGCCTGTCTATGCATCAGCCCTGGGCTTCTCTGCTTGTCAGGGGGATTAAGAGGTAAGAAAAGAAAGTCAAAGTCTTAAAGTGATATACATTTGATTTAGAATTATGGATTGCTGCTCATTTGTACCAGTCTACTGGTAACTTATGATATTGTTCAGTGTATATAATTTAAACAGGGCCAAGTATGTTGGTGCAAACCTGTAATCAAAACTCTTGGCAGGCAGAGGCAGAAGAATTTTGAGTTGTAGTCTAGCCTGTTGTAATTAGCAAAATTTATTTCAACAAAGAAGAGAGCTGTAAAGATGGCTCAGATGGCAAAATCACTTTCTAAACAAGCATGAGTTCAATAAGGAGAGAACCAGTTCCTAAAGAAGTTATCCTCTAACCTTCACTCCTGTGTTATGGCTATGCTTGCTTACACTCACATACTCCTCACACATCTCTCTCTCTTTCTCTCTCTCTCTCCCCCTCTCTCTCTCTCTCTCTCTCTCTCTCTCACACACACACACACACACACACACACACAGAATAAGAAAATACAGTTAAAACACATACGTATATTTAAAAACTTACTTGGGACTAGAGAGATGGATCGGCAGTTAAGAACAATTCTTGCTCTTGTAGAGCACCTAGGTTTGGTTCCCAGCACCCACATGATCACTTACAACTATCCTTAATTTCCCTGCCTTTTTCTGGCTTCTGCAGATGCCAGGCACATTAGCACACATATACAATGCAGGCAAATACTCGTGTACATACAGTAAAATAAATCTCTTTTTTTAAAATTTGGTGATGGGTTCTCTTCTTGTTTGTTGGTTAGTTGGTTTTGTTTGTTTTGTTTTAGTTTTTTTTATTCAGTTTTAGTTTTTAAGACTCATTTTGTTGTTGTTTTAATTATTTTTTTAAAAGTTCAACCAACAAGCTGGGCAGTGGTGGCGCATGCCTTTAATCCCAGCACTTGGGAGGTGGATGCAGGAAGATTTCTGAGTTTGAGGCCAGCCTAGTCTACAGAGTGAGTTCCAGGAAAGCCAGGGCTACACAGAGAAACCCTGTCTTAAAAAAAGTTCAACCAACAAAATTGTAAATTTTGTTTTTTGGCTGAATAGCTTAAAAAGAAAACCAAAAGGAAATATGGTGACACATACATGTAATCTTGGCTGCTCAGGAGTTTGTCAAAAGAATAAGGAATTTGAAGAGGGCAACTCAGTGAGATTCCTCCTCTGAATGAATACTAAAATCAAGGCTCCGTGGTAGGATGCTTGCCCAATGTCCAGAAGGCTCTGGATTGACCCTTTAGTACTGCAGAAGAGAAAGAGGGAAAGACCTTATAAAGCGTCATCTTTGGAAGAAAGTTTTTTGGAAAACCTCTCAGTTTTGTTTATTTTTAATATATTGTTCAGCAATCTTCATACTTTGATCTTATTTGTACTGTGAAGTTTTGTTTGGTAAACCCAGAGCCTTATACACACTGGAAAAGTCTTCTCCCATTGTCCTGCACCCCAGGATCATCTGTTGATGTTGGTTTTTATTTATTTTGGTTTGGTTTGTTTTTTTCCAGTGCTAGGTATCAAATTCAAGAGTTTGTCTGTGCTAGATAAGCACTATATCACTGAGTACATTCCTAGCCCAGCCAGTCTTTGAGGAGGTAGCTCAGACTAACTTCAAACTTCCCAAAATCCTCCTCTGGCCCCTGAGAGCAGCACTAAAAGCATGTACCACCATACTCCATGCTCCAGTCCCAGGTTTATTGTGTTTCTTCTTAACTCATACTTTATTCTTTTCTTAAAGATTTATTTTATTTGTATACACTGTAGCTGTCTTCACACACACCAAAAGAGGGCATCAGATCCCATCACAAATGTTTGTGAGCCACCATGTGGTTGCTGGGAATTGAACTCAAGAGTCAGTGCTCTTTTTTTTTTTTGCTTGTTTTTTTGTTTTTTTGTTTCATTTTGTTTTGGTTTTGTTTTTTGGTTTTTGGTTTTTTGAGACAGGGTTTCTCTATGTAGCCCTTGCTGTCCTGAAACTCACTCTGTAGACCAGGCTGGCCTCGAACTCAGAAATCCACCTGCCTCTGCTTCCCCTGCGCCGGGATTAAAGGCGTGGGACGCCAGGCCTTGCTGGAATGTTTCTTTCTGCTGGTCTTCCTATGGGAACAATCACATACTGAGATCATGTTACATATTTTTGTTTAGGTTTTTCATTTCACTTCTTTTTTTTGGGTGGGGGGTTGGGTTTTTTTTTGTTGTTGTTGTTGTTTTCGAGACAGGGTTTCTCTGTATAGCCCTGGCTGTCCTGGAACTCACTCTGTAGACCAGGCTGGCCTCGAACTCAGAAATCCACCTGCTCTGCCTCCCAAGTGCTGGGATTAAAGGCGTGTGCCACCACTGCCCGGCTCATTTCACTTCTTATTGCATTAGATGCTCGTTTTCCCTTCCTCTTACCTTCTAGAATTTTATATGCCTGTATATCCTAAAATATATATAAAGTAGAAGTTTAATTTCTAAAGCTGTGTAGCCCAGGCTATCACTTTATAGTTGACAAGTGCAGACAGTGAGGCAGGCAAAGGTACACTAGACTGCTCTGAATTACAAAGCTAGACTTCATGTTTTCAAAGTACTCATACACTGGACTGCTTAGGCTTCAGTCCTTTCTCTGCTTGATGGAAAGAAAATATATTTAGAAAGGGTCATTTGCACCCCACAGGTTTTGCTGTTAACTGTCATTTCCTTCCTTCATTTACTAAGGTACATCAGCTATTCCCCCCCTCCCCCTCAAGGTCTTGCTTTCGTGCTTAGCTCTGTTGCTTCACAGGCCATGTGTGCAGGGCTGTACTTGCTAGTACCAAGGAACATGACTCTGCTTCTCTTCCAGGACAGCTGAGCCCTCAGTGTCTGTTCTCATTCACATTTGCTTTCTACTTTTTCCATAGCAGGCGATGAAACAGCATGCTCTCCTCGGCTTCAGGACTCAGAATGCTTTTGTTTCTCTCCTCCTCTCTAGGTTCTGTGTGGGACCATTTTTTTCAGCAAGTCTTCAAGTTATTTGGCCAGAGGGAATCATCCATTTGTTCATTCCCCAATACTGGTTACTCACAGTGTATCTAACATTCTTCTTCTTCTCCTATATTGGAAAACTAAGAATTTGAAAAGTTCATAGCCCTATTTCCTGTTATAAGAATAAGATGGGGGTAAAGGAACTTGTTACCAAGACTAACAAACTAAGTTTGATCCCCAGAGCCCACATGGTAGAAGAAGAGAACCAACTCCCCAGAATTATCCTCTGACTTCCATATGTATACATATGCACTTAAGTAAATAAATGTATGTAAAAAAGGGAGGGGCTATAGAGATAGATCAGTGACTAAGATCCTTTCTGTACTTCCAGATGACCCAAGATAAGATCTCAGAACAAATGACAGATGGCTCAGAACCCTCTGTTGTCTCTGACACCTTCTTTTGGCTCTGAGAGCATATGTAGCATATACACGCATATACATACAGACATACATATAGAATCTAGGGTCTCATTAGATATCCCTACCAGACTAGGCTGGCCTGGAACTCACAGATAATCACTTGCTCTGTCAAGTGCTGGGCTTAATGGGTATGCCACCACACCTGGCCCCTGACAACATAACCACCTCCTGCCAATTATCTTCTAGCGCCTGTAGAAATGCCATGCCTCATATGTACCCTCCGTACAAATAATTATGAATGTAAATTATAGAAGTCCCAAGACAAGTGACCATTCCCTGTCTGAGTTACAGAGATCAGTTGGCCAGTAGGAGTTGAGAGAAATGACTGGTGATGGTGATGACAGGAAAGGTAGTGAGAGGGTTCATGTCAACTAAGGGAAGGGTGTTACTAAGGTGTCTTCTTTAGGTCTCTTGATCCATTTGGATAATTTGCTGTAGGATATGCTGTATATTATGAAATCTTCAAGAAAACTAGAATCTAGATCTTTCCCATTGAATTTGTATTTGTTTAAGGGTGGAGGGCAGATCCTGGTATACTCCTCACAGAGGAAGACTTTGGATAGCAGCCACCGGCAAAAGACCTTCTCCTCAAGAAGTCTCAGAGCTCCAGGCCACCTACCGTCTTCTTCGTGGGAAAGGTAACAGCCACACATATACTTGATTTTCAGTCTCTGTTGTGCAGAGTCCTTAACACTCACTTCTTCTACTTTCTTTTTGTTTGTTTGTTTTTGTTTTGTTATGTTTTTCCTTGTGTTA
>NW_022196906.1:60367582-60371789 GCF_008632895.1 Mastomys coucha | reverse complement strand
AGTGCTGGGATTAAAGGAGTGAGCCACCACTGCCCGGCATTATATAGACTTTTAAGCCTCACATTTGTTTATTTGTTTCAGTTGGAGACAGGATCTCTCAGTATAGCACAGCTACCCTGGAACTCACTATATAGTTGAGGCTAACCTCAAACTCAAGGCAGGTTTTTTTCTGCTTCAGCTTCCCAAGTGACATGATAAAGGCATGAGCCTCTACACTCAGCGTCTTAGTCTGTTGAGTAACAAATCATAGACAGCTATTCAAAAACATTGATTTCACTAAAAATGCAATACGGAGTATAGTGGGACATACCTTTAATCCCAGCACTTGGGAGATTGAAGAAGGTAGATTTCTCTAAGTTTGAGGCTTACTTGATCCTCAAGAGTTCCAGGCTAGTTTTTACTACATAGTGAGGCTCTGTGTCAAAAAAATAATTAAGAATTACAAAATGGGGCTGGAGAGGTGGTTCAGTGGCTAAGAGCACCGACTGCCCTTCTGAAGGTCCTGAGTTCAAGTCCCAGCAACCACATGGTGGCTCACAACCATCTGTAATGAGATCTGATGCCCTCTTCTGGGGTGTCTGAAGACAGCTACAGTGTACTTACATATAATAAATAAATAATTAAAAAAAAAAAGAATTACAAAATGAAACCAAAAGTCAACCAATTAATCTTTGAATTTTGTAAATTTTAATTATTTTCCTTAAAACAATGTATTCCTTGTTCTAGTTTTATTTCTTGGGATGTGATAATATTCCCTAACCTAACTCAACTTAGAGGAGAGAGTGTTTGCTTTAGCTCACAATTCCAGGTTTCAGTCCATTGCCTCAGGGAAGTCCCAGCGGCAGGAGCTTGAAGCAAGTGCTCCTGTCAGACACATCCAGTCAGGAGCACATAACCAAGTGCTCGGCTGCCTGTCCCTCAGTTCATCCCCACTCTCACACACCTCAGCACTCTATAGAATAGAGCTGCTTGCAGTGGGCTGGGGCTTCCTACATCAATTAGCTTATGAACAACACACCCCACCACACACATTCCCCTAGGCCAACCTGATGTTGATCTCTTTCTCATTGAGACTCTTCCTCCATGATTGTAGGTTGTGTTGAGAGTTAAAGCTAACCACCACACCACCAAGCTCTAGTCTAATCCCATTGTGAGTATATTAGAATTAATTTGTTCAGAATTAACTTGTAGATTCATTGAATCTTTAAGTTTATTTATTTATTATTTTTTTAATTTTTATTTTATGTATATGAGTACACTGTCGCTGTCTTCAGACACACCAGAAGAGGGCATCAGATCTCATTAGAGATGGTTGTGAGCCACCATGTGGTTGCTGGGAATTGAACTCAGGACCTCTAGAAGAGAAACCAGTGCTTTTAACCACTGAGCGATCTCTCTAGCCCTCCTTGAATCTTGATGGTAAATGGAGGGGTTTCTTTTAATAGTAAAAGCTACCAAGTTTAGCATGTGGATAGTAAACTAAGCTAGTCACTTGTTAGGTTCTCATTAAAATACAAGCAGTTGTGCCATATAAAAAATTTCCTGGTTTCCTTTGCTTCAACAAATAGATGATGGAAAATGTTACATGTTCAGAATTGAAAGCAGATTCCTGAGTTTCAGGGTCACAGAGAAGAGATTTATTCAGTCCTTGTGTTGTTTTCTGCTCAGATGTGGAATTTCCAAATGACTATCCATCAGGATGTCTTCTGGGCTGTGTGGACCTTATTGATTGCTTGTCCCAGAAACAATTTCAGGAGCAGGTGAGTATTGAGCTCTTCTCGTGTCAGATGCTTGCTTTCTGTTTTAACAGGCTCTAGATCCTCCTAACAGACTGAAGACAGTAAGGTGCTAGTAATTTAAACATGAGAAGAAAAGACTGACACACACCCTCTCCCAGGCTGGCTTCAAATTCACAGTCCTACCTCCTCTGCCTTCAAGGGGAGAGTGTTGTATTGAACCCTGCAGTGTTCAGTGTTTCTTTTTCAGCCATGTCCCAGGCTGAAACTTATGGAACTTATGTATAGACCTTGAATTCTTTTTTTCTCCCTTTCTTTCTTTCTTTCTTTCTTCCTTTCTTTCTTTTCTTTTGTTTTTTTGTTTTGTTTTGTTTTGCTTTTTGTTTTGTTTTGTTTTTTGTTTGTTTTTCAAGACAGGGTTTTTCTGTATAGCCCTGGCTGTCCTGGAACTCACTCTGTAGACCAGGCTGGCCTTGAACTCAGAAATCCACCTGCCTGTGCCCCACCAAATGCTGAGATTAAAGGCGTGTGCCACCACTAGCTAGCCTTTTAATTCTTTTTTTTAAAGAATTTATTTATTTTTTTAAAGATTTATTTATTTATTTATTTTATGTGTATGAGTACACTGTAGCTGTACAGATGGCCGTGAGCCATCACGTGGCTGCTGGGAATTGAACTCAGGACCTCTCCTTGCCCACTTACATCTGCTCACTCTGGTGTAATACACTGCAGCTGTCTTCAGATGCACCAGAAGAGGGCGACAGATCTCATTACGGATGGTTGTGAGCCACCATGAGGTTGCTGGGATCTGAACTCAGGACCTTCGGAAGAGCAGTCAGTGCTCTTACCCACTGAGCCATCTCGCCAGCCCCCTTGAATTCTTGATTACTCTCTTGTCTCTGACTCTTGAATGCTAAGATTTCAGGCATGTAACCACCCCTGCTCCAGGGAAATATTCTAACAAATGTACAATGGAAGAAGAATAGGAATAGGTCAGAAACAGGAGCACTTAGAGATGGCTTGGCTTCCAGTGTATAGAGAAACAACACCCATCCATTTCTGGGGGGAAAAGCTGCCATGAAGTCCAAGGTAAGGTCTTTTAGATTGGACCTGGTGGTACATACTTGGAGGCAGAGGCAGGCAGATTCCTGTCAGTTAGAAGCAAGCCTATTCTACATGGTAAGTTCCAGATCAGCCAGGGCTACTAGAAGGCTCTCTCTTAAAAAACAAAACAAAGCAAAACAAATATATTTGCTTTTTTAAAATGAGGAGACTCTAAAATGCTATTTTGATTGGATAATGGGCATGGATACTCTGTGTGTTTTGGCTTATTCTGAAGTATTTCTTCCAGACCATTGAACTTGATATTATGTTTGAACTTAGTTTGATTTGTCCCATGTTGGGAGGTATGTGTGTACAAATGAACATATATATGTATTAAAAAAATATTTTTTTAATCTCTAAACATTAAACTGACATGACTCAAAACATACTATTAAACAGTAGAGGGCGCTAAAGAATATAATTTCATTAGCAAATGCCTCAAATGTGGAGTGTTTGGGCTCAGACTGGCCGGACTCCAAAACAGCCAAATCCATCCTTGAAGCACAGAAAGTCTTACAGACAGTATTGTTTTCCTTTTCTTTAAGCATTAGGGTTTCTACTACAGTGCATGCAACTTAATTTTGCTCAGTAAATTCGTTTGTCCAGACATTTTCCTTGCTGTGCTGGATAAATCCTGGGCTCCCTGCATTCTAGTCAGACTTTCCAACACGGGGCTCTCCCAGCCTCCCAAACATCTCGGGCTTTCTTTCTTTTTCAAGACAAGATCTTATGTAGCCCTGGCTGTCCTGAACCTCACTGTGTAGACCCAGCTAGCCTTCAACTCAGAGCTCTGCCGGTTCTGCCTCCCTAGTGCTTGAGATTAAAGTCATGCCATTATGCCCAGACCCTGAACGGTTTTCTTTTTGCTTTAATTTACTGTTTTTAGCTACTCAACCTTCTCAATGCTTCCCTTACAGATTTTAGCCAGAAGTTTTTATCTTCCTAGATTTCTTTATATTTTTATCAGTCTGCTTTTTTGTTTTTGTTTGGTTTTGCCTTTGGGTTTGATTTTATAGACTAGGGTGGTCTTGAACTTGCAGTATCCCTGCTTCAACCTTATAAGTCTAGGATTCATTTTTTTACAGGTGGGTATTTTATTTATTTTTATTTTATGTGTATGAGTGTTCCCTGCCTGTATGCATGTGCACCACATACAGAAAGTACCCATAGAAGGCAGAAGAGGCCATTGGATCCAGGAATCCAAATCCCAAGCACTGGCCTATCTTTCATTTTGCTTGTTTTTTTCTTCTTCTTTTCTTCCTCTTCTCAAGATAGGGTCACATATATTGGGATTCCCAAGTATGTGCTACCAAATGCTGTTATGTCATTTCTTTGGGTTTTTGTTTTTTTTTTTTTTTTTTTTTTTT